>NC_090443.1:584173273-584481481 GCF_031143425.1 Pleurodeles waltl | reverse complement strand
GCTGGGTGGAAGGAAATTTGTGGCTCCTGTCAGATTCCAGAACTTTCTGTCACCGAAATGTGAGGAAAATGTGTTTTTTTAGCCAAATTTTGAGGTTTGCAAAGGATTCTGGGTAACAGAACCTGGTCAGAGCCCCATAAGTCACCCCATCTTGGATTCCCCTAGGTCTCTAGTTTTAAAAAATGTGCTGGTTTGCTAAGTTTTCCCAGGTGCCGGCTGAGCTAGAGGCCAAAAATCCACAGGTAGGCACTTTGTAAAACACACCTCTGTTTTCTGTGAAAAAATGTGATGTGTCCACGTTGTGTTTTGGGCCATTTCCATTCGTGGGCGCTAGGCCTACCCACGAAAGTGAGGTACCATTTGTATCGGGAGACTTGGGGAACGCTTGGTGGAAGGAAATTTGTGGCTCCTCTCAGATTCCAGAACTTTCTGTCACCGAAATGTGAGGAAAATGTGTTTTTTTAGCCAAATTTTGACGTTTGCAAAGGATTCTGGGTAACAGAACCTGGTCAGAGCCCCACAAGTCACCCCATCTTGGATTCCCCTAGGTCTCTAGTTTTCAAAAATGCGCTGGTTTGCTAGGTTTCCCTAGGTGCCGGCTGAGCTAGAGGCCAAAATCCACAGGTAGGAACTTTGTAAAAAACACCTCTGTTCTCTGTGAAAAAATGTGATGTGTCCACGTTGTGTTTTGGGCCATTTCCATTTGTGGGCGCTAGGCCTACCCACGCAAGTGAGGTACCATTTTTATCGGGAGACTTGGGGGAACGCTGAGTGGAGGGAAATTTGTGGCTCCTCTCAGATTCCAGAACTTTCTGTCACCGAAATGTGAGGAAAATGTGTTTTTTTAGCCAAATTTTGAGGTTTGTGAAAGATTCTGGGTAACAGAACCTGGTCAGAGCCCCATAAGTCACCCCATCTTGGATTCCCCTAGGTCTCTAGTTTTCAAAAATGCGCTAGTTTGCTAGGTTCCCTAGGTGCCAGCTGAGCTAGAGGCCAAAATCCATAGGTAGGCACTTTGTAAAAAACACCTCTGTTTTCTGTGGAAAAATGTGATGTGTTCACGTTGTGTTTTGGGCCATTTCCATTTGTGGGCGCTAGGCCTACCCACGCAAGTGAGGTACCATTTTTATCGGGAGACTTGGGGGAACGCTGAGTAGAAGGAACTTTGTCGCTCCTCTCAGATTCCAGAACTTTCTGTCACCAAAATGTGAGGAAATATGTTTTTTTAGCCACATTTTGAGGTTTGCAAAGGATTCTGGGTAACAGAACCTGGTCAGAGCCCCACAAGTCACCCCATCTTGGATTCCCCTAGGTCTCTAGTTTTCAAAAATGCGCTCGTTTGCTGGGTTCCCTAGGTGCCGGCTGAGCTAGAGGCCAAAATCTACAGGTAGGCACTTTTGCAAAAAAACACCTCTGTTTTCTGTGAAAAAATTTGATGTGTCCACGTTGTGTTTTGGGCCATTTCCATTCATGGGCGCTAGACCTACCCACGCAAGTGAGGTACCATTTTTATAGAGAGAATTGGGGAACGCTGAATGGAAGGAAATTTGTGGCTCCTCTCAAATTCCAGAACTTTCTGTCACCGGAATGTGAGGAAAATGTATTTTTTTATCCAAATGTTGAGGTTTGCAAAGGATTCTGGGTAACAGAACCTGGTCAGAGCCCCATAAGTCACCCCATCTTGGATTCCCCTAGGTCTCTAGTTTTAAAAAATGCGCTGGTTTGCTAGGTTTTCCCAGGTGCCGGCTGAGCTAGAGGCCAAAATCCACAGGTAGGCACTTTGTAAAAAACACCTCTGTTTTCTGTGAAAAAATGTGATGTGTCCACGTTGTGTTTTGGGCCATTTCCATTCGTGGGCGCTAGGCCTACCCACGCAAGTGAGGTACCATTTTTATCGGGAGACTTGGGGGAACGTTGGGTGGAAGATAATTTGTGGCTCGTCTCAGATTCCAGAACTTTCTGTCACCGAAATGTGAGGAAAATGTGTTTTTTTAGCCACATTTTGAGGTTTGCAAAGGATTCTGGGTAACAGAACCTGGTCAGAGCCCCACAAGTCACCCCATCTTGGATTCCCCTAGGTCACTAGTTCTCAAAAATTTGCTGGTTTACTAGGTTTCCCTAGTGCCTGCCGGCTGAGCTAGAGGCCAAAATCCACAGGTAGGCACTTTGTAAAAAACACCTCTGTTTTCTGTGAAAAAATGTGATATGTCCACGTTGTGTTTTGGCCCATTTCCATTCGTGGGCGCTAGGCCTACCCACGCAAGTGAGGCACCATTTTTATCCGGAGACTTGGGGGAACGCTGGGTGGAAGGAAATTTGTGGCTCCTCTCAGATTCCAGAACTTTCTGTCACCGAAATGTGAGGAAAATGTGTTTTTTTAGCCAAATTTTGAGGTTTGCAAAGGATTCTGGGTAACAGAACCTGGTCAGAACCCCATAAGTCACCCCATCTTGGATTCCCCTAGGTCTCTAGTTTTCAGAAATGCGCTGGTTTGCTAGGTTTTCCCAGGTGCCGGCTGAGCTAGAGGCCAAAATCCACAGGTAGGCACTTTGTAAAACACAACACTGTTTTCTGTGAAAAAATGTGATGCGTCCACGTTGTGTTTTGGGCCATTTCCAGTCGTGGGCGCTAAGCGTTCCCACGCAATTGAGGTACCATTTTTATCGGGAGACTTGGGGAACGCTTGGTGGAAGGAAATTTGTGGCTCCTCTCAGATTCCAGAACTTTCTGTCACCGAAATGTGAGAAAAATTTGTTTTTTTAGCCAAATTTCGAGGTTTGCAAAGGATTCTGGGTAACAGAACCTGGTCAGAGCCCCATAAGTCACCCCATCTTGAATTCCCCTAGGTCTCTAGTTTTCAAAAATGCGCTGGTTTGCCAGGTTTTCCCAGGTGCCGGCTGAGCTAGAGGCCAAAATCCACAAGTAGGCACTTTGTAAAAAACACCTCTGTTTTCTGTGAAAAAATTTGATGTGTCCACGTTGTGTTTTGGCCCATTTCCATTCGTGGGCGCTAGGCCTACCCACGCAAGTGAGGTACCATTTTTATCGGGAGACTTGGGGGAACGCTGGGTGGAAGGAAATTTGTGGCTCCTCTCAGATTCCAGAACTTTCTGTCACCGAAATGTGAGGAAAATGTGTTTTTTTAGCCAAATTTTGACGTTTGCAAAGGATTCTGGGTAACAGAACCTGGTCAGAGTCCCATAAGTCACCCCATCTTGGATTTCCCTAGGTCTCTAGTTTTCAAAAATGCGCTGGTTTGCTAGGTTTTCCCAGGTGCCGGCTGAGCTAGAGGCCAAAATCCACAGCTAGGCACTTTGTAAAACACACCTCTGTTTTCTGTGAAAAAATGTGATGCGTCCACGTTGTGTTTTGGGCCATTTCCATTCGTGGGCGCTAGGTCTACCAACGCAAGTGAGGTACCATTTGTATCGGGAGACTTGGGGGAACGCTTGGTGGAAGGAAATTTGTGGCTCCTCTCAGATTCCAGAACTTTCTGTCACCGAAATGTGAGGAAAATTTGTTCTTTTAGCCATATTTTGAGGTTTGCAAAAGGATTCTGGGTAACAGAACCTGGTCAGAGCCCCACAAGTCACCCCATCTTGGATTCCCCTAGGTCTCTAGTTTTCAAAAATGCACTGGTTTGCTAGGTTTCCCTAGGTGCCGGCTGACCTAGAGGCCAAAATCAACAGGTAGGCACTTTGTAAAAAACACCTCTGTTTTCTGTGAAAAAATGTGATGTGTCCACGTTGTGTTTTTGGGCCATTTCCATTTGTGGGCGCTAGGCCTACCCACGCACGTGAGGTACCATTTTTATCGGGAGACTTGGGGGAACGCTGAGTAGAAGGTACTTTGTGTCTCCTCTCAGATTCCAGAACTTTCTGTCACCAAAATATGAGGAAAATTTGTTATTTTAGCCACATTTTGAGGTTTGCAAAGAATTCTGGGTAACAGAACCTGGTCAAAGCCCCACAAGTCACCCCATCTTGGATTCCCCTAGGTCTCTAATTTTAAAAAATGCATAGGTTTGGTAGGTTTCCCTAGGTGCCCAGCTGAGCTAGAGGCCAAAATCTACAGGTAGGCACTTTGCAAAAAACACCTCTGTTTTTCTGTGAAAAAATTTGATGTGTCCACGTTGTGTTTTGGGCCATTTCCATGCGTGGGCGCTAGGCCTACCCACGCAAGTGAGGTACCATTTTTATCGGGAGACTTAGGGAAACGCTGAGTGGAAGGAAATTTGTGGCTCCTCTCAGATTCCAGAATTTTCTGTTACCAAAATGTGAGGAAATATGTTTTTTTAGCAAAATTTTGAGGATTGCAAAGGATTCTGGGCAACAGAACCTGGTCAGAGCCCCACAAGTCACCCCATCTTGGATTCCCCTAGGTCTCTAGTTTTCAAAAATGCGCTGCTTTGCTAGGTTTCCCTAGGTGCCGGCTGAGCTAGAGGCCAAAATCCACAGGTAGGAACTTTGTAAAAAACACCTCTGTTTTCTGTGAAAAAATTTGATGTGTCCACGTTGTGTTTTGGGCCATTTCTATTCGTGGGCGCTAGGCCTACCCACGCAAGTGAGGTACCATTTTTATCGGGAGACTTGGGGGAACGCTGGGTGGAAGGAAATTTGTGGCTCCTGTCACATTCCAGAACTTTCTGTCACCGAAATGTGAGGAAAATGTGTTTTTTTAGCCAAATTTTGAGGTTTGCAAAGGATTCTGGGTAACAGAACGTGGTCAGAGCCCCATAAGTCACCCCATCTTGGATTCCCCTAGGTCTCTAGTTTTCAAAAATGTGCTGGTTTGCTAGGTTTTCCCAGGTGCCGGCTGAGCTAGAGGCCAAAATCCACAGGTAGGCACTTTGTAAAACACACCTCTGTTTTCTGTGAAAAAATGTGATGTGTCCACGTTGTGTTTTGGGCCATTTCCATTCGTGGGCGCTAGGCCTACCCACGAAAGTGAGGTGCCATTTGTATCGGGAGACTTGGGGGAAAGCTTGGTGGAAGGAAATTTGTGGCTCCTCTCAGATTCCAGAACTTTCTGTCACCGAAATGTGAGGATAATGTGTTTTTTTAGCCAAATTTTGACGTTTTCAAAGGATTCTGGGTAACAGAACCTGGTCAGAGCCCCACAAGTCACCCCATCTTGGATTCCCCTAGGTCTCTAGTTTTCAAAAATGCGCTGGTTTGCTAGGTTTCCCTAGGTGCCGGCTGAGCTAGAGGCCAAAATCCACAGGTAGGAACTTTGTAAAAAACACCTCTGTTTTCTGTGAAAAAATGTGATGTGTCCACGTTGTGTTTTGGGCCATTTCCATTTGTGGGCGCTAGGCCTACCCACGCAAGTGAGGTACCATTTTTATCGGGAGACTTGGGGGAACGCTGAGTGGAGGGAAATTTGTGGCTCCTCTCAGATTCCAGAACTTTCTGTCACCGAAATGTGAGGAAAATGTGTTTTTTTAGCCAAATTTTGAGGTTTGCAAAGGATTCTGGGTAACAGAACCTGGTCAGAGCCCCACAAGTCACCCCATCTTGGATTCCCCTAGGTCTCTAGTTTTCAAAAATGCGCTGGTTTGCTAGGTTTCCCTAGGTGCCGGCTGAGCTAGAGGCCAAAATCCACAGGTAGGAACTTTGTAAAAAACACCTCTGTTTTCAGTGAAAAAATGTGATGTGTCCACGTTGTGTTTTGGGCCATTTCCATTTGTGGGCGCTAGGCCTACCCACGAAAGTGAGGTACCATTTGTATCGGGAGACTTGGGGGAACGGTGAGTGGAGGGAAATTTGTGGCTCCTCCCAGATTCCAGAACTTTCTGTCACTGAAATGTGAGGAAAATGTGTTTTTTTAGCCAAATTTTGAGGTTTGCAAAGGATTCTGGGTAACAGAACCTGGTCAGAGCCCCACAAGTCATCCCATCTTGGATTCCCCTAGGTCTCTAGTTTTTAAAAATGTGCTGGTTTGCTAGGTTTTCCCAGGTGCCGGCTGAGCTAGAGGCCAAAATCCACAGGTAGGCACTTTGTAAAACACACCTCTGTTTTCTGTGAAAAAATGTGATGTGTCCACGTTGTGTTTTGGGCCATTTCCATTCGTGGGCGCTAGGCCTACCCACGAAAGTGAGGTACCATTTGTATCGGGAGACTTGGGGGAACGCTTGGTGGAAGGAAATTTGTGGCTCCTCTCAGATTCCAGAACTTTCTGTCACCGAAATGTGAGGAAAATGTGTTTTTTTAGCCAAATTTTGACGTTTGCAAAGGATTCTGGGTAAAAGAACCTGGTCCGAGCCCCACAAGTCACCCCATCTTGGATTCCCCTAGGTCTCTAGTTTTCAAAAATGCGCTGGTTTGCTAGGTTTCCCTAGGTGCCGGCTGAGCTAGAGGCCAAAATCCACAGGTAGGAACTTTGTAAAAAACACCTCTGTTTTCTGTGAAAAAATGTGATGTGTCCACGTTGTGTTTTGGGCCATTTCCATTTGTGGGCGCTAGGCCTACCCACGCAAGTGAGGTACCATTTTTATCGGGAGACTTGGGGGAACGCTGAGTGGAGGGAAATTTGTGGCTCCTCTCAGATTCCAGAACTTTCTGTCACCGAAATGTGAGGAAAATGTGTTTTTTTAGCCAAATTTTGAGGTTTGCAAAGGATTCTGGGTAACAGAACCTGGTCAGAGCCCCACAAGTCACCCCATCTTGGATTCCCCTATGTCTCTAGTTTTCAAAAATGCGCTGGTTTGCTAGGTTTCCCTAGGTGCCGGCTGTGCTAGAGGCCAAAATCCACAGGTAGGAACTTTGTAAAAAACACATCTGTTTTCTGTGAAAAAATGTGATGTGTCCACGTTGTGTTTTGGGCCATTTCTATTCGTGGGCGCTAGGCCTACCCACGCAAGTGAGGTACCATTTTTATCGGGAGACATGGGGGAACGCTGGGTGGAAGGAAATTTGTGGCTCCTGTCAGATTCCAGAACTTTCTGTCACCGAAATGTGAGGAAAATGTGTTTTTTTAGCCAAATTTTGAGGTTTGCAAAGGATTCTGGGTAACAGAACCTGGTCAGAGCCCCATAAGTCACCCCATCTTGGATTCCCCTAGGTCTCTAGTTTTCAAAAATGTGCTGGTTTGCTAAGTTTTCCCAGGTGCCGGCTGAGCTAGAGGCCAAAATCCACAGGTAGGCACTTTGTAAAAAACACCTCTGTTTTCTGTGAAAAAATGTGATGTGTCCACGTTGTGTTTTGGGCCATTTCCATTCGTGGGCGCTAGGCCTACCCACGAAAGTGAGGTACCATTTGTATCGGGAGACTTGGGGGAACGCTGAGTGGAGGGAAATTTGTGGCTCCTCTCAGATTCCAGAACTTTCTGTCACCGAAATGTGAGGAAAATGTGTTTTTTTAGCCAAATTTTGAGGTTTGCAAAGGATTCTGGGTAACAGAACCTGGTAAGAGCCCCACAAGTCACCCCATCTTGGATTCCCCTAGGTCTCTAGTTTTCAAAAATGCGCTGGTTTGCTAGGTTTCCCTAGGTGCCGGCTGAGCTAGAGGCCAAAATCCACAGGTAGGAACTTTGTAAAAAACACCTCTGTTCTCTGTGAAAAAATGTGATGTGTCCACGTTGTGTTTTGGGCCATTTTCATTTGTGGGCGCTAGGCCTACCCACGCAAGTGAGGTACCATTTTTATCGGGAGACTTTGGGGAACGCTGAGTGGAGGGAAATTTGTGGCTCCTGTCAGATTCCAGAACTTTCTGTCACCGAAATGTGAGGAAAATGTGTTTTTTTAGCCAAATTTTGAGGTTTGCAAAGGATTCTGGGTAACAGAACCTGGTCAGAGCCCCATAAGTCACCCCATCTTGGATTCCCCTAGGTCTCTAGTTTTCAAAAATGCGCTGGTTTGCTAGGTTTCCCTAGGTGCCGGCTGAGCTAGAGGCCAAAATCCACAGGTAGGCACTTTGTAAAACACACCTCTTTTTTTTGTGAAAAAATGTGATGTGTCCACGTTGTGTTTTGGGCCATTTCCATTTGTGGGCGCTAGGCCTACCCACGCAAGTGAGGTACCATTTTTATTGGGAGACTTTGGGGAACGCTGAGTGGAGGGAAATTTGTGGCTCCTCTCAGATTCCAGAACTTTCTGTCACCGAAATGTGAGGAAAATGTGTTTTTTTAGCCAAATTTTGAGGTTTGTGAAGGATTCTGGGTAACAGAACCTGGTCAGAGCCCCATAAGTCACCCCATCATGGATTCCCCTAGGTCTCTAGTTTTCAAAAATGCCCTAGTTTGCTAGGTTTCCCTAGGTGCCAGCTGAGCTAGAGGCCAAAATCCATAGGTAGGCACTTTGTAAAAAACACCTCTGTTTTCTGTGGAAAAATGTGATGTGTTCACGTTGTGTTTTGGGCCATTTCCATTTGTGGGCGCTAGGCCTACCCACGCAAGTGAGGTACCATTTTTATCGGGAGACTTGGGGTAACGCTGAGTAGAAGGAACTTTGTGGCTCCTCTCAGATTCCAGAACTTTCTGTCACCAAAATGTGAGGAAATATGTTTTTTTAGTCACATTTTGAGGTTTGCAAAGGATTCTGGGTAACAGAACCTGGTCAGAGCCCCACAAGTCACCCCATCTTGGATTCCCCTAGGTCTCTAGTTTTCAAAAATGCGCTCGTTTGCTGGGTTTCCCTAGGTGCCGGCTGAGCTAGAGGCCAAAATCTACAGGTAGGCACTTTGCAAAAAACACCTCTGTTTTCTGTGAAAAAATTTGATGTGTCCACGTTGTGTTTTGGGCCATTTCCATTCGTGGGCGCTAGACCTACCCACGCAAGTGAGGTACCATTTTTATAGAGAGAATTGGGGAACGCTGAATGGAAGGAAATTTGTGGCTCCTCTCAAATTCCAGAACTTTCTGTCACCGGAATGTGAGGAAAATGTATTTTTTTATCCAAATTTTGAGGTTTGCAAAGGATTCTGGGTAACAGAACCTGGTCAGAGCCCCATAAGTCACCCCATCTTGGATTCCCCTAGGTCTCTAGTTTTAAAAAATGCGCTGGTTTGCTAGGTTTTCCCAGGTGCCGGCTGAGCTAGAGGCCAAAATCAACAGGTAGGCACTTTGTAAAAAACACCTCTGTTTTCTGTGAAAAAATGTGATGTGTCCACGTTGTGTTTTGGGCCATTTCCATTCGTGGGCGCTAGACCTACCCACGCAAGTGAGGTACCATTTTTATAGAGAGAATTGGGGAACGCTGAATGGAAGGAAATTTGTGGCTCCTCTCAGATTCCAGAACTTTCTGTCACCAAAATGTGAGGAAATATGTTTTTTTAGTCACATTTTGAGGTTTGCAAAGGATTCTGGGTAACAGAACCTGGTCAGAGCCCCACAAGTCACCCCATCTTGGATTCCCCTAGGTCTCTAGTTTTCAAAAATGCACTCGTTTGCTGGGTTTCCCTAGGTGCCGGCTGAGCTAGAGGCCAAAATCTACAGGTAGGCACTTTGCAAAAAACACCTCTGTTTTCTGTGAAAAAATTTGATGTGTCCACGTTGTGTTTTGGGCCATTTCCATTCGTGGGCGCTAGACCTACCCACGCAAGTGAGGTACCATTTTTATAGAGAGAATTGGGGAACGCTGAATGGAAGGAAATTTGTGGCTCCTCTCAAATTCCAGAACTTTCTGTCACCGGAATGTGAGGAAAATGTATTTTTTTATCCAAATTTTGAGGTTTGCAAAGGATTCTGGGTAACAGAACCTGGTCAGAGCCCCATAAGTCACCCCATCTTGGATTCCCCTAGGTCTCTAGTTTTAAAAAATGCGCTGGTTTGCTAGGTTTTCCCAGGTGCCGGCTGAGCTAGAGGCCAAAATCAACAGGTAGGCACTTTGTAAAAAACACCTCTGTTTTCTGTGAAAAAATGTGATGTGTCCACGTTGTGTTTTGGGCCATTTCCATTCGTGGGCGCTAGGCCTACCCACGCAAGTGAGGTACCATTTTTATCGGGAGACTTGGGGGAACGTTGGGTGGAAGATAATTTGTGGCTCGTCTCAGATTCCAGAACTTTCTGTCACCGAAATGTGAGGAAAATGTGTTTTTTTAGCCACATTTTGAGGTTTGCAAAGGATTCTGGGTAACAGAACCTGGTCAGAGCCCCACAAGTCACCCCATCTTGGATTCCCCTAGGTCACTAGTTCTCAAAAATGTGCTGGTTTACTAGGTTTTCCTAGGTGCCGGCTGAGCTAGAGGCCAAAATCCACAGGTAGGCACTTTGTAAAAAACACCTCTGTTTTCTGTGAAAAAATGTGATATGTCCACGTTGTGTTTTGGCCCATTTCCATTCGTGGGCGCTAGGCCTACCCACGCAAGTGAGGTACCATTTTTATCGGGAGTCTGGGGGGAACGCTGGGTGGAATGAAATTTGTGGCTCCTCTCAGATTCCAGAACTTTCTGTCACCGAAATGTGAGGAAAATTTGTTTTTTTTTAGCCAAATTTTGAGGTTTGCAAAGGATTCTGGGTAACAGAACCTGGTCAGAGCCCCACAAGTCACCCCATCTTGGATTCCCCTAGGTCTCTAATTTTAAAAAATGCATAGGTTTGGTAGGTTTCCCTAGGTGCCAGCTGAGCTAGAGGCCAAAATCTACAGGTAGGCACTTTGCAAAAAACACCTCTGTTTTCTGTGAAAAAATTTGATGTGTCCACGTTGTGTTTTGGGCCATTTCCATGCGTGGGCGCTAGGCCTACCCACGCAAGTGAGGTACCATTTTTATCGGGAGACTTAGGGAAAGGCTGAGTGAAAGGAAATTCGTGGCTCCTCTCAGATTCCAGAACCGTCTGTCACCAAAATGTGAGGAAATATGTTTTTTTAGCCACATTTTGAGGTTTGCAAAGGATTCTGGGTAACAGAACCTGGTCAGAGCCCCACAAGTCACCCCATCTGGATTCCCCTAGGTCTCTAGTTTTCAAAAATGCGCTGGTTTGCTGGGTTTCCCTAGGTGCCGGCTGAGCTAGAGGCCAAAATCTACAGGTAGGCACTTTGCAAAAAACACCTCTGTTTTCTGTGAAAATATTTGATGTGTCCACGTTGTGTTTTGGGCCATTTCAATTCGTGGGCGCTAGGCCTACCCACGCAAGTGAGGTACCATTTTTATCAGGAGAATTGGGGGAACGCTGAATGGAAGGAAATTTGTGGCTCCTCTCAGATTCCAGAACTTTCTGTCACCGAAATGTGAGGAAAATGTGTTTTTTTAGCCAAATTTTGAGGTTTGCAAAGTATTCTGGGTAACAGAACCTGGTCAGAGCCCCATAAGTCACCCCATCTTGGATTCCCCTAGTTCTCTAGTTTTAAAAAATGCGCTGGTTTGCTTGGTTTTCCAAGGTGCCGGCTGAGCTAGAGGCCAAAATCCACAGGTAGGCACTTTGTGAAAAACACCTCTGCTTTCTGTGAAAAAATGTGATGTGTCCACGTTGTGTTTTGGGCCATTTCCATTCGTGGGCGCTAGGCCTACCCACGCAAGTGAGGTACCATTTTTATTGGGAGACTTGGGGGAACGCTGGGTAGAAGGAAATTTGTGGCTCCTCTCAGATTCCAGAACTTTCTGTCACCGAAATGTGAGGAAAATGTGTTTTTTTAGCCAAATTTTGAGGTTTGCAAAGGATTCTGGGTAACAGAACCTGGTCAGAACCCCATAAGTCACCCCATCTTGGATTCTCCTAGGTCTCTAGTTTTCAGAAATGCGCTGGTTTGCTAGGTTTTCCCAGGTGCCGGCTGAGCTAGAGGCCAAAATCCACAGGTAGGCACTTTGTAAAACACAACACTGTTTTCTGTGAAAAAATGTGATGCGTCCACGTTGTGTTTTGGGCCATTTCCAGTATTGGGCGCTAAGCGTTCCCACGCAATTGAGGTACCATTTTTATCGGGAGACTTGGGGGAACGCTTGGTGGAAGGAAATTTGTGGCTCCTCTCAGATTCCAGAACTTTCTGTCACCGAAATGTGAGGAAAATTTGTTTTTTTTTAGCCAAATTTTGAGGTTTGCAAAGGATTCTGGGTAACAGAACCTGGTCAGAGCCCCACAAGACACCCCATCTTGGATTCCCCTAGGTCTCTAATTTTAAAAAATGCATAGGTTTGGTAGGTTTCCCTAGGTGCCAGCTGAGCTAGAGGCCAAAATCTACAGGTAGGCACTTTGCAAAAAACACCTCTGTTTTCTGTGAAAAAATTTGATGTGTCCACGTTGTGTTTTGGGCCATTTCCATGCGTGGGCGCTAGGCCTACCCACGCAAGTGAGGTACCATTTTTATCGGGAGACTTAGGGAAAGGCTGAGTGAAAGGAAATTCGTGGCTCCTCTCAGATTCCAGAACCTTCTGTCACCAAAATGTGAGGAAATATGTTTTTTTAGCCACATTTTGAGGTTTGCAAAGGATTCTGGGTAACAGAACCTGGTCAGAGCCCCACAAGTCACCCCATCTGGATTCCCCTAGGTCTCTAGTTTTCAAAAATGCGCTGGTTTGCTGGGTTTCCCTAGGTGCCGGCTGAGCTAGAGGCCAAAATCTACAGGTAGGCACTTTGCAAAAAACACCTCTGTTTTCTGTGAAAATATTTGATGTGTCCACGTTGTGTTTTGGGCCATTTCAATTCGTGAGCTAGGCCTACCCACGCAAGTGAGGTACCATTTTTATCAGGAGAATTGGGGGGACGCTGAATGGAAGGAAATTTGTGGCTCCTCTCAGATTCCAGAACTTTCTGTCACCGAAATGTGAGGAAAATGTGTTTTTTTAGCCAAATTTTGAGGTTTGCAAAGGATTCTGGGTAACAGAACCTGGTCAGAGCCCCATAAGTCACCCCATCTTGGATTCCCATAGTTCTCTAGTTTTAAAAAATGCGCTTGTTTGCTTGGTTTTCCCAGGTGCCGGCTGAGCTAGAGGCCAAAATCCACAGGTAGGCACTTTGTGAAAAACACCTCTGCTTTCTGTGAAAAAATGTGATGTGTCCACGTTGTGTTTTGGCCCATTTCCATTCGTGGGCGCTAGGCCTACCCACGCAAGTGAGGTACCATTTTTATCGGGAGACTTGGGGGAACGCTGGGTGGAAGGAAATTTGTGGCTCCTCTCAGATTCCAGAACTTTCTGTCACCGAAATGTGAGGAAAATGTGTTTTTTTAGCCAAATTTTGACGTTTGCAAAGGATTCTGGGTAACAGAACCTGGTCAGAGCCCCACAAGTCACCCCATCTTGGATTCCCCTAGGTCTCTAGTTTTCAAAAATGCGCTGGTTTGCTAGGTTTCCCTGGGTGCCGGCTGAGCTAGAGGCCAAAATCCACAGGTAGGAACTTTGTAAAAAACACCTCTGTTCTCTGTGAAAAAATGTGATGTGTCCACGTTGTGTTTTGGGCCATTTCCATTTGTGGGCGCTAGGCCTACCCACGCAAGTGAGGTACCATTTTTATCGGGAGACTTTGGGGAACGCTGAGTGGAGGGAAATTTGTGGCTCCTCTCAGATTCCAGAACTTTCTGTCACCGAAATGTGAGGAAAATGTGTTTTTTTAGCCAAATTTTGAGGTTTGTGAAGGATTCTGGGTAACAGAACCTGGCCAGAGCCCCATAAGTCACCCCATCTTGGATTCCCCTAGGTCTCTAGTTTTCAAAAATGCGCTAGTTTGCTAGGTTTCCCTAGGTGCCAGCTGAGCTAGAGGCCAAAATCCATAGGTAGGCACTTTGTAAAAAACACCTCTGTTTTCTGTGGAAAAATGTGATGTGTTCACGTTTTGTTTTGGGCCATTTCCATTTGTGGGCGCTAGGCCTACCCACGCAAGTGAGGTACCATTTTTATCGGGAGACTTGGGGGAACGCTGAGTAGAAGGAACTTTGTGGCTCCTCTCAGATTCCAGAACTTTCTGTCACCAAAATGTGAGGAAATATGTTTTTTTAGCCACATTTTGAGGTTTGCAAAGGATTCTGGGTAACAGAACCTGGTCAGAGCCCCACAAGTCACCCCATCTTGGATTCCCCTAGGTCTCTAGTTTTCAAAAATGCGCTCGTTTGCTGGGTTTCCCTAGGTGCCGGCTGAGCTAGAGGCCAAAATCTACAGGTAGGCACTTTGCAAAAAACACCTCTGTTTTCTGTGAAAAAATTTGATGTGTCCACGTTGTGTTTTGGGCCATTTCCATTCGTGGGCGCTAGACCTACCCACGCAAGTGAGGTACCATTTTTATAGAGAGAATTGGGGAACGCTGAATGGAAGGAAATTTGTGGCTCCTCTCAAATTCCAGAACTTTCTGTCACCGGAATGTGAGGAAAATGTATTTTTTTATCCAAATTTTGAGGTTTGAAAAGGATTCTGGGTAACAGAACCTGGTCAGAGCCCCATAAGTCACCCCATCTTGGATTCCCCTAGGTCTCTAGTTTTAAAAAATGCGCTGGTTTGCTAGGTTTTCCCAGGTGCCGGCTGAGCTAGAGGCCAAAATCCACAGGTAGGCACTTTGTAAAAAACACCTCTGTTTTCTGTGAAAAAATGTGATGTGTCCACGTTGTGTTTTGGGCCATTTCCATTCGTGGGCGCTAGGCCTACCCACGCAAGTGAGGTACCATTTTTATCGGGAGACTTGGGGGAACGTTGGGTGGAAGATAATTTGTGGCTCGTCTCAGATTCCAGAACTTTCTGTCACCGAAATGTGAGGAAAATGTGTTTTTTTAGCCACATTTTGAGGTTTGCAAAGGATTCTGGGTAACAGAACCTGGTCAGAGCCCCACAAGTCACCCCATCTTGGATTCCCCTAGGTCACTAGTTCTCAAAAATGTGCTGGTTTACTAGGTTTCCCTAGGTGCCGGCTGAGCTAGAGGCCAAAATCCACAGGTAGGCACTTTGTAAAAAACACCTCTGTTTTCTGTGAAAAAATGTGATATGTCCACGTTGTGTTTTGGCCCATTTCCATTCGTGGGCGCTAGGCCTACCCACGCAAGTGAGGTACCATTTTTATCGGGAGTCTGGGGGGAACGCTGGGTGGAATGAAATTTGTGGCTCCTCTCAGATTCCAGAACTTTCTGTCACCGAAATGTGAGGAAAATTTGTTTTTTTTTAGCCAAATTTTGAGGTTTGCAAAGGATTCTGGGTAACAGAACCTGGTCAGAGCCCCACAAGTCACCCCATCTTGGATTCCCCTAGGTCTCTAATTTTAAAAAATGCATAGGTTTGGTAGGTTTCCCTAGGTGCCAGCTGAGGTAGAGGCCAAAATCTACAGGTAGGCACTTTGCAAAAAACACCTCTGTTTTCTGTGAAAAAATTTAATGTGTCCACGTTGTGTTTTGGGCCATTTCCATGCGTGGGCGCTAGGCCTACCCACGCAAGTGAGGTACCATTTTTATCGGGAGACTTAGGGAAAGGCTGAGTGAAAGGAAATTCGTGGCTCCTCTCAGATTCCAGAACCTTCTGTCACCAAAATGTGAGGAAATATGTTTTTTTAGCCACATTTTGAGGTTTGCAAAGGATTCTGGGTAACAGAACCTGGTCAGAGCCCCACAAGTCACCCCATCTGGATTCCCCTAGGTCTCTAGTTTTCAAAAATGCGCTGGTTTGCTGGGTTTCCCTAGGTGCCGGCTGAGCTAGAGGCCAAAATCTACAGGTAGGCACTTTGCAAAAAACACCTCTGTTTTCTGTGAAAATATTTGATGTGTCCACGTTGTGTTTTGGGCCATTTCAATTCGTGGGCGCTAGGCCTACCCACGCAAGTGAGGTACCATTTTTATCAGGAGAATTGGGGGAACGCTAAATGGAAGGAAATTTGTGGCTCCTCTCAGATTCCAGAACTTTCTGTCACCGAAATGTGAGGAAAATGTGTTTTTTTAGCCAAATTTTGAGGTTTGCAAAGGATTCTGGGTAACAGAACCTGGTCAGAGCCCCATAAGTCACCCCATCTTGGATTCCCCTAGTTCTCTAGTTTTAAAAAGTGCGCTGGTTTGCTTGGTGTTCCAAGGTGCCGGCTGAGCTAGAGGCCAAAATCCACAGGTAGGCACTTTGTGAAAAACACCTCTGCTTTCTGTGAAAAAATGTGATGTGTCCACGTTGTGTTTTGGCCCATTTCCATTCGTGGGCGCTAGGCCTACCCACGCAAGTGAGGTACCATTTTTATCGGGAGACTTGGGGGAACGCTGGGTGGAAGGAAATTTGTGGCTCCTCTCAGATTCCAGAACTTTCTGTCACCGAAATGTGAGGAAAATGTGTTTTTTTGCCAAATTTTGAGGTTTGCAAAGGATTCTGGGTAACAGAACCTGGTCAGAACCCCATAAGTCACCCCATCTTGGATTCCCCTAGGTCTCTAGTTTTCAGAAATGCGCTGGTTTGCTAGGTTTTCCCAGGTGCCGGCTGAGCTAGAGGCCAAAATCCACAGGTAGGCACTTTGTAAAACACAACACTGTTTTCTGTGAAAAAATGTGATGCGTCCACGTTGTGTTTTGGGCCATTTCCAGTATTGGGCGCTAAGCGTTCCCACGCCATTGAGGTACCATTTTTATCGGGAGACTTGGGGGAACGCTTGGTGGAAGGAAATTTGTGGCTCCTCTCAGATTCCAGAACTTTCTGTCACCGAAATGTGAGGAAAATTTGTTTTTTTTTAGCCAAATTTTGAGGTTTGCAAAGGATTCTGGGTAACAGAACCTGGTCAGAGCCCCACAAGTCACCCCATCTTGGATTCCCATAGGTCTCTAGTTTTCAAAAATGCGCTGGTTTGCTAGGTTTCCCTAGGTGCTGGCTGAGCTAGAGGCCAAAATCCACAGGTAGGAACTTTGTAAAAAACACCTCTGTTTTCTGTGAAAAAATTTGATGTATCCACGTTGTGTTTTGGGCCATTTCTATTCGTGGGCGCTAGGCCTACCCACGCAAGTGAGGTACCATTTTTATCGGGAGACTTGGGGGAACGCTGGGTGGAAGGAAATTTGTGGCTCCTGTCAGATTCCAGAACTTTCTGTCACTGAAATGTGAGGAAAATGTGTTTTTTTTAGCCAAATTTTGAGGTTTGCAAAGGATTCTGGGTAACAGAACCTGGTCAGAGCCCCACAAGTCACCCCATCTTGGATTCCCCTAGGTCTCTAGTTTTGAAAAATGCACAGGTTTGGTAGGTTTCCCTCGGTGCCGGCTGAGCTAAAGGCCAAAATCTACAGGTAGGCAGTTTGCAAAAAACACCTCTGTTTTCTGTGAAAAAATGTGATGTGTCCACGTTGTGTTTTGGGCCATTTCCATTTGTGGGCGCTAGGCCTACCCACGCAAGTGAGGTACCATTTTTATCGGGAGACTTGGGGGAACGCTGAGTGGAAGGATCTTTGTGGCTCCTCTCAGATTCCAGAACTTTCTGTCACCGAAATATGAGGAAAATTTGTTTTTTTAGCCACATTTTGAGGTTTGCAAAGAATTCTGGGTAACAGAACCTAGTCAAAGCCCCACAAGTCACCCCATCTTGGATTCCCCTAGGTCTCTAATTTAAAAAAATGCATAGGTTTGGTAGGTTTCCCTAGGTGCCAGCTGAGCTAGAGGCCAAAATCTACAGGTAGGCACTTTGCAAAAAACACCTCTGTTTTCTGTGAAAAAATTTGATGTGTCCACGTTGTGTTTTGGGCCATTTCCATGCGTGGGCGTTAGGCCTACCCACGCAAGTGAGGTACCATTTTTATCGGGAGACTTAGAGAAACGCTGAATGGAAGGAAATTTGTGGCTCCTCTCAGATTCCAGAACTTTCTGTCACCGAAATGTGAGGAAAATGTGTTTTTTTAGCCAAATTTTGAGGTTTGCAAAGGATTCTGGGTAACAGAACCTGGTCAGAGCCCCATAAGTCACCCCATCTTGGATTCCCCTAGTTCTCTAGTTTTAAAAAATGCGCTGGTTTGCTTGGTTTTCCAAGGTGCCGGCTGAGCTAGAGGCCAAAATCCACAGGTAGGCACTTTGTGAAAAACACCTCTGCTTTCTGTGAAAAAATGTGATGTGTCCACGTTGTGTTTTGGCCCATTTCCATTCGTGGGCGCTAGGCCTACCCACGCAAGTGAGGTACCATTTTTATCGGGAGACTTGGGGGAACGCTGGGTGGAAGGAAATTTGTGGCTCCTCTCAGATTCCAGAACTTTCTGTCACCGAAATGTGAGGAAAATGTGTTTTTTTAGCCAAATTTTGAGGTTTGCAAAGGATTCTGGGTAACAGAACCTGGTCAGAACCCCATAAGTCACCCCATTTTGGATTCCCCTAGGTCTCTAGTTTTCAGAAATGCGCTGGTTTGCTAGGTTTTCCCAGGTGCCGGCTGAGCTAGAGGCCAAGATCCACAGGTAGGCACTTTGTAAAACACAACACTGTTTTCTGTGAAAAAATGTGATGCGTCCACGTTGTGTTTTGGGCCATTTCCAGTATTGGGCGCTAAGCGTTCCCACGCAATTGAGGTACCATTTTTATCGGGAGACTTGGGGGAACGCTTGGTGGAAGGAAATTTGTGGCTCCTCTCAGATTCCAGAACTTTCTGTCACCGAAATGTGAGGAAAATTTGTTTTTTTTTAGCCAAATTTTGAGGTTTGCAAAGGATTCTGGGTAACAGAACCTGGTCAGAGCCCCACAAGTCACCCCATCTTGGATTCCCCTAGGTCTCTAATTTTAAAAAATGCATAGGTTTTTTAGGTTTCCCTAGGTGCCAGCTGAGCTAGAGGCCAAAATCTACAGGTAGGCACTTTGCAAAAAACACCTCTGTTTTCTGTGAAAAAATTTGATGTGTCCACGTTGTGTTTTGGGCCATTTCCATGCGTGGGCGCTAGGCCTACCCACGCAAGTGAGGTACCATTTTTATCGGGAGACTTAGGGAAAGGCTGAGTGAAAGGAAATTCGTGGCTCCTCTCAGATTCCAGAACCTTCTGTCACCAAAATGTGAGGAAATATGTTTTTTTAGCCACATTTTGAGGTTTGCAAAGGATTCTGGGTAACAGAACCTGGTCAGAGCCCCACAAGTCACCCCATCTGGATTCCCCTAGGTCTCTAGTTTTCAAAAATGCGCTGGTTTGCTGGGTTTCCCTAGGTGCCGGCTGAGCTAGAGGCCAAAATCTACAGGTAGGCACTTTGCAAAAAACACCTCTGTTTTCTGTGAAAATATTTGATGTGTCCACGTTGTGTTTTGGTCCATTTCAATTCGTGAGCTAGGCCTACCCACGCAAGTGAGGTACCATTTTTATCAGGAGAATTGGGGGAACGCTGAATGGAAGGAAATTTGTGGCTCCTCTCAGATTCCAGAACTTTCTGTCACCGAAATGTGAGGAAAATGTGTTTTTTTAGCCAAATTTTGAGGTTTGCAAAGGATTCTGGGTAACAGAACCTGGTCAGAGCCCCATAAGTCACCCCATCTTGGATTCCCATAGTTCTCTAGTTTTAAAAAATGCGCTTGTTTGCTTGGTTTTCCCAGGTGCCGGCTGAGCTAGAGGCCAAAATCCACAGGTAGGCACTTTGTGAAAAACACCTCTGCTTTCTGTGAAAAAATGTGATGTGTCCACGTTGTGTTTTGGCCCATTTCCATTCGTGGGCGCTAGGCCTACCCACGCAAGTGAGGTACCATTTTTATCGGGAGACTTGGGGGAACGCTGGGTGGAAGGAAATTTGTGGCTCCTCTCAGATTCCAGAACTTTCTGTCACCGAAATGTGAGGAAAATGTGTTTTTTTAGCCAAATTTTGAGGTTTGCAAAGGATTCTGGGTAACAGAACCTGGTCAGAACCCCATAAGTCACCCCATCTTGGATTCCCCTAGGTCTCTAGTTTTCAGAAATGCGCTGGTTTGCTAGGTTTTCCCAGGTGCCGGCTGAGCTAGAGGCCAAAATCCACAGGTAGGCACTTTGTAAAACACAACACTGTTTTCTGTGAAAAAATGTGATGCGTCCACGTTGTGTTTTGGGCCATTTCCAGTCGTGGGCGCTAAGCGTTCCCACGCAATTGAGGTACCATTTTTATCGGGAGACTTGGGGGAACGCTTGGTGGAAGGAAATTTGTGGCTCCTCTCAGATTCCAGAACTTTCTGTCACCGAAATGTGAGGAAAATGTGTTTTTTTAGCCATATTTTGAGGTTTGCAAAGGATTCTGGGTAACAAAACCTGGTCAGAGCCCCACAAGTCACCCCATCTTGGATTCCCATAGGTCTCTAGTTTTCAAAAATGCGCTGGTTTGCTAGGTTTCCCTAGGTGCTGGCTGAGCTAGAGGCCAAAATCCACAGGTAGGAACTTTGTAAAAAACACCTCTGTTTTCTGTGAAAAAATTTGATGTATCCACGTTGTGTTTTGGGCCATTTCTATTCGTGGGCGCTAGGCCTACCCACGCAAGTGAGGTACCATTTTTATCGGGAGACTTGGGGGAACGCTGGGTGGAAGGAAATTTGTGGCTCCTGTCAGATTCCAGAACTTTCTGTCACTGAAATGTGAGGAAAATGTGTTTTTTTTAGCCAAATTTTGAGGTTTGCAAAGGATTCTGGGTAACAGAACCTGGTCAGAGCCCCACAAGTCACCCCATCTTGGATTCCCCTAGGTCTCTAGTTTTGAAAAATGCACAGGTTTGGTAGGTTTCCCTAGGTGCGGCTGAGCTAAAGGCCAAAATCTACAGGTAGGCAGTTTGCAAAAAACACCTCTGTTTTCTGTGAAAAAATGTGATGTGTCCACGTTGTGTTTTGGGCCATTTCCATTTGTGGGCGCTAGGCCTACCCACGCAAGTGAGGTACCATTTTTATCGGGAGACTTGGGTGAACGCTGAGTGGAAGGATCTTTGTGGCTCCTCTCAGATTCCAGAACTTTCTGTCACCGAAATATGAGGAAAATTTGTTTTTTTAGCCACATTTTGAGGTTTGCAAAGAATTCTGGGTAACAGAACCTAGTCAAAGCCCCACAAGTCACCCCATCTTGGATTCCCCTAGGTCTCTAATTTTAAAAAATGCATAGGTTTGGTAGGTTTCCCTAGGTGCCAGCTGAGCTAGAGGCCAAAATCTACAGGTAGGCACTTTGCAAAAAACACCTCTGTTTTCTGTGAAAAAATTTGATGTGTCCACGTTGTGTTTTGGGCCATTTCCATGCGTGGGCGTTAGGCCTACCCACGCAAGTGAGGTACCATTTTTATCGGGAGACTTAGAGAAACGCTGAGTGGAAGGACATTTGTGGCTCCTCTCAGATTCCAGAACTTTCTGTCACCAAAATGTGAGGAAATATGTTTTTTTAGCCAAATTTTGAGGTTTGCAAAGGATTCTGGGCAACAGAACCTGGTCAGAGCCCCACAAGTCACCCCATCTTTGATTCCCCTAGGTCTCTAGTTTTCAAAAATGCGCTGGTTTGCTAGGTTTCCCTAGGTGCCGGCTGAGCTAGAGGCCAAAATCCACAGGTAGGAACTTTGTAAAAAACACCTCTGTTTTCTGTGAAAAAATGTGATGTGTCCACGTTGTGTTTTGGGCCATTTCTATTCGTGGGCGCTAGGCCTACCCATGCAAGTGAGGTACCATTTGTATCAGGAGACTTGGGGGAACGCTTGGTGGAAGGAAATTTGTGGCTCCTCTCAGATTCCAGAACTTTCTGTCACCGAAATGTGATGAAAATGTGTTTTTTTAGCCAAATTTTGACGTTTGCAAAGAATTCTGGGTAACAGAACCTGGTCAGAGCCCCACAAGTCACCCCATCTTGGATTCCCCTAGGTCTCTAATTTTAAAAAATGCATAGGTTTTTTAGGTTTCCCTAGGTGCCAGCTGAGCTAGAGGCCAAAATCTACAGGTAGGCACTTTGCAAAAAACACCTCTGTTTTCTGTGAAAAAATTTGATGTGTCCACGTTGTGTTTTGGGCCATTTCCATGCGTGGGCGCTAGGCCTACCCACGCAAGTGAGGTACCATTTTTATCGGGAGACTTAGGGAAAGGCTGAGTGAAAGGAAATTCGTGGCTCCTCTCAGATTCCAGAACCTTCTGTCACCAAAATGTGAGGAAATATGTTTTTTTAGCCACATTTTGAGGTTTGCAAAGGATTCTGGGTAACAGAACCTGGTCAGAGCCCCACAAGTCACCCCATCTGGATTCCCCTAGGTCTCTAGTTTTCAAAAATGCGCTGGTTTGCTGGGTTTCCCTAGGTGCCGGCTGAGCTAGAGGCCAAAATCTACAGGTAGGCACTTTGCAAAAAACACCTCTGTTTTCTGTGAAAATATTTGATGTGTCCACGTTGTGTTTTGGGCCATTTCAATTCGTGAGCTAGGCCTACCCACGCAAGTGAGGTACCATTTTTATCAGGAGAATTGGGGGAACGCTGATTGGAAGGAAATTTGTGGCTCCTCTCAGATTCCAGAACTTTCTGTCACCGAAATGTGAGGAAAATGTGTTTTTTTAGCCAAATTTTGAGGTTTGCAAAGGATTCTGGGTAACAGAACCTGGTCAGAGCCCCATAAGTCACCCCATCTTGGATTCCCATAGTTCTCTAGTTTTAAAAAATGCGCTTGTTTGCTTGGTTTTCCCAGGTGCCGGCTGAGCTAGAGGCCAAAATCCACAGGTAGGCACTTTGTGAAAAACACCTCTGCTTTCTGTGAAAAAATGTGATGTGTCCACGTTGTGTTTTGGCCCATTTCCATTCGTGGGCGCTAGGCCTACCCACGCAAGTGAGGTACCATTTTTATCGGGAGACTTGGGGGAACGCTGGGTGGAAGGAAATTTGTGGCTCCTCTCAGATTCCAGAACTTTCTGTCACCGAAATGTGAGGAAAATGTGTTTTTTTAGCCAAATTTTGAGGTTTGCAAAGGATTCTGGGTAACAGAACCTGGTCAGAACCCCATAAGTCACCCCATCTTGGATTCCCCTAGGTCTCTAGTTTTCAGAAATGCGCTGGTTTGCTAGGTTTTCCCAGGTGCCGGCTGAGCTAGAGGCCAAAATCCACAGGTAGGCACTTTGTAAAACACAACACTGTTTTCTGTGAAAAAATGTGATGCGTCCACGTTGTGTTTTGGGCCATTTCCAGTCATGGGCGCTAAGCGTTCCCACGCAATTGAGGTACCATTTTTATCGGGAGACTTGGGGGAACGCTTGGTGGAAGGAAATTTGTGGCTCCTCTCAGATTCCAGAACTTTCTGTCACCGAAATGTGAGGAAAATGTGTTTTTTTAGCCATATTTTGAGGTTTGCAAAGGATTCTGGGTAACAAAACCTGGTCAGAGCCCCACAAGTCACCCCATCTTGGATTCCCATAGGTCTCTAGTTTTGAAAAATGCACAGGTTTGGTAGGTTTCCCTAGGTGCCGGCTGAGCTAAAGGCCAAAATCTACAGGTAGGCAGTTTGCAAAAAACACCTCTGTTTTCTGTGAAAAAATGTGATGTGTCCACGTTGTGTTTTGGGCCATTTCCATTTGTGGGCGCTAGGCCTACCCACGCAAGTGAGGTACCATTTTTATCGGGAGACTTGGGGGAACGCTGAGTGGAAGGATCTTTGTGGCTCCTCTCAGATTCCAGAACTTTCTGTCACCGAAATATGAGGAAAATTTGTTTTTTTAGCCACATTTTGAGGTTTGCAAAGAATTCTGGGTAACAGAACCTAGTCAAAGCCCCACAAGTCACCCCATCTTGGATTCCCCTAGGTCTCTAATTTTAAAAAATGCATAGGTTTGGTAGGTTTCCCTAGGTGCCAGCTGAGCTAGAGGCCAAAATCTACAGGTAGGCACTTTGCAAAAAACACCTCTGTTTTCTGTGAAAAAATTTGATGTGTCCACGTTGTGTTTTGGGCCAGTTCCATGCGTGGGCGTTAGGCCTACCCACGCAAGTGAGGTACCATTTTTATCGGGAGACTTAGAGAAACGCTGAGTGGAAGGACATTTGTGGCTCCTCTCAGATTCCAGAACTTTCTGTCACCAAAATGTGAGGAAATATGTTTTTTTAGCCAAATTTTGAGGTTTGCAAAGGATTCTGGGCAACAGAACCTGGTCAGAGCCCCACAAATCACCCCATCTTTGATTCCCCTAGGTCTCTAGTTTTCAAAAATGCGCTGGTTTGCTAGGTTTCCCTAGGTGCCGGCTGAGCTAGAGGCCAAAATCCACAGGTAGGAACTTTGTAAAAAACACCTCTGTTTTCTGTGAAAAAATGTGATGTGTCCACGTTGTGTTTTGGGCCATTTCTATTCGTGGGCGCTAGGCCTACCCACGCAAGTGAGGTACCATTTTTATCGGGAGACTTGGGGGAACGCTGGGTGGAAGGAAATTTGTGGCTCCTGTCAGATTCCAGAACTTTCTGTCACCGAAATGTGAGGAAAATGTGTTTTTTTAGCCAAATTTTGAGGTTTGCAAAAGATTCTGGGTAACAGAACCTGGTCAGAGCCCCATAAGTCACCCCATCTTGGATTCCCCTAGGTCTCTAGTTTTCAAAAATGCGCTGGATTGCTAGGTTTTCCCAGGTGCCGGCTGAGCTAGAGGCCAAAATCCACAGGTAGGCACTTTGTAAAACACACCTCTGTTTTCTGTGAAAAAATTTGATGTGTCCACGTTGTGTTTTAGGCCAATTCCATTCGTGGGCGCTAGGCCTACCCATGCAAGTGAGGTACCATTTGTATCAGGAGACTTGGGGGAACGCTTGGTGGAAGGAAATTTGTGGCTCCTCTCAGATTCCAGAACTTTCTGTCACCGAAATGTGAGGAAAATGTGTTTTTTTAGCCAAATTTTGACGTTTGCAAAGAATTCTGGGTAACAGAACCTGGTCAGAGCCCCACAAGTCACCCCATCTTGGATTCCCCTAGGTCTCTAGTTTTAAAAAATGCGCTGGTTTGCTAGGTTTCCCTAGGTGCCGGCTGAGCTAGAGGCCAAAATCCACAGGTAGGAACTTTGTAAAAAACACCTCTGTTTTCTGTGAAAAAATGTGATGTGTCCACGTTGTGTTTTGGGCCATTTCCATTTGTGGGCGCTAGGCCTACCCACGCAAGTGAGGTACCATTTTTATCGGGAGACTTGGGGGAACGCTGAGTGGAAGGAAATTTGTGGCTCCTCTCAGATTCCAGAACTTTCTGTCACCGAAATATGAGGAAAATTTGTTTTTTTAGCCACATTTTGAGGTTTGCAAAGAATTCTGGGTAACAGAACCTGGTCAAAGCCCCACAAGTCACCCCATCTTGGATTCCCCTAGGTCTCCTAATTTTAAAAAATGCATAGGTTTGGTAGGTTTCCCTAGGTGCCAGCTGAGCTAGAGGCCAAAATCTACAGGTAGGCACTTTGCAAAAAACACCTCTGTTTTATGTGAAAAAATTTGATGTGTCCACGTTGTGTTTTGGGCCATTTCCATGCGTGGGCGCTAGGCCTACCCACGCAAGTGAGGTACCATTTTTATCGGGAGACTTAGGGAAACGCTGAGTGGAAGGAAATTTGTGGCTCCTCTCAGATTCCAGAACTTTCTGTCACCAAAATGTGAGGAAATATGTTTTTTTAGCCACATTTTGAGGTTTGCAAAGGATTCTGGGCAACAGAACCTGGTCAGAGCCCCACAAGTCACCCATCTTGGATTCCCCTAGGTCTCTAGTTTTAAAAAATGTGCTGTTTACTGGGTTTCCCTAGGTGCCGGCTGAGCTAGAGGCCAAAATCTACAGATAGGCACTTTGCAAAAAACACCTCTGTTTTCTGTGAAAAAATTTGATGTGACCACGTTGTGTTTTGGGCCATATCCATTCGTGGGCGCTAGGCCTACCCACGCAAGTGAGGTACAATTTTTATCGGGAGACTTGGGGGAACGCTGAATGGAAGGAAATTTGTGGCTCCTCTCAGATTCCAGAACTTTATGTCACCGAAATGTGAGGAAAATGTATTTTTTTAGCCAAATTTTGAGGTTTGCCAAGGATTCTATGCAACAGAACCTGGTCAGAGCCCACAAGTCACCCCATCCTGGATTCCCCTAGGTCTCTAGTTTTCAAAAATGCGCTGGTTTGCTAGGTTTCCCTAGGTGCTGGCTGAGCTAGAGGCCAAAATCCACAGGTAGGAACTTTGTAAAAAACACCTCTGTTTTCTGTGAAAAAATGTGATGTGTCCACGTTGTGTTTTGGGCCATTTCCATTCGTGGGCGCTAGGCCTAAACCACGCAAGTGAGGTACCATTGTTATCGGGAGACATGGGCGAACGCTGGGTGGAAGGAAATTTGTGGCTCCAGTCAGATTCCAGAACTTTCTGTCACCGAAATGTGAGGAAAATGTGTTTTTTTTAGCCACATTTTGAGGTTTGCAAAGGATTCTGGGTAACAGAACCTAGTCAAAGCCCCACAAGTCACCCCATCTTGGATTCCCCTAGGTTTCTAATTTTAAAAAATGCATAGGTTTGGTAGGTTTCCCTAGGTGCCAGCTGAGCTAGAGGCCAAAATCTACAGGTAGGCACTTTGCAAAAAACACCTCTGTTTTCTGTGAAAAAACTTGATGTGTCCACGTTGTGTTTTGGGCCATTTCCATTCGTGGGCGCTAGGCCTACCCACGCAAGTGAGGTACCATTTTTATCGGGAGACTTGGGGGAACGCTGAGTGGAAGGAAATTGTGGCTCCTCTCAGATTCCAGAACTTTCTGTCACCGAAATATGAGGAAAATTTGTTTTTTTAGCCACATTTTGAGGTTTGCAAAGAATTCTGGGTAACGGAACCTGATCAAAGCCCCACAAGTCACCCCATCTTGGATTCCCCTAGGTGTCTAATTTTAAAAAATGCATAGGTTTGGTAGGTTTCCCTAGGTGCCAGCTGAGCTAGAGGCCAAAATCTACAGGTAGGCACTTTGCAAAAAACACCTCTGTTTTCTGTGAAAAAATGTGATGTGTCCACGTTGTGTTTTGGGCCATTTCCATGCGTGGGCGTTAGGCCTACCCACGCAAGTGAGGTACCATTTTTATCGGGAGACTTAGGGAAACGCTGAGTGGAAGGAAATTTGTGGCTCCTCTCAGATTCCAGAACTTTCTGTCACCAAAATGTGAGGAAATATGTTTTTTTAGCCAAATTTTGAGGTTTGCAAAGGATTCTGGGCAACAGAACCTGGTCAGAGCCCCACAAGTCACCCCATCTTTGATTCCCCTAGGTCTCTAGTTTTCAAAAATGCGCTGGTTTGCTAGGTTTCCCTAGGTGCCGGCTGAGCTAGAGGAAAAAATCCACAGGTAGGAACTTTGTAAAAAACACCTCTGTTTTCTGTGAAAAAATGTGATGTGTCCACGTTGTGTTTTGGGCCATTTCTATTCGTGGGCGCTAGGCCTACCCACGCAAGTGAGGTACCATTTTTATCGGGAGACTTGGGGGAACGCTGGGTGGAAGGAAATTTGTGGCTCCTGTCAGATTCCAGAACTTTCTGTCACCGAAATGTGAGGAAAATGTGGTTTTTTAGCCAAATTTTGAGGTTTGCAAAGGATTCTGGGTAACAGAACCTGGTCAGAGGCCCATAAGTCACCCCATCTTGGATTCCCCTAGGTCTCTAGTTTTCAAAAATGCACTGGTTTGCTAGGTTTTCCCAGGTGCCGGCTGAGTTAGAGGCCAAAATCCACAGGTAGGCACTTTGTAAAACACACCTCTGTTTTCTGTGAAAAAATGTGATGTGTCCACGTTGTGTTTTGGGCCATTTCCATTCGTGGGCGCTAGGCCTACCCACGCAAGTGAGGTACCATTTGTATCGGGAGACTTGGGGGAATGCTGAGTGGAAGGAACTTTGTGGCTCCTCTCAGATTCCAGAACTTTCTGTCACCGAAATATGAGGAAAATTTGTTTTTTTAGCCACATTTTGAGGTTTGCAAAGAATTCTGGGTAACAGAACCTGGTCAAAGCCCCACAAGTCACCCCATCTTGGATTCCCCTAGGTCTCTAATTTTAAAAAATGCATAGGCTTGGTAGGTTTCCCTAGGTGCCAGCTGAGCTAGAGGCCAAAATCTACAGGTAGGCACTTTGCAAAAAACACCTCTGTTTTCTGTGAAAAAATTTGATGTGTCCACGTTGTGTTTTGGGCCATTTCCATGCGTGGGCGTTAGGCCTACCCACGCAAGTGAGGTACCATTGTTATCGGGAGACATGGGCGAACGCTGGGTGGAAGGAAATTTGTGGCTCCAGTCAGATTCCAGAACTTTCTGTCACCGAAATGTGAGGAAAATGTGTTTTTTTAGCCACATTTTGAGGTTTGCAAAGGATTCTGGGTAACAGAACCTGGTCAGAGCCCCATAAGTCACCCCATCTTGGATTCCCCCTAGCTCTCTAGTTTTCAAAAATGCGCGGGTTTGCTAGGTTTTCCCAGGTGCCGGCTGAGCTAGAGGCAAAAATCGATAGGTAGGCACTTTGTAAAACACACCTCTGTTTTCTGTGAAAAAATGTGATGTGTCCACGTTGTGTTTTGGGCCATTTCCATTCGTGGGCGCTAGGCCTACCCACGCAAGTGAGGTACCATTTTTATCGGGAGACTGGGGGGAACGCTGAGAGGAAGGAAATTGTTGCTCCTCTCAGATTCCAGAACTTTCTGTCACCGAAATATGAGGAAAATTTGTTTTTTTAGCCACATTTTGAGGTTTGCAAAGAATTCTGGGTAACAGAACCTGATCAAAGCCCCACAAGTCACCCCATCTTGGATTCCCCTAGGTCTCTAATTTTAAAAAATGCATAGGTTTGGTAGGTTTCCCTAGGTGCCAGCTGAGCTAGAGGCCAAAATCTACAGGTAGGCACTTGCAAAAAACACCTCTGTTTTCTGTGAAAAAATGTGATGTGTCCACGTTGTGTTTTGGGCCATTTCCATGCGTGGGCGTTAGGCCTACCCACGCAAGTGAGGTACCATTTTTATCGGGAGACTTAGGGAAACGCTGAGTGGAAGGAAATTTGTGGCTCCTCTCAGATTCCAGAACTTTCTGTCACCAAAATGTGAGGAAATATGTTTTTTTAGCCACATTTTGAGGTTTGCAAAGGATTCTGGGCAACAGAACCTGGTCAGAGCCCCACAAGTCACCCCATCTTTGATTCCCCTAGGTCTCTAGTTTTCAAAAATGCGCTGGTTTGCTAGGTTTCCCTAGGTGCCGGCTGAGCTAGAGGAAAAAATCCACAGGTAGGAACTTTGTAAAAAAACACCTCTGTTTTCTGTGAAAAAATGTGATGTGTCCACGTTGTGTTTTGGGCCATTTCTATTCGTGGACGCTAGGCCTACCCACGCAAGTGAGGTACCATTTTTATCGGGAGACTTGGGGGAACGCTGGGTGGAAGGAAATTTGTGGCTCCTGTCAGATTCCAGAACTTTCTGTCACCGAAATGTGAGGAAAATGTGGTTTTTTAGCCAAATTTTGAGGTTTCAAAGGATTCTGGGTAACAGAACCTGGTCAGAGCCCCATAAGTCACCCCATCTTGGATTCCCCTAGGTCTCTAGTTTTCAAAAATGCGCTGGTTTGCTAGGTTTTCCCAGGTGCCGGCTGAGCTAGAGGCCGAAATCCACAGGTAGGCACTTTGTAAAACACACCTCTGTTTTCTGTGAAAAAATGTGATGTGTCCCACGTTGTGTTTTGGGCCATTTCCATTCGTGGGCGCTAGGCCTACCCACGCAAGTGAGGTACCATTTGTATCGGGAGACTTGGGGGAATGCTGAGTGGAAGGAACTTTGTGGCTCCTCTCAGATTCCAGAACTTAATGTCACCGAAATATGAGGAAAATTTGTTTTTTAGCCACATTTTGAGGTTTGCAAAGAATTCTGGGTAACAGAACTGGTCAAAGCCCCACAAGTCACCCCATCTTGGATTCCCCTAGGTCTCTAATTTTAAAAAATGCATAGGCTTGGTAGGTTTCCCTAGGTGCCAGCTGAGCTAGAGGCCAAAATCTACAGGTAGGCACTTTACAAAAAACACCTCTGTTTTCTGTGAAAAAATTTGATGTGTCCACGTTGTGTTTTGGGCCATTTCCATGCGTGGGCGTTAGGCCTACCCACGCAAGTGAGGTACCAATTTTTATCGGGAGACTTGGGGGAACGCTGGGTGGAAGGAAATTTTGTGGCTCCTGTCAGATTCCAGAACTTTCTGTCACCGAAATGTGAGGAAAATGTGTATTTTTAGCCAAATTTTGAGGTTTGCAAAGGATTCTGGGTAACAGAACCTGGTCAGAGCCCCATAAGTCACCCCATCTTGGATTCCCCTAGGTCTCTAGTTTTCAAAATGCGCTGGTTTGCTAGGTTTTCCCAGGTGCCGGCTGAGCTAGAGGCCAAAATCCACAGGTAGGCACTTTGTAAAACACACCTCTGTTTTCTGTGAAAAAATGTGATGTGTCCACGTTGTGTTTTGGGCCAATTAAATTCGTGGGCGCTACGCCTACCCACGCAAGTGAGGTACCATTTGTATCGGGAGACTTGGGGGAACGCTGAGTGGAAGGAACTTTGTGGCTCCTCTCAGATTCCAGAACTTTCTGTCACCGAAATATGAGGAAAATGTGTTTTTTTAGCCACATTTTGAGGTTTGCAAAGAATTCTGGGTAACAGAACCTGGTCAAAGCCCACAAGTCACCCCATCTTGGATTCCCCTGGGTCTCTAGTTTTCAGAAATGCGCTGGTTTGCTAGGTTTCCCTAGGTGCCGGCTGAGCTAGAGGCCAAAATCCATAGGTAGGAACTTTGTAAAAAACACCTCTGTTTTCTGTGAAAAAATGTGATGTGTCCACGTTGTGTTTTGGGCCATTTCCATTTGTGGGCGCTAGGCCTAAACCACGCAAGTGAGGTACCATTGTTATCGGGAGACATGGGCGAACGCTGGGTGGAAGGAAATTTGTGGCTCCAGTCAGATTCCAGAACTTTCTGTCACCGAAATGTGAGGAAAATGTGTTTTTTTAGCCACATTTTGAGGTTTGCAAAGGATTCTGGGTAACAGAACCTGGTCAGAGCCCCATAAGTCACCCCATCTTGGATTCCCCTAGCTCTCTAGTTTTCAAAAATGCGCTGGTTTGCTAGGTTTTCCCAGGTGCCGGCTGAGCTAGAGGCAAAAATCCACAGGTAGGCACTTTGTAAAACACACCTCTGTTTTCTGTGAAAAAATGTGATGTGTCCACGTTGTGTTTTGGGCCATTTCCATTCGTGGGCGCTAGGCCTACCCACGCAAGTGAGCTACCATTTTTATCGGGAGACTTGGGGGAACGCTGAGTGGAAGGAAATTGTGGCTCCTCTCAGATTCCAGAACTTTCTGTCACCGAAATATGAGGAAAATTTGTTTTTTTAGCCACATTTTGAGGTTTGCAAAGAATTCTGGGTAACAGAACCTGATCAAAGCCCCACAAGTCACCCCATCTTGGATTCCCCTAGGTCTCTAATTTTAAAAAATGCATAGGTTTGGTAGGTTTCCCTAGGTGCCAGCTGAGCTAGAGGCCAAAATCTACAGGTAGGCACTTTGCAAAAAACACCTCTGTTTTCTGTGAAAAAATGTGATGTGTCCACGTTGTGTTTTGGGCCATTTCCATGCGTGGGCGTTAGGCCTACCCACGCAAGTGAGGTACCATTTTTATCGGGAGACTTAGGGAAACGCTGAGTGGAAGGAAATTTGTGGCTCCTCTCAGATTCCAGAACTTTCTGTCACCAAAATGTGAGGAAATATGTTTTTTTAGCCAAATTTTGAGGTTTGCAAAGGATTCTGGGCAACAGAACCTGGTCAGAGCCCCACAAGTCACCCCATCTTTGATTCCCCTAGGTCTCTAGTTTTCAAAAATGCGCTGGTTTGCTAGGTTTCCCTAGGTGCCGGCTGAGCTAGAGGAAAAAATACACAGGTAGGAACTTTGTAAAAAACACCTCTGTTTTCTGTGAAAAAATGTGATGTGTCCACGTTGTGTTTTGGGCCATTTCTATTCGTGGGCGCTAGGCCTACCCACGCAAGTGAGGTACCATTTTTATCGGGAGACTTGGGGGAACGCTGGGTGGAAGGAAATTTGTGGCTCCTGTCAGATTCCAGAACTTTCTGTCACCGAAATGTGAGGAAAATGTGGTTTTTTAGCCAAATTTTGAGGTTTGCAAAGGATTCTGGGTAACAGAACCTGGTCAGAGGCCCATAAGTCACCCCATCTTGGATTCCCCTAGGTCTCTAGTTTTCAAAAATGCGCTGGTTTGCTAGGTTTTCCCAGGTGCCGGCTGAGCTAGAGGCCAAAATCCACAGGTAGGCACTTTGTAAAACACACCTCTGTTTTCTGTGAAAAAATGTGATGTGTCCACGTTGTGTTTTGGGCCATTTCCATTCGTGGGCGCTAGGCCTACCCACGCAAGTGAGGTACCATTTGTATCGGGAGACTTGGGGGAATGCTGAGTGGAAGGAACTTTGTGGCTCCTCTCAGATTCCAGAACTTTCTGTCACCGAAATATGAGGAAAATTTGTTTTTTTAGCCACATTTTGAGGTTTGCAAAGAATTCTGGGTAACAGAACCTGGTCAAAGCCCCACAAGTCACCCCATCTTGGATTCCCGTAGGTCTCTAATTTTAAAAAATGCATAGGCTTGGTAGGTTTCCCTAGGTGCCAGCTGAGCTAGAGGCCAAAATCTACAGGTAGGCACTTTGCAAAAAACACCTCTGTTTTCTGTGAAAACATTTGATGTGTCCACGTTGTGTTTTGGGCCATTTCCATGCGTGGGCGTTAGGCCTACCCACGCAAGTGAGGTACCATTGTTATCGGGAGACATGGGCGAACGCTGGGTGGAAGGAAATTTGTGGCTCCAGTCAGATTCCAGAACTTTCTGTCACCGAAATGTGAGGAAAATGTGTTTTTTTAGCCACATTTTGAGGTTTGCAAAGGATTCTGGGTAACAGAACCTGGTCAGCGCCCCATAAGTCACCCCATCTTGGATTCCCCTAGCTCTCTAGTTTTCAAAAATGCGCTGGTTAGCTAGGTTTTCCCAGGTGCCGGCTGAGCTAGAGGCAAAAATCGATAGGTAGGCACTTTGTAAAACACACCTCTGTTTTCTGTGAAAAAATGTGATGTGTCCACGTTGTGTTTTGGGCCATTTCCATTCGTGGGCGACAGGCCTACCCATGCAAGTGAGGTACCATTTTTATCGGGAGACTTGGGGGAACGCTGAGTGGAAGGAAATTGTGGCTCCTCTCAGATTCCAGAACTTTCTGTCACCGAAATATGAGGAAAATTTGTTTTTTTAGCCACATTTTGAGGTTTGCAAAGAATTCTGGGTAACAGAACCTGATCAAAGCCCCACAAGTCACCCCATCTTGGATTCCCCTAGGTCTCTAATTTTAAAAAATGCATAGGTTTGGTAGGTTTCCCTAGGTGCCAGCTGAGCTAGAGGCCAAAATCTACAGGTAGGCTTTGCAAAAAACACCTCTGTTTTCTGTGAAAAAATGTGATGTGTCCACGTTGTGTTTTGGGCCATTTCCATGCGTGGGCGTTAGGCCTACCCACGCAAGTGAGGTACCATTTTTATCGGGAGACTTAGGGAAACGCTGAGTGGAAGGAAATTTGTGGCTCCTCTCAGATTCCAGAACTTTCTGTCACCAAAATGTGAGGAAATATGTTTTTTTAGCCAAATTTTGAGGTTTGCAAAGGATTCTGGGCAACAGAACCTGGTCAGAGCCCCACAAGTCACCCCATCTTTGATTCCCCTAGGTCTCTAGTTTTCAAAAATGCGCTGGTTTGCTAGGTTTCCCTAGGTGCCGGCTGAGCTAGAGGAAAAAATCCACAGGTAGGAACTTTGTAAAAAACACCTCTGTTTTCTGTGAAAAAATGTGATGTGTCCACGTTGTGTTTTGGGCCATTTCTATTCGTGGGCGCTAGGCCTACCCACGCAAGTGAGGTACCATTTTTATCGGGAGACTTGGGGGAACGCTGGGTGGAAGGAAATTTGTGTCTCCTGTCAGATTCCAGAACTTTCTGTCACCGAAATGTGAGGAAAATGTGGTTTTTTAGCCAAATTTTGAGGTTTGCAAAGGATTCTGGGTAACAGAACCTGGTCAGAGCCCCATAAGTCACCCCATCTTGGATTCCCCTAGGTCTCTAGTTTTCAAAAATGCGCTGGTTTGCTAGGTTTTCCCAGGTGCCGGCTGAGCTAGAGGCCGAAATTCACAGGTAGGCACTTTGTAAAACACACCTCTGTTTTCTGTGAAAAAATGTGATGTGTCCACGTTGTGTTTTGGGCCATTTCCATTCGTGGGCGCTAGGCCTACCCACGCAAGTGAGGTACCATTTGTATCGGGAGACTTGGGGGAATGCTGAGTGGAAGGAACTTTGTGGCTCCTCTCAGATTCCAGAACTTAATGTCACCGAAATATGAGGAAAATTTGTTTTTTTAGCCACATTTTGAGGTTTGCAAAGAATTCTGGGTAACAGAACCTGGTCAAAGCCCCACAAGTCACCCCATCTTGGATTCCCCTAGGTCTCTAATTTTAAAAAATGCATAGGCTTGGTAGGTTTCCCTAGGTGCCAGCTGAGCTAGAGGCCAAAATCTACAGGTAGGCACTTTACAAAAAACACCTCTGTTTTCTGTGAAAAAATTTGATGTGTCCACGTTGTGTTTTGGGCCATTTCCATGCGTGGGCGTTAGGCCTACCCACGCAAGTGAGGTACCATTTTTATCGGGAGACTTGGGGGAACGCTGTGTGGAAGGAAATTTGTGGCTCCTGTCAGATTCCAGAACTTTCTGTCACCGAAATGTGAGGAAAATGTGTATTTTTAGCCAAATTTTGAGGTTTGCAAAGGATTCTGGGTAACAGAACCTGGTCAGAGCCCCATAAGTCACCCCATCTTGGATTCCCCTAGGTCTCTAGTTTTCAAAAATGCGCTGGTTTGCTAGGTTTTCCCAGGTGCCGGCTGAGCTAGAGGCCAAAATCCACAGGTAGGCACTTTGTAAAACACACCTCTGTTTTCTGTGAAAAAATGTGATGTGTCCACGTTGTGTTTTGGGCCAATTAAATTCGTGGGCGCTACGCCTACCCACGCAAGTGAGGTACCATTTGTATCGGGAGACTTGGGGGAACGCTGAGTGGAAGGAACTTTGTGGCTCCTCTCAGATTCCAGAACTTTCTGTCACCGAAATATGAGGAAAATTTGTTTTTTTAGCCACATTTTGAGGTTTGCAAAGAATTCTGAGTAACAGAACCTGGTCAAAGCCCCACAAGTCACCCCATCTTGGATTCCCCTGGGTCTCTAGTTTTCAAAAATGCGCTGGTTTGCTAGGTTTCCCTAGGTGCCGGCTGAGCTAGAGGCCAAAATCCACAGGTAGGAACTTTGTAAAAAACACCTCTGTTTTCTGTGAAAAAATGTGATGTGTCCACGTTGTGTTTTGGGCCATTTCCATTTGTGGGCGCTAGGCCTACCCACGCAAGTGAGGTAGCATTTTTATCGGGAGACTTGGGGGAACGCTGAGTGGAAGGAAATTTGTGGCTCCTCTCAGATTCCAGAACTTTCTGTCACCAAAATATGAGGAAATATGTTTTTTTAGCCACATTTTGAGGTTTGCAAAGGATTCTGGGTAACAGAACCTGGTCAGAGCCCCACAAGTCACCCCATCTGGATTCCCCTAGGTCTCTAGTTTTCAAAAATGCGCTGGTTTGCTGGGTTTCCCTAGGTGCCGGCTGAGCTAGAGGCCAAAATCTACAGGTAGGCACTTTGCAAAAAACACCTCTGTTTTCTGTGAAAATATTTGATGTGTCCACGTTGTGTTTTGGGCCATTTCAATTCGTGAGTTAGGCCTACCCACGCAAGTGAGGTACCATTTTTATCAGGAGAATTGGGGGAACGCTGAATGGAAGGAAATTTGTGGCTCCTCTCAGATTCCAGAACTTTCTGTCACCGAAATGTGAGGAAAATGTGTTTTTTTAGCCAAATTTTGAGGTTTGCAAAGGATTCTGGGTAACAGAACCTGGTCAGAGCCCCATAAGTCACCCCATCTTGGATTCCCATAGTTCTCTAGTTTTAAAAAATGCGCTTGTTTGCTTGGTTTTCAAAAGGTGCCGGCTGAGCTAGAGGCCAAAATCCACAGGTAGGCACTTTGTGAAAAACACCTCTGCTTTCTGTGAAAAAATGTGATGTGTCCACGTTGTGTTTTGGCCCATTTCCATTCGTGGGCGCTAGGCCTACCCACGGAAGTGAGGTACCATTTTTATCGGGAGACTTGGGGGAACGCTGGGTGGAAGGAAATTTGTGGCTCCTCTCAGATTCCAGAACTTTCTGTCACCGAAATGTGAGGAAAATGTGTTTTTTTAGCCAAATTTTGACGTTTGCAAAGGATTCTGGGTAACAGAACCTGGTCAGAGCCCCACAAGTCACCCCATCTTGGATTCCCCTAGGTCTCTAGTTTTCAAAAATGCGCTGGTTTGCTAGGTTTCCCTAGGTGCCGGCTGAGCTAGACGCCAAAATCCACAGGTAGGAACTTTGTAAAAAACACCTCTGTTCTCTGTGAAAAAATGTGATGTGTCCACGTTGTGTTTTGGGCCATTTCCATTTGTGGGCGCTAGGCCTACCCACGCAAGTGAGGTACCATTTTTATCGGGAGACTTTGGGGAACGCTGAGTGGAGGGAAATTTGTGGCTCCTCTCAGATTCCAGAACTTTCTGTCACCGAAATGTGAGGAAAATGTGTTTTTTTAGCCAAATTTTGAGGTTTGTGAAGGATTCTGGGTAACAGAACCTGGTCAGAGCCCCATAAGTCACCCCATCTTGGATTCCCCTAGGTCTCTAGTTTTCAAAAATGCGCTAGTTTGCTTGGTTTCCCTAGGTGCCAGCTGAGCTAGAGGCCAAAATCCATAGGTAGGCACTTTGTAAAAAACACCTCTGTTTTCTGTGGAAAAATGTGATGTGTTCACGTTGTGTTTTGGGCCATTTCCATTTGTGGGCGCTAGGCCTACCCACGCAAGTGAGGTACCATTTTTATCGGGAGACTTGGGGGAACGCTGAGTAGATGGAACTTTGTGGCTCCTCTCAGATTCCAGAACTTTCTGTCACCAAAATGTGAGGAAATATGTTTTTTTAGCCACATTTTGAGGTTTGCAAAGGATTCTGGGTAACAGAACCTGGTCAGAGCCCCACAAGTCACCCCATCTTGGATTCCCCTAGGTCTCTAGTTTTCAAAAATGCGCTCGTTTGCTGGGTTTCCCTAGGTGCCGGCTGAGCTAGAGGCCAAAATCTACAGGTAGGCACTTTGCAAAAAACACCTCTGTTTTCTGTGAAAAAATTTGATGTGTCCACGTTGTGTTTTGGGCCATTTCCATTCGTGGGCGCTAGACCTACCCACGCAAGTGAGGTACCATTTTTATAGAGAGAATTGGGGAACGCTGAATGGAAGGAAATTTGTGGCTCCTCTCAAATTCCAGAACTTTCTGTCACCGGAATGTGAGGAAAATGTATTTTTTTATCCAAATTTTGAGGTTTGCAAAGGATTCTGGGTAACAGAACCTGGTCAGAGCCCCATAAGTCACCCCATCTTGGATTCCCCTAGGTCTCTAGTTTTAAAAAATGCGCTGGTTTGCTAGGTTTTCCCAGGTGCCGGCTGAGCTAGAGGCCAAAATCCACAGGTAGGCACTTTGTAAAAAACACCTCTGTTTTCTGTGAAAAAATGTGATGTGTCCACGTTGTGTTTTGGGCCATTTCCATTCGTGGGCGCTAGGCCTACCCACGCAAGTGAGGTACCATTTTTATCGGGAGACTTGGGGGAACATTGGGTGGAAGATAATTTGTGGCTCGTCTCAGATTCCAGAACTTTCTGTCACCGAAATGTGAGGAAAATGTGTTTTTTTAGCCACATTTTGAGGTTTGCAAAGGATTCTGGGTAACAGAACCTGGTCAGAGCCCCACAAGTCACCCCATCTTGGATTCCCCTAGGTCACTAGTTCTCAAAAATGTGCTGGTTTACTAGGTTTCCCTAGGTGCCGGCTGAGCTAGAGGCCAAAATCCACAGGTAGGCACTTTGTAAAAAACACCTCTGTTTTCTGTGAAAAAATGTGATATGTCCACGTTGTGTTTTGGCCCATTTCCATTCGTGGGCGCTAGGCCTACCCACGCAAGTGAGGTACCATTTTTATCGGGAGTCTGGGGGGGAACGCTGGGTGGAATGAAATTTGTGGCTCCTCTCAGATTCCAGACCTTTCTGTCACCGAAATGTGAGGAAAATTTGTTTTTTTTTAGCCAAATTTTGAGGTTTGCAAAGGATTCTGGGTAACAGAACCTGGTCAGAGCCCCACAAGTCACCCCATCTTGGATTCCCCTAGGTCTCTAATTTTAAAAAATGCATAGGTTTGGTAGGTTTCCCTAGGTGCCAGCTGAGCTAGAGGCCAAAATCTACAGGTAGGCACTTTGCAAAAAACACCTCTGTTTTCTGTGAAAAAATTTAATGTGTCCACGTTGTGTTTTGGGCCATTTCCATGCGTGGGCGCTAGGCCTACCCACGCAAGTGAGGTACCATTTTTATCGGGAGACTTAGGGAAAGGCTGAGTGAAAGGAAATTCGTGGCTCCTCTCAGATTCCAGAACCTTCTGTCACCAAAATGTGAGGAAATATGTTTTTTTAGCCACATTTTGAGGTTTGCAAAGGATTCTGGGTAACAGAACCTGGTCAGAGCCCCACAAGTCACCCCATCTGGATTCCCCTAGGTCTCTAGTTTTCAAAAATGCGCTGGTTTGCTGGGTTTCCCTAGGTGCCGGCTGAGCTAGAGGCCAAAATCTACAGGTAGGCACTTTGCAAAAAACACCTCTGTTTTCTGTGAAAATATTTGATGTGTCCACGTTGTGTTTTGGGCCATTTCAATTCGTGGGCGCTAGGCCTACCCACGCAAGTGAGGTACCATTTTTATCAGGAGAATTGGGGGAACGCTGAATGGAAGGAAATTTGTGGCTCCTCTCAGATTCCAGAACTTTCTGTCACCGAAATGTGAGGAAAATGTGTTTTTTTAGCCAAATTTTGAGGTTTGCAAAGGATTCTGGGTAACAGAACCTGGTCAGAGCCCCATAAGTCACCCCATCTTGGATTCCCCTAGTTCTCTAGTTTTAAAAAATGCGCTGGTTTGCTTGGTGTTCCAAGGTGCCGGCTGAGCTAGAGGCCAAAATCCACAGGTAGGCACTTTGTGAAAAACACCTCTGCTTTCTGTGAAAAAATGTGATGTGTCCACGTTGTGTTTTGGCCCATTTCCATTCGTGGGCGCTAGGCCTACCCACGCAAGTGAGGTACCATTTTTATCGGGAGACTTGGGGGAACGCTGGGTGGAAGGAAATTTGTGGCTCCTCTCAGATTCCAGAACTTTCTGTCACCGAAATGTGAGGAAAATGTGTTTTTTTAGCCAAATTTTGAGGTTTGCAAAGGATTCTGGGTAACAGAACCTGGTCAGAACCCCATAAGTCACCCCATCTTGGATTCCCCTAGGTCTCTAGTTTTCAGAAATGCGCTGGTTTGCTAGGTTTTCCCAGGTGCCGGCTGAGCTAGAGGCCAAAATCCACAGGTAGGCACTTTGTAAAACACAACACTGTTTTCTGTGAAAAAATGTGATGCGTCCACGTTGTGTTTTGGGCCATTTCCAGTATTGGGCGCTAAGCGTTCCCACGCCATTGAGGTACCATTTTTATCGGGAGACTTGGGGGAACGCTTGGTGGAAGGAAATTTGTGGCTCCTCTCAGATTCCAGAACTTTCTGTCACCGAAATGTGAGGAAAATTTGTTTTTTTTTAGCCAAATTTTGAGGTTTGCAAAGGATTCTGGGTAACAGAACCTGGTCAGAGCCCCACAAGTCACCCCATCTTGGATTCCCCTAGGTCTCTAATTTTAAAAAATGCATAGGTTTTTTAGGTTTCCCTAGGTGCCAGCTGAGCTAGAGGCCAAAATCTACAGGTAGGCACTTTGCAAAAAACACCTCTGTTTTCTGTGAAAAAATGTGATGTGTCCACGTTGTGTTTTGGGCCATTTCCATGCGTGGGCGCTAGGCCTACCCACGCAAGTGAGGTACCATTTTTATCGGGAGACTTAGGGAAAGGCTGAGTGAAAGGAAATTCGTGGCTCCTCTCAGATTCCAGAACCTTCTGTCACCAAAATGTGAGGAAATATGTTTTTTTAGCCACATTTTGAGGTTTGCAAAGGATTCTGGGTAACAGAACCTGGTCAGAGCCCCACAAGTCACCCCATCTGGATTCCCCTAGGTCTCTAGTTTTCAAAAATGCGCTGGTTTGCTGGGTTTCCCTAGGTGCCGGCTGAGCTAGAGGCCAAAATCTACAGGTAGGCACTTTGCAAAAAACACCTCTGTTTTCTGTGAAAATATTTGATGTGTCCACGTTGTGTTTTGGGCCATTTCAATTCGTGAGCTAGGCCTACCCACGCAAGTGAGGTACCATTTTTATCAGGAGAATTGGGGGAACGCGGAATGGAAGGAAATTTGTGGCTCCTCTCAGATTCCAGAACTTTCTGTCACCGAAATGTGAGGAAAATGTGTTTTTTTAGCCAAATTTTGAGGTTTGCAAAGGATTCTGGGTAACAGAACCTGGTCAGAGCCCCATAAGTCACCCCATCTTGGATTCCCATAGTTCTCTAGTTTTAAAAAATGCGCTTGTTTGCTTGGTTTTCCCAGGTGCCGGCTGAGCTAGAGGCCAAAATCCACAGGTAGGCACTTTGTGAAAAACACCTCTGCTTTCTGTGAAAAAATGTGATGTGTCCACGTTGTGTTTTGGCCCATTTCCATTCGTGGGCGCTAGGCCTACCCACGCAAGTGAGGTACCATTTTTATCGGGAGACTTGGGGGAACGCTGGGTGGAAGGAAATTTGTGGCTCCTCTCAGATTCCAGAACTTTCTGTCACCGAAATGTGAGGAAAATGTGTTTTTTTAGCCAAATTTTGAGGTTTGCAAAGGATTCTGGGTAACAGAACCTGGTCAGAACCCCATAAGTCACCCCATCTTGGATTCCCCTAGGTCTCTAGTTTTCAGAAATGCGCTGGTTTGCTAGGTTTTCCCAGGTGCCGGCTGAGCTAGAGGCCAAAATCCACAGGTAGGCACTTTGTAAAACACAACACTGTTTTCTGTGAAAAAATGTGATGCGTCCACGTTGTGTTTTGGGCCATTTCCAGTCGTGGGCGCTAAGCGTTCCCACGCAATTGAGGTACCATTTTTATCGGGAGACTTGGGGGAACGCTTGGTGGAAGGAAATTTGTGGCTCCTCTCAGATTCCAGAACTTTCTGTCACCGAAATGTGAGGAAAATGTGTTTTTTTAGCCATATTTTGAGGTTTGCAAAGGATTCTGGGTAACAAAACCTGGTCAGAGCCCCACAAGTCACCCCATCTTGGATTCCCATAGGTCTCTAGTTTTCAAAAATGCGCTGGTTTGCTAGGTTTCCCTAGGTGCTGGCTGAGCTAGAGGCCAAAATCCACAGGTAGGAACTTTGTAAAAAACACCTCTGTTTTCTGTGAAAAAATTTGATGTATCCACGTTGTGTTTTGGGCCATTTCTATTCGTGGGCGCTAGGCCTTCCCACGCAAGTGAGGTACCATTTTTATCGGGAGACTTGGGGGAACGCTGGGTGGAAGGAAATTTGTGGCTCCTGTCAGATTCCAGAACTTTCTGTCACTGAAATGTGAGGAAAATGTGTTTTTTTTAGCCAAATTTTGAGGTTTGCAAAGGATTCTGGGTAACAGAACCTGGTCAGAGCCCCACAAGTCACCCCATCTTGGATTCCCCTAGGTCTCTAGTTTTGAAAAATGCACAGGTTTGGTAGGTTTCCCTAGGTGCCGGCTGAGCTAAAGGCCAAAATCTACAGGTAGGCAGTTTGCAAAAAACACCTCTGTTTTCTGTGAAAAAATGTGATGTGTCCACGTTGTGTTTTGGGCCATTTCCATTTGTGGGCGCTAGGCCTACCCACGCAAGTGAGGTACCATTTTTATCGGGAGACTTGGGGGAGCGCTGAGTGGAAGGATCTTTGTGGCTCCTCTCAGATTCCAGAACTTTCTGTCACCGAAATATGAGGAAAATTTGTTTTTTTAGCCACATTTTGAGGTTTGCAAAGAATTCTGGGTAACAGAACCTAGTCAAAGCCCCACAAGTCACCCCATCTTGGATTCCCCTAGGTCTCTAATTTTAAAAAATGCATAGGTTTGGTAGGTTTCCCTAGGTGCCAGCTGAGCTAGAGGCCAAAATCTACAGGTAGGCACTTTGCAAAAAACACCTCTGTTTTCTGTGAAAAAATTTGATGTGTCCACGTTGTGTTTTGGGCCATTTCCATGCGTGGGCGTTAGGCCTACCCACGCAAGTGAGGTACCATTTTTATCGGGAGACTTAGAGAAACGCTGAGTGGAAGGACATTTGTGGCTCCTCTCAGATTCCAGAACTTTCTGTCACCAAAATGTGAGGAAATATGTTTTTTTAGCCAAATTTTGAGGTTTGCAAAGGATTCTGGGCAACAGAACCTGGTCAGAGCCCCACAAGTCACCCCATCTTTGATTCCCCTAGGTCTCTAGTTTTCAAAAATGCGCTGGTTTGCTAGGTTTCCCTAGGTGCCGGCTGAGCTAGAGGCCAAAATCCACAGGTAGGAACTTTGTAAAAAACACCTCTGTTTTCTGTGAAAAAATGTGATGTGTCCACGTTGTGTTTTGGGCCATTTCTATTCGTGGGCGCTAGGCCTACCCACGCAAGTGAGGTACCATTTTTATCGGGAGACTTGGGGGAACGCTGGGTGGAAGGAAATTTGTGGCTCCTGTCAGATTCCAGAACTTTCTGTCACCGAAATGTGAGGAAAATGTGTTTTTTCAGCCAAATTTTGAGGTTTGCAAAAGATTCTGGGTAACAGAACCTGGTCAGAGCCCCATAAGTCACCCCATCTTGGATTCCCCTAGGTCTCTAGTTTTCAAAAATGCGCTGGATTGCTAGGTTTTCCCAGGTGCCGGCTGAGCTAGAGGCCAAAATCCACAGGTAGGCACTTTGTAAAACACACCTCTGTTTTCTGTGAAAAAATTTGATGTGTCCACGTTGTGTTTTAGGCCAATTCCATTCGTGGGCGCTAGGCCTACCCATGCAAGTGAGGTACCATTTGTATCAGGAGACTTGGGGGAACGCTTGGTGGAAGGAAATTTGTGGCTCCTCTCAGATTCCAGAACTTTCTGTCACCGAAATGTGAGGAAAATGTGTTTTTTTAGCCAAATTTTGACGTTTGCAAAGAATTCTGGGTAACAGAACCTGGTCAGAGCCCCACAAGTCACCCCATCTTGGATTCCCCTAGGTCTCTAGTTTTAAAAAATGCGCTGGTTTGCTAGGTTTCCCTAGGTGCCGGCTGAGCTAGAGGCCAAAATCCACAGGTAGGAACTTTGTAAAAAACACCTCTGTTTTCTGTGAAAAAATGTGATGTGTCCACGTTGTGTTTTGGGCCATTTCCATTTGTGGGCGCTAGGCCTACCCACGCAAGTGAGGTACCATTTTTATCGGGAGACTTGGGGGAACGCTGAGTGGAAGGAAATTTGTGGCTCCTCTCAGATTCCAGAACTTTCTGTCACCGAAATATGAGGAAAATTTGTTTTTTTAGCCACATTTTGAGGTTTGCAAAGAATTCTGGGTAACAGAACCTGGTCAAAGCCCCACAAGTCACCCCATCTTGGATTCCCCTAGGTCTCTAATTTTAAAAAATGCATAGGTTTGGTAGGTTTCCCTTGGTGCCAGCTGAGCTAGAGGCCAAAATCTACAGGTAGGCACTTTGCAAAAAACACCTCTGTTTTCTGTGAAAAAATTTGATGTGACCACGTTGTGTTTTGGGCCATATCCATTCGTGGGCGCTAGGCCTACCCACGCAAGTGAGGTACAATTTTTATCGGGAGACTTGGGGGAACGCTGAATGGAAGGAAATTTGTGGCTCCTCTCAGATTCCAGAACTTTATGTCACCGAAATGTGAGGAAATTTTGAGGTTTGCAAAGGATTCTATGCAACAGAACCTGGTCAGAGCCCCACAAGTCACCCCATCCTGGATTCCCCTAGGTCTCTAGTTTTCAAAAATGCGCTGGTTTTGCTAGGTTTTCCCTAGGTGCTGGCTGAGCTAGAGGCCAAAAATCCACAGGTAGGAACTTTGTAAAAAACACCTCTGTTTTCTGTTAAAAAATGTGATGTGTCCACGTTGTGTTTTGGGCCATTTCCATTCGTGGGCGCTAGGCCTAAACCACGCAAGTGAGGTACCATTGTTATCGGGAGACATGGGCGAACGCTGGGTGGAAAGGAAAATTTGTGGCTCCAGTCAGATTCCAGAACTTTCTGTCACCGAAATGTGAGGAAAATGTGTTTTTTTTAGCCACATTTTGAGGTTTGCAAAGGATTCTGGGTAACAGAAACCTAGTCAAAGCCCCACAAGTCACCCCATCTTGGATTCCCCTAGGTTTCTAATTTTAAAAAATGCATAGGTTTGGTAGGTTTTCCCTAGGTGCCAGCTGAGCTAGAGGCCAAAATCTACAGGTAGGCACTTTGCAAAAAAACACCTCTGTTTTCTGTGAAAAAACTTGATGTGTCCCACGTTGTGTTTTGGGCCATTTCCATTCGTGGGCGCTAGGCCTACCCACGCAAGTGAGGTACCATTTTTATCGGGAGACTTGGGGGAACGCTGAGTGGAAGGAAATTGTGGCTCCTCTCAGATTCCAGAACTTTCTGTCACCGAAATATGAGGAAAATTTGTTTTTTTAGCCACATTTTGAGGTTTGCAAAGAATTCTGGGTAACGGAAACCTGATCAAAGCCCCACAAGTCACCCCATCTTGGATTCCCCTAGGTGTCTAATTTTAAAAAAATGCATAGGTTTGGTAGGTTTCCCTAGGTGCCAGCTGAGCTAGAGGCCAAAATCTACAGGTAGGCACTTTGCAAAAAACACCTCTGTTTTCTGTGAAAAAAATGTGATGTGTCCCACGTTGTGTTTTTGGGCCATTTCCATGCGTGGGGCGTTAGGCCTACCCACGCAAGTGAGGTACCATTTTTATCGGGAGACTTAGGGAAACGCTGAGTGGAAGGAAATTTGTGGCTCCTCTCAGATTCCAGAACTTTCTGTCACCAAAATGTGAGGAAATATGTTTTTTTAGCCAAATTTTGAGGTTTGCAAAGGATTCTGGGCAACAGAACCTGGTCAGAGCCCCACAAGTCACCCCATCTTTGATTCCCCTAGGTCTCTAGTTTTCAAAAATGCGCTGGTTTGCTAGGTTTCCCTAGGTGCCGGCTGAGCTAGAGGAAAAAATCCACAGGTAGGAACTTTGTAAAAAACACCTCTGTTTTCTGTGAAAAAATGTGATGTGTCCACGTTGTGTTTTGGGCCATTTCTATTCGTGGGCGCTAGGCCTACCCACGCAAGTGAGGTACCATTTTTATCGGGAGACTTGGGGGAACGCTGGGTGGAAGGAAATTTGTGGCTCCTGTCAGATTCCAGAACTTTCTGTCACCGAAATGTGAGGAAAATGTGGTTTTTTAGCCAAATTTTGAGGTTTGCAAAGGATTCTGGGTAACAGAACCTGGTCAGAGGCCCATAAGTCACCCCATCTTGGATTCCCCTAGGTCTCTAGTTTTCAAAAATGCGCTGGTTTGCTAGGTTTTCCCAGGTGCCGGCTGAGCTAGAGGCCAAAATCCACAGGTAGGCACTTTGTAAAACACACCTCTGTTTTCTGTGAAAAAATGTGATGTGTCCACGTTGTGTTTTGGGCCATTTCCATTCGTGGGCGCTAGGCCTACCCACGCAAGTGAGGTACCATTTGTATCGGGAGACTTGGGGGAATGCTGAGTGGAAGGAACTTTGTGGCTCCTCTCAGATTCCAGAACTTTCTGTCACCGAAATATGAGGAAAATTTGTTTTTTTAGCCACATTTTGAGGTTTGCAAAGAATTCTGGGTAACAGAACCTGATCAAAGCCCCACAAGTCACCCCATCTTGGATTCCCCTAGGTCTCTAATTTTAAAAAATGCATAGGTTTGGTAGGTTTCCCTAGGTGCCAGCTGAGCTAGAGGCCAAAATCTACAGGTAGGCACTTTGCAAAAAACACCTCTGTTTTCTGTGAAAAAATGTGATGTGTCCACGTTGTGTTTTGGGCCATTTCCATGCGTGGGCGTTAGGCCTACCCACGCAAGTGAGGTACCATTTTTATCGGGAGACTTAGGGAAACGCTGAGTGGAAGGAAATTTGTGGCTCCTCTCAGATTCCAGAACTTTCTGTCACCAAAATGTGAGGAAATATGTTTTTTTAGCCAAATTTTGAGGTTTGCAAAGGATTCTGGGCAACAGAACCTGGTCAGAGCCCCACAAGTCACCCCATCTTTGATTCCCCTAGGTCTCTAGTTTTCAAAAATGCGCTGGTTTGCTAGGTTTCCCTAGGTGCCGGCTGAGCTAGAGGAAAAAATCCACAGGTAGGAACTTTGTAAAAAACACCTCTGTTTTCTGTGAAAAAATGTGATGTGTCCACGTTGTGTTTTGGGCCATTTCTATTCGTGGGCGCTAGGCCTACCCACGCAAGTGAGGTACCATTTTTATCGGGAGACTTGGGGGAACGCTGGGTGGAAGGAAATTTGTGGCTCCTGTCAGATTCCAGAACTTTCTGTCACCGAAATGTGAGGAAAATGTGGTTTTTTAGCCAAATTTTGAGGTTTGCAAAGGATTCTGGGTAACAGAACCTGGTCAGAGGCCCATAAGTCACCCCATCTTGGATTCCCCTAGGTCTCTAGTTTTCAAAAATGCGCTGGTTTGCTAGGTTTTCCCAGGTGCCGGCTGAGCTAGAGGCCAAAATCCACAGGTAGGCACTTTGTAAAACACACCTCTGTTTTCTGTGAAAAAATGTGATGTGTCCACGTTGTGTTTTGGGCCATTTCCATTCGTGGGCGCTAGGCCTACCCACGCAAGTGAGGTACCATTTGTATCGGGAGACTTGGGGGAATGCTGAGTGGAAGGAACTTTGTGGCTCCTCTCAGATTCAAGAACTTTCTGTCACCGAAATATGAGGAAAATTTGTTTTTTTAGCCACATTTTGAGGTTTGCAAAGAATTCTGGGTAACAGAACCTGGTCAAAGCCCCACAAGTCACCCCATCTTGGATTCCCCTAGGTCTCTAATTTTAAAAAATGCATAGGCTTGGTAGGTTTCCCTAGGTGCCAGCTGAGCTAGAGGCCAAAATCTACAGGTAGGCACTTTGCAAAAAACACCTCTGTTTTCTGTGAAAAAATTTGATGTGTCCACGTTGTGTTTTGGGCCATTTCCATGCGTGGGCGTTAGGCCTACCCACGCAAGTGAGGTACCATTGTTATCGGGAGACATGGGCGAACGCTGGGTGGAAGGAAATTTGTGGCTCCAGTCAGATTCCAGAACTTTCTGTCACCGAAATGTGAGGAAAATGTGTTTTTTTAGCCACATTTTGAGGTTTGCAAAGGATTCTGGGTAACAGAACCTGGTCAGAGCCCCATAAGTCACCCCATCTTGGATTCCCCTAGCTCTCTAGTTTTCAAAAATGCGCGGGTTTGCTAGGTTTTCCCAGGTGCCGGCTGAGCTAGAGGCAAAAATCGATAGGTAGGCACTTTGTAAAACACACCTCTGTTTTCTGTGAAAAAATGTGATGTGTCCACATTGTGTTTTGGGCCATTTCCATTCGTGGGCGCTAGGCCTACCCACGCAAGTGAGGTACCATTTTTATCGGGAGACTGGGGGGAACGCTGAGTGGAAGGAAATTGTGGCTCCTCTCAGATTCCAGAACTTTCTGTCACCGAAATATGAGGAAAATTTGTTTTTTTAGCCACATTTTGAGGTTTGCAAAGAATTCTGGGTAACAGAACCTGATCAAAGCCCCACAAGTCACCCCATCTTGGATTCCCCTAGGTCTCTAATTTTAAAAAATGCATAGGTTTGGTAGGTTTCCCTAGGTGCCAGCTGAGCTAGAGGCCAAAATCTACAGGTAGGCACTTTGCAAAAAACACCTCTGTTTTCTGTGAAAAAATGTGATGTGTCCACGTTGTGTTTTGGGCCATTTCCATGCGTGGGCGTTAGGCCTACCCTCGCAAGTGAGGTACCATTTTTAACGGGAGACTTAGGGAAACGCTGAGTGGAAGGAAATTTGTGGCTCCTCTCAGATTCCAGAACTTTCTGTCACCAAAATGTGAGGAAATATGTTTTTTTAGCCAAATTTTGAGGTTTGCAAAGGATTCTGGGCAACAGAACCTGGTCAGAGCCCCACAAGTCACCCCATCTTTGATTCCCCTAGGTCTCTAGTTTTCAAAAATGCGCTGGTTTGCTAGGTTTCCCTAGGTGCCGGCTGAGCTAGAGGAAAAAATCCACAGGTAGGAACTTTGTAAAAAACACCTCTGTTTTCTGTGAAAAAATGTGATGTGTCCACGTTGTGTTTTGGGCCATTTCTATTCGTGGGCGCTAGGCCTACCCACGCAAGTGAGGTACCATTTTTATCGGGAGACTTGGGGGAACGCTGGGTGGAAGGAAATTTGTGGCTCCTGTCAGATTCCAGAACTTTCTGTCACCGAAATGTGAGGAAAATGTGTTTTTTTAGCCAAATTTTGAGGTTTGCAAAGGATTCTGGGTAACAGAACCTGGTCAGAGCCCCATAAGTCACCCCATCTTGGATTCCCCTAGGTCTCTAGTTTTCAAAAATGCGCTGGTTTGCTAGGTTTTCCCAGGTGCCGGCTGAGCTAGAGGCCGAAATCCACAGGTAGGCACTTTGTAAAACACACCTCTGTTTTCTGTGAAAAAATGTGATGTGTCCACGTTGTGTTTTGGGCCATTTCCATTCGTGGGCGCTAGGCCTACCCACGCAAGTGAGGTACCATTTGTATCGGGAGACTTGGGGGAATGCTGAGTGGAAGGAACTTTGTGGCTCCTCTCAGATTCCAGAACTTAATGTCACCGAAATATGAGGAAAATTTGTTTTTTTAGCCACATTTTGAGGTTTGCAAAGAATTCTGGGTAACAGAACCTGGTCAAAGCCCCACAAGTCACCCCATCTTGGATTCCCCTAGGTCTCTAATTTTAAAAAATGCATAGGCTTGGTAGGTTTCCCTAGGTGCCAGCTGAGCTAGAGGCCAAAATCTACAGGTAGGCACTTTACAAAAAACACCTCTGTTTTCTGTGAAAAAATTTGATGTGTCCACGTTGTGTTTTGGGCCATTTCCATGCGTGGGCGTTAGGCCTACCCACGCAAGTGAGGTACCATTTTTATCGGGAGACTTGGGGGAACGCTGGGTGGAAGGAAATTTGTGGCTCCTGTCAGATTCCAGAACTTTCTGTCACCGAAATGTGAGGAAAATGTGTATTTTTAGCCAAATTTTGAGGTTTGCAAAGGATTCTGGGTAACAGAACCTGGTCAGAGCCCCATAAGTCACCCCATCTTGGATTCCCCTAGGTCTCTAGTTTTCAAAAATGCGCTGGTTTGCTAGGTTTTCCCAGGTGCCGGCTGAGCTAGAGGCCAAAATCCACAGGTAGGCACTTTGTAAAACACACCTCTGTTTTCTGTGAAAAAATGTGATGTGTCCACGTTGTGTTTTGGGCCAATTAAATTCGTGGGCGCTACGCCTACCCACGCAAGTGAGGTACCATTTGTATCGGGAGACTTGGGGGAACGCTGAGTGGAAGGAACTTTGTGGCTCCTCTCAGATTCCAGAACTTTCTGTCACCGAAATATGAGGAAAATTTGTTTTTTTAGCCACATTTTGAGGTTTGCAAAGAATTCTGGGTAACAGAACCTGGTCAAAGCCCCACAAGTCACCCCATCTTGGATTCCCCTGGGTCTCTAGTTTTCAAAAATGCGCTGGTTTGCTAGGTTTCCCTAGGTGCCGGCTGAGCTAGAGGCCAAAATCCATAGGTAGGAACTTTGTAAAAAACACCTCTGTTTTCTGTGAAAAAATGTGATGTGTCCACGTTGTGTTTTGGGCCATTTCCATTTGTGGGCGCTAGGCCTAAACCACGCAAGTGAGGTACCATTGTTATCGGGAGACATGGGCGAACGCTGGGTGGAAGGAAATTTGTGGCTCCAGTCAGATTCCAGAACTTTCTGTCACCGAAATGTGAGGAAAATGTGTTTTTTTAGCCACATTTTGAGGTTTGCAAAGGATTCTGGGTAACAGAACCTGGTCAGAGCCCCATAAGTCACCCCATCTTGGATTCCCCTAGCTCTCTAGTTTTCAAAAATGCGCTGGTTTGCTAGGTTTTCCCAGGTGCCGGCTGAGCTAGAGGCAAAAATCCACAGGTAGGCACTTTGTAAAACACACCTCTGTTTTCTGTGAAAAAATGTGATGTGTCCACGTTGTGTTTTGGGCCATTTCCATTCGTGGGCGCTAGGCCTACCCACGCAAGTGAGGTACCATTTTTATCGGGATACTTGGGGGAACGCTGAGTGGAAGGAAATTGTGGCTCCTCTCAGATTCCAGAACTTTCTGTCACCGAAATATGAGGAAAATTTGTTTTTTTAGCCACATTTTGAGGTTTGCAAAGAATTCTGGGTAACAGAACCTGATCAAAGCCCCACAAGTCACCCCATCTTGGATTCCCCTAGGTCTCTAATTTTAAAAAATGCATAGGTTTGGTAGGTTTCCCTAGGTGCCAGCTGAGCTAGAGGCCAAAATCTACAGGTAGGCACTTTGCAAAAAACACCTCTGTTTTCTGTGAAAAAATGTGATGTGTCCACGTTGTGTTTTGGGCCATTTCCATGCGTGGGCGTTAGGCCTACCCACGCAAGTGAGGTACCATTTTTATCGGGAGACTTAGGGAAACGCTGAGTGGAAGGAAATTTGTGGCTCCTCTCAGATTCCAGAACTTTCTGTCACCAAAATGTGAGGAAATATGTTTTTTTAGCCAAATTTTGAGGTTTGCAAAGGATTCTGGGCAACAGAACCTGGTCAGAGCCCCACAAGTCACCCCATCTTTGATTCCCCTAGGTCTCTAGTTTTCAAAAATGCGCTGGTTTGCTAGGTTTCCCTAGGTGCCGGGTGAGCTAGAGGAAAAAATACACAGGTAGGAACTTTGTAAAAAACACCTCTGTTTTCTGTGAAAAAATGTGATGTGTCCACGTTGTGTTTTGGGCCATTTCTATTCGTGGGCGCTAGGCCTACCCACGCAAGTGAGGTACCATTTTTATCGGGAGACTTGGGGGAACGCTGGGTGGAAGGAAATTTGTGGCTCCTGTCAGATTCCAGAACTTTCTGTCACCGAAATGTGAGGAAAATGTGGTTTTTTAGCCAAATTTTGAGGTTTGCAAAGGATTCTGGGTAACAGAACCTGGTCAGAGGCCCATAAGTCACCCCATCTTGGATTCCCCTAGGTCTCTAGTTTTCAAAAATGCGCTGGTTTGCTAGGTTTTCCCAGGTGCCGGCTGAGCTAGAGGCCAAAATCCACAGGTAGGCACTTTGTAAAACATACCTCTGTTTTCTGTGAAAAAATGTGATGTGTCCATGTTGTGTTTTGGGCCATTTCCATTTGTGGGCGCTAGGCCTACCCACGCAAGTGAGGTACCATTTGTATCGGGAGACTTGGGGGAATGCTGAGTGGAAGGAACTTTGTGGCTCCTCTCAGATTCCAGAACTTTCTGTCACCGAAATATGAGGAAAATTTGTTTTTTTTAGCCACATTTTGAGGTTTGCAAAGAATTCTGGGTAACAGAACCTGGTCAAAGCCCCACAAGTCACCCCATCTTGGATTCCCCTAGGTCTCTAATTTTAAAAAATGCATAGGCTTGGTAGGTTTCCCTAGGTGCCAGCTGAGCTAGAGGCCAAAATCTACAGGTAGGCACTTTGCAAAAAACACCTCTGTTTTCTGTGAAAAAATTTGATGTGTCCACGTTGTGTTTTGGGCCATTTCCATGCGTGGGCGTTAGGCCTACCCACGCAAGTGAGGTACCATTGTTATCGGGAGACATGGGCGAACGCTGGGTGGAAGGAAATTTGTGGCTCCAGTCAGATTCCAGAACTTTCTGTCACCGAAATGTGAGGAAAATGTGTTTTTTTAGCCACATTTTGAGGTTTGCAAAGGATTCTGGGTAACAGAACCTGGTCAGAGCCCCATAAGTCACCCCATCTTGGATTCCCCTAGCTCTCTAGTTTTCAAAAATGCGCTGGTTAGCTAGGTTTTCCCAGGTGCCGGCTGAGCTAGAGGCAAAAATCGATAGGTAGGCACTTTGTAAAACACACCTCTGTTTTCTGTGAAAAAATGTGATGTGTCCACGTTGTGTTTTGGGCCATTTCCATTCGTGGGCGCTAGGCCTACCCACGCAAGTGAGGTACCATTTTTATCGGGAGACTTGGGGGAACGCTGAGTGGAAGGAAATTGTGGCTCCTCTCAGATTCCAGAACTTTCTGTCACCGAAATATGAGGAAAATTTGTTTTTTTAGCCACATTTTGAGGTTTGCAAAGAATTCTGGGTAACAGAACCTGATCAAAGCCCCACAAGTCACCCCATCTTGGATTCCCCTAGGTCTCTAATTTTAAAAAATGCATAGGTTTGGTAGGTTTCCCTAGGTGCCAGCTGAGCTAGAGGCCAAAATCTACAGGTAGGCACTTTGCAAAAAACACCTCTGTTTTCTGTGAAAAAATGTGATGTGTCCACGTTGTGTTTTGGGCCATTTCCATGCGTGGGCGTTAGGCCTACCCACGCAAGTGAGGTACCATTTTTATCGGGAGACTTAGGGAAACGCTGAGTGGAAGGAAATTTGTGGCTCCTCTCAGATTCCAGAACTTTCTGTCACCAAAATGTGAGGAAATATGTTTTTTTAGCCAAATTTTGAGGTTTGCAAAGGATTCTGGGCAACAGAACCTGGTCAGAGCCCCACAAGTCACCCCATCTTTGATTCCCCTAGGTCTCTAGTTTTCAAAAATGCGCTGGTTTGCTAGGTTTCCCTAGGTGCCGGCTGAGCTAGAGGAAAAAATCCACAGGTAGGAACTTTGTAAAAAACACCTCTGTTTTCTGTGAAAAAATGTGATGTGTCCACGTTGTGTTTTGGGCCATTTCTATTCGTGGGCGCTAGGCCTACCCACGCAAGTGAGGTACCATTTTTATCGGGAGACTTGGGGGAACGCTGGGTGGAAGGAAATTTGTGGCTCCTGTCAGATTCCAGAACTTTCTGTCACCGAAATGTGAGGAAAATGTGGTTTTTTAGCCAAATTTTGAGGTTTGCAAAGGATTCTGGGTAACAGAACCTGGTCAGAGCCCCATAAGTCACCCCATCTTGGATTCCCCTAGGTCTCTAGTTTTCAAAAATGCGCTGGTTTGCTAGGTTTTCCCAGGTGCCGGCTGAGCTAGAGGCCGAAATCCACAGGTAGGCACTTTGTAAAACACACCTCTGTTTTCTGTGAAAAAATGTGATGTGTCCACGTTGTGTTTTGGGCCATTTCCATTCGTGGGCGCTAGGCCTACCCACGCAAGTGAGGTACCATTTGTATCGGGAGACTTGGGGGAATGCTGAGTGGAAGGAACTTTGTGGCTCCTCTCAGATTCCAGAACTTAATGTCACCGAAATATGAGGAAAATTAGTTTTTTTAGCCACATTTTGAGGTTTGCAAAGAATTCTGGGTAACAGAACCTGGTCAAAGCCCCACAAGTCACCCCATCTTGGATTCCCCTAGGTCTCTAATTTAAAAAAATGCATAGGCTTGGTAGGTTTCCCTAGGTGCCAGCTGAGCTAGAGGCCAAAATCTACAGGTAGGCACTTTACAAAAAACACCTCTGTTTTCTGTGAAAAAATTTGATGTGTCCACGTTGTGTTTTGGGCCATTTCCATGCGTGGGCGTTAGGCCTACCCACGCATGTGAGGTACCATTTTTATCGGGAGACTTGGGGGAACGCTGGGTGGAAGGAAATTTGTGGCTCCTGTCAGATTCCAGAACTTTCTGTCACCGAAATGTGAGGAAAATTTGTATTTTTAGCCAAATTTTGAGGTTTGCAAAGGATTCTGGGTAACAGAACCTGGTCAGAGCCCCATAAGTCACCCCATCTTGGATTCCCCTAGGTCTCTAGTTTTCAAAAATGCGCTGGTTTGCTAGGTTTTCCCAGGTGCCGGCTGAGCTAGAGGCCAAAATCCACAGGTAGGCACTTTGTAAAACACACCTCTGTTTTCTGTGAAAAAATGTGATGTGTCCACGTTGTGTTTTGGGCCAATTAAATTCGTGGGCGCTACGCCTACCCACGCAAGTGAGGTACCATTTGTATCGGGAGACTTGGGGGAACGCTGAGTGGAAGGAACTTTGTGGCTCCTCTCAGATTCCAGAACTTTCTGTCACCGAAATATGAGGAAAATTTGTTTTTTTAGCCACATTTTGAGGTTTGCAAAGAATTCTGGGTAACAGAACCTGGTCAAAGCCCCACAAGTCACCCCATCTTGGATTCCCCTGGGTCTCTAGTTTTCAAAAATGCGCTGGTTTGCTAGGTTTCCCTAGGTGCCGGCTGAGCTAGAGGCCAAAATCCACAGGTAGGAACTTTGTAAAAAACACCTCTGTTTTCTGTGAAAAAATGTGATGTGTCCACGTTGTGTTTTGGGCCATTTCCATTTGTGGGCGCTAGGCCTACCCACGCAAGTGAGGTAGCATTTTTATCGGGAGACTTGGGGGAACGCTGAGTGGAAGGAAATTTGTGGCTCCTCTCAGATTCCAGAACTTTCTGTCACCGAAATATGAGGAAAATTTGTTTTTTTAGCCACATTTTGAGGTTTGCAAAGAATTCTGGGTAACAGAACCTGGTCAAAGCCCCACAAGTCACCCCATCTTGGATTCCCCTAGGTCTCTAATTTTAAAAAATGCATAGGTTTGGTAGGTTTCCCTAGGTGCCAGCTGAGCTAGAGGCCAAAATCTACAGGTAGGCACTTTGCAAAAAACACCTCTGTTTTCTGTGAAAAAATTGGATGTGTCCACGTTGTGTTTTGGGCCATATCCATTCGTGGGCGCTAGGCCTACCCACACAAGTGAGGTACCATTTTTATCGGGAGTCTTGGGGGAACGCTGAATGGAAGGAAATTTGTGGCTCCTCTCAGATTCCAGAACTTTCTGTCACCGAAATGTGAGGAAAATGTGTTTTTTTAGCCAAATTTTGAGATTTGCAAAGGATTCTAGGCAACAGAACCTGGTCAGAGCCCCACAAGTCACCCCATCCTGGATTCCCCTAGTTCTCTAGTTTTCAAAAATGCGCTGGTTTGCTAGGTTTCCCTAGGTGCTGGCTGAGCTAGAGGCCAAAATCCACAGGTAGGAACTTTGTAAAAAACACCTCTGTTTTCTGTGAAAAAATGTGATGTGTCCACGTTGTGTTTTGGGCCATTTCCATTCGTGGGCGGTAGGCCTAAACCACGCAAGTGAGGTACCATTGTTATCAGGAGACATGGGGGAACGCTGGGTGGAAGGAAATTTGTGGCTCCTGTCAGATTCCAGAACTTTCTGTCACCGAAATGTGAGGAAAATGTGTTTTTTTACCCACATTTTGAGGTTTGCAAAGGATTCTGGGTAACAGAACCTGGTCAGAGCCCCATAAGTCACCCCATCTTGGATTCCCCTAGGTCTCTAGTTTTCAAAAATGCGCTGGTTTGCTAGGTTTTCCCAGGTGCCGGCAGAGCTAGAGGCCAAAATCCACAGGTAGGCACTTTGTAAAACACACCTCTGTTTTCTGTGAAAAAATGTGATGTGTCCACGTTGTGTTTTGGGCCATTTCCATTCGTGGGCGCTAGGCCTACCCACGCAAGTGAGGTACCATTTTTATCGGGAGACTTGGGGGAACGCTGAGTGGAAGGAAATTTGTGGCTCCTCTCAGATTCCAGAACTTTCTGTCACCGAAATATGAGGAAAATTTGTTTTTTTAGCCACATGTTGAGGTTTGCAAAGAATACTGGGTAACAGAACCTGGTCAAAGCCCCACAAGTCACCCCATCTTGGATTCCCCTAGGTCTCTAATTTAAAAAAATGCATAGGCTTGGTAGGTTTCCCTAGGTGCCAGCTGAGCTAGAGGCCAAAATCTACAGGTAGGCACTTTACAAAAAACACCTCTGTTTTCTGTGAAAAAATTTGATGTGTCCACGTTGTGTTTTGGGCCATTTCCATGCGTGGGCGTTAGGCCTACCCACGCAAGTGAGGTACCATTTTTATCGGGAGACTTGGGGGAACGCTGGGTGGAAGGAAATTTGTGGCTCCTGTCAGATTCCAGAACTTTCTGTCACCGAAATGTGAAGAAAATGTGTATTTTTAGCCAAATTTTGAGGTTTGCAAAGGATTCTGGGTAACAGAACCTGGTCAGAGCCCCATAAGTCACCCCATCTTGGATTCCCCTAGGTCTCTAGTTTTCAAAAATGCGCTGGTTTGCTAGGTTTTCCCAGGTGCCGGCTGAGCTAGAGGCCAAAATCCACAGGTAGGCACTTTGTAAAACACACCTCTGTTTTCTGTGAAAAAATGTGATGTGTCCACGTTGTGTTTTGGGCCAATTAAATTCGTGGGCGCTACGCCTACCCACGCAAGTGAGGTACCATTTGTATCGGGAGACTTGGGGGAACGCTGAGTGGAAGGAACTTTGTGGCTCCTCTCAGATTCCAGAACTTTCTGTCACCGAAATATGAGGAAAATTTGTTTTTTTAGCCACATTTTGAGGTTTGCAAAGAATTCTGGGTAACAGAACCTGGTCAAAGCCCCACAAGTCACCCCATCTTGGATTCCCCTGGGTCTCTAGTTTTCAAAAATGCGCTGGTTTGCTAGGTTTCCCTAGGTTCCGGCTGAGCTAGAGGCCAAAATCCACAGGTAGGAACTTTGTAAAAAACACCTCTGTTTTCTGTGAAAAAATGTGATGTTTCCACGTTGTGTTTTGGGCCATTTCCATTTGTGGGCGCTAGGCCTACCCACGCAAGTGAGGTAGCATTTTTATCGGGAGACTTGGGGGAACGCTGAGTGGAAGGAAATTTGTGGCTCCTCTCAGATTCCAGAACTTTCTGTCACCGAAATATGAGGAAAATTTGTTTTTTTAGCCACATTTTGAGGTTTGCAAAGAATTCTGGGTAACAGAACCTGGTCAAAGCCCCACAAGTCACCCCATCTTGGATTCCCCTAGGTCTCTAATTTTAAAAAATGCATAGGTTTGGTAGGTTTCCCTAGGTGCCAGCTGAGCTAGAGGCCAAAATCTACAGGTAGGCACTTTGCAAAAAACACCTCTGTTTTCTGTGAAAAAATTGGATGTGTCCACGTTGTGTTTTGGGCCATATCCATTCGTGGGCGCTAGGCCTACCCACACAAGTGAGGTACCATTTTTATCGGGAGTCTTGGGGGAACGCTGAATGGAAGGAAATTTGTGGCTCCTCTCAGATTCCAGAACTTTCTGTCACCGAAATGTGAGGAAAATGTGTTTTTTTAGCCAAATTTTGAGGTTTGCAAAGGATTCTAGGCAACAGAACCTGGTCAGAGCCCCACAAGTCACCCCATCCTGGATTCCCCTAGTTCTCTAGTTTTCAAAAATGCGCTGGTTTGCTAGGTTTCCCTAGGTGCTGGCTGAGCTAGAGGCCAAAATCCACAGGTAGGAACTTTGTAAAAAACACCTCTGTTTTCTGTGAAAAAATGTGATGTGTCCACGTTGTGTTTTGGGCCATTTCCATTCGTGGGCGCTAGGCCTAAACCACGCAAGTGAGGTACCATTGTTATCGGGAGACATGGGGGAACGCTGGGTGGAAGGAAATTTGTGGCTCCTGTCAGATTCCAGAACTTTCTGTCACCGAAATGTGAGGAAAATGTGTTTTTTTACCCACATTTTGAGGTTTGCAAAGGATTCTGGGTAACAGAACCTGGTCAGAGCCCCATAAGTCACCCCATCTTGGATTCCCCTAGGTCTCTAGTTTTCAAAAATGCGCTGGTTTGCTAGGTTTTCCCAGGTGCCGGCAGAGCTAGAGGCCAAAATCCACAGGTATTCACTTTGTAAAACACACCTCTGTTTTCTGTGAAAAAATGTGATGTGTCCACGTTGTGTTTTGGGCCATTTCCATTCGTGGGCGCTAGGCCTACCCACGCAAGTGAGGTACCATTTTTATCGGGAGACTTGGGGGAACGCTGAGTGGAAGGAAATTTGTGGCTCCTCTCAGATTCCAGAACTTTCTGTCACCGAAATATGAGGAAAATTTGTTTTTTTAGCCACATGTTGAGGTTTGCAAAGAATACTGGGTAACAGAACCTGGTCAAAGCCCCACAAGTCACACCATCTTAGATTCCCCTAGGTCTCTAATTTAAAAAAATGCATAGGTTTGGTAGGTTTCCCTAGGTGCCAGCTGAGCTAGAGGCCAAAATCTACAGGTAGGCACTTTGCAAAAAACACCTCTGTTTTCTGTGAAAAAATTTGATGTGTCCACGTTGTGTTTTGGGACATTTCCATGCGTGGGCGTTAGGCCTACCCACGCAAGTGAGGTACCTTTTTTATCGGGAGACTTAGGGAAACGCTTAGTGGAAGGAAATTTGTGGCTCCTCTCAGATTCCAGAACTTTCTGTCACCAAAATGTGAGGAAATATGTTTTTTTAGCCACATTTTGAGGTTTGCAAAGGATTCTGGGTAACAGAACCTGGTCAGAGCCCCACAAGTCACCCCATCTTGGATTCCCCTAGGTCTCTAGTTTTAAAAAATGTGCTGTTTACTGGGTTTCCCTAGGTGCCGGCTGAGCTAGAGGCCAAAATCTACAGGTAGGCACTTTGCAAAAAACACCTCTGTTTTCTGTGAAAAAATTTGATGTGACCACGTTGTGTTTTGGGCCATATCCATTCATGGGCGCTAGGCCTACCCACGCAAGTGAGGTACAATTTTTATCGGGAGACTTGGGGGAACGCTGAATGGAAGGAAATTTGTGGCTCCTCTCAGATTCCAGAACTTTATGTCACCGAAATTTGAGGAAAATGTATTTTTTTAGCCAAATTTTGAGGTTTGCAAAGGATTCTAGGCAACAGAACCTGGTCAGAGCCCCACAAGTCACCCCATCCTGGATTCCCCTAGGTCTCTAGTTTTCAAAAATGCGCTGGTTTGCTAGGTTTCCCTAGGTGCTGGCTGAGCTAGAGGTCAAAATCCACAGGTAGGAACTTTGTAAAAAACACCTCTGTTTTCTGTGAAAAAATGTGATGTGTCCACGTTGTGTTTTGGGCCATTTCCATTTGTGGGCGCTAGGCCTACCCACGCAAGTGAGGTAGCATTTTTATCGGGAGACTTGGGGGAACGCTGAGTGGAAGGAAATTTGTGGCTCCTCTCAGATTCCAGAACTTTCTGTCACCGAAATATGAGGAAAATTTGTTTTTTTAGCCACATTTTGAGGTTTGCAAAGAATTCTGGGTAACAGAACCTGGTCAAAGCCCCACAAGTCACCCCATCTTGGATTCCCCTAGGTCTCTAATTTTAAAAAATGCATAGGTTTGGTAGGTTTCCCTAGGTGCCAGCTGAGCTAGAGGCCAAAATCTACAGGTAGGCACTTTGCAAAAAACACCTCTGTTTTCTGTGAAAAAATTGGATGTGTCCACGTTGTGTTTTGGGCCATATCCATTCGTGGGCGCTAGGCCTACCCACACAAGTGAGGTACCATTTTTATCGGGAGTCTTGGGGGAACGCTGAATGGAAGGAAATTTGTGGCTCCTCTCAGATTCCAGAACTTTCTGTCACCGAAATGTGAGGAAAATGTGTTTTTTTAGCCAAATTTTGAGATTTGCAAAGGATTCTAGGCAACAGAACCTGGTCAGAGCCCCACAAGTCACCCCATCCTGGATTCCCCTAGTTCTCTAGTTTTCAAAAATGCGCTGGTTTGCTAGGTTTCCCTAGGTGCTGGCTGAGCTAGAGGCCAAAATCCACAGGTAGGAACTTTGTAAAAAACACCTCTGTTTTCTGTGAAAAAATGTGATGTGTCCACGTTGTGTTTTGGGCCATTTCCATTCGTGGGCGGTAGGCCTAAACCACGCAAGTGAGGTACCATTGTTATCAGGAGACATGGGGGAACGCTGGGTGGAAGGAAATTTGTGGCTCCTGTCAGATTCCAGAACTTTCTGTCACCGAAATGTGAGGAAAATGTGTTTTTTTACCCACATTTTGAGGTTTGCAAAGGATTCTGGGTAACAGAACCTGGTCAGAGCCCCATAAGTCACCCCATCTTGGATTCCCCTAGGTCTCTAGTTTTCAAAAATGCGCTGGTTTGCTAGGTTTTCCCAGGTGCCGGCAGAGCTAGAGGCCAAAATCCACAGGTAGGCACTTTGTAAAACACACCTCTGTTTTCTGTGAAAAAATGTGATGTGTCCACGTTGTGTTTTGGGCCATTTCCATTCGTGGGCGCTAGGCCTACCCACGCAAGTGAGGTACCATTTTTATCGGGAGACTTGGGGGAACGCTGAGTGGAAGGAAATTTGTGGCTCCTCTCAGATTCCAGAACTTTCTGTCACCGAAATATGAGGAAAATTTGTTTTTTTAGCCACATGTTGAGGTTTGCAAAGAATACTGGGTAACAGAACCTGGTCAAAGCCCCACAAGTCACCCCATCTTGGATTCCCCTAGGTCTCTAATTTAAAAAAATGCATAGGCTTGGTAGGTTTCCCTAGGTGCCAGCTGAGCTAGAGGCCAAAATCTACAGGTAGGCACTTTACAAAAAACACCTCTGTTTTCTGTGAAAAAATTTGATGTGTCCACGTTGTGTTTTGGGCCATTTCCATGCGTGGGCGTTAGGCCTACCCACGCAAGTGAGGTACCATTTTTATCGGGAGACTTGGGGGAACGCTGGGTGGAAGGAAATTTGTGGCTCCTGTCAGATTCCAGAACTTTCTGTCACCGAAATGTGAAGAAAATGTGTATTTTTAGCCAAATTTTGAGGTTTGCAAAGGATTCTGGGTAACAGAACCTGGTCAGAGCCCCATAAGTCACCCCATCTTGGATTCCCCTAGGTCTCTAGTTTTCAAAAATGCGCTGGTTTGCTAGGTTTTCCCAGGTGCCGGCTGAGCTAGAGGCCAAAATCCACAGGTAGGCACTTTGTAAAACACACCTCTGTTTTCTGTGAAAAAATGTGATGTGTCCACGTTGTGTTTTGGGCCAATTAAATTCGTGGGCGCTACGCCTACCCACGCAAGTGAGGTACCATTTGTATCGGGAGACTTGGGGGAACGCTGAGTGGAAGGAACTTTGTGGCTCCTCTCAGATTCCAGAACTTTCTGTCACCGAAATATGAGGAAAATTTGTTTTTTTAGCCACATTTTGAGGTTTGCAAAGAATTCTGGGTAACAGAACCTGGTCAAAGCCCCACAAGTCACCCCATCTTGGATTCCCCTGGGTCTCTAGTTTTCAAAAATGCGCTGGTTTGCTAGGTTTCCCTAGGTTCCGGCTGAGCTAGAGGCCAAAATCCACAGGTAGGAACTTTGTAAAAAACACCTCTGTTTTCTGTGAAAAAATGTGATGTTTCCACGTTGTGTTTTGGGCCATTTCCATTTGTGGGCGCTAGGCCTACCCACGCAAGTGAGGTAGCATTTTTATCGGGAGACTTGGGGGAACGCTGAGTGGAAGGAAATTTGTGGCTCCTCTCAGATTCCAGAACTTTCTGTCACCGAAATATGAGGAAAATTTGTTTTTTTAGCCACATTTTGAGGTTTGCAAAGAATTCTGGGTAACAGAACCTGGTCAAAGCCCCACAAGTCACCCCATCTTGGATTCCCCTAGGTCTCTAATTTTAAAAAATGCATAGGTTTGGTAGGTTTCCCTAGGTGCCAGCTGAGCTAGAGGCCAAAATCTACAGGTAGGCACTTTGCAAAAAACACCTCTGTTTTCTGTGAAAAAATTGGATGTGTCCACGTTGTGTTTTGGGCCATATCCATTCGTGGGCGCTAGGCCTACCCACACAAGTGAGGTACCATTTTTATCGGGAGTCTTGGGGGAACGCTGAATGGAAGGAAATTTGTGGCTCCTCTCAGATTCCAGAACTTTCTGTCACCGAAATGTGAGGAAAATGTGTTTTTTTAGCCAAATTTTGAGGTTTGCAAAGGATTCTAGGCAACAGAACCTGGTCAGAGCCCCACAAGTCACCCCATCCTGGATTCCCCTAGTTCTCTAGTTTTCAAAAATGCGCTGGTTTGCTAGGTTTCCCTAGGTGCTGGCTGAGCTAGAGGCCAAAATCCACAGGTAGGAACTTTGTAAAAAACACCTCTGTTTTCTGTGAAAAAATGTGATGTGTCCACGTTGTGTTTTGGGCCATTTCCATTCGTGGGCGCTAGGCCTAAACCACGCAAGTGAGGTACCATTGTTATCGGGAGACATGGGGGAACGCTGGGTGGAAGGAAATTTGTGGCTCCTGTCAGATTCCAGAACTTTCTGTCACCGAAATGTGAGGAAAATGTGTTTTTTTACCCACATTTTGAGGTTTGCAAAGGATTCTGGGTAACAGAACCTGGTCAGAGCCCCATAAGTCACCCCATCTTGGATTCCCCTAGGTCTCTAGTTTTCAAAAATGCGCTGGTTTGCTAGGTTTTCCCAGGTGCCGGCAGAGCTAGAGGCCAAAATCCACAGGTATTCACTTTGTAAAACACACCTCTGTTTTCTGTGAAAAAATGTGATGTGTCCACGTTGTGTTTTGGGCCATTTCCATTCGTGGGCGCTAGGCCTACCCACGCAAGTGAGGTACCATTTTTATCGGGAGACTTGGGGGAACGCTGAGTGGAAGGAAATTTGTGGCTCCTCTCAGATTCCAGAACTTTCTGTCACCGAAATATGAGGAAAATTTGTTTTTTTAGCCACATGTTGAGGTTTGCAAAGAATACTGGGTAACAGAACCTGGTCAAAGCCCCACAAGTCACACCATCTTAGATTCCCCTAGGTCTCTAATTTAAAAAAATGCATAGGTTTGGTAGGTTTCCCTAGGTGCCAGCTGAGCTAGAGGCCAAAATCTACAGGTAGGCACTTTGCAAAAAACACCTCTGTTTTCTGTGAAAAAATTTGATGTGTCCACGTTGTGTTTTGGGACATTTCCATGCGTGGGCGTTAGGCCTACCCACGCAAGTGAGGTACCTTTTTTATCGGGAGACTTAGGGAAACGCTTAGTGGAAGGAAATTTGTGGCTCCTCTCAGATTCCAGAACTTTCTGTCACCAAAATGTGAGGAAATATGTTTTTTTAGCCACATTTTGAGGTTTGCAAAGGATTCTGGGTAACAGAACCTGGTCAGAGCCCCACAAGTCACCCCATCTTGGATTCCCCTAGGTCTCTAGTTTTAAAAAATGTGCTGTTTACTGGGTTTCCCTAGGTGCCGGCTGAGCTAGAGGCCAAAATCTACAGGTAGGCACTTTGCAAAAAACACCTCTGTTTTCTGTGAAAAAATTTGATGTGACCACGTTGTGTTTTGGGCCATATCCATTCATGGGCGCTAGGCCTACCCACGCAAGTGAGGTACAATTTTTATCGGGAGACTTGGGGGAACGCTGAATGGAAGGAAATTTGTGGCTCCTCTCAGATTCCAGAACTTTATGTCACCGAAATTTGAGGAAAATGTATTTTTTTAGCCAAATTTTGAGGTTTGCAAAGGATTCTAGGCAACAGAACCTGGTCAGAGCCCCACAAGTCACCCCATCCTGGATTCCCCTAGGTCTCTAGTTTTCAAAAATGCGCTGGTTTGCTAGGTTTCCCTAGGTGCTGGCTGAGCTAGAGGTCAAAATCCACAGGTAGGAACTTTGTAAAAAACACCTCTGTTTTCTGTGAAAAAATGTGATGTGTCCACGTTGTATTTTGGGCCATTTCCATTCGTGGGCGCTAGGCCTACCCACGCAAGTGAGGTACCATTTTTATCGGGAGACTTGGGGGAACGCTGAGTGGAAGGAAATTGTGGCTCCTCTCAGATTCCAGAACTTTCTGTCACCGAAATATGAGGAAAATTTGTTTTTTTAGCCACATTTTGAGGTTTGCAAAGAATTCTGGGTAACAGAACCTGATCAAAGCCCCACAAGTCACCCAATCTTGGATTCCCCTAGGTCTCTAATTTTAAAAAATGCTTAGGTTTGGTAGGTTTCCCTAGGTGCCAGCTGAGCTAGAGGCCAAAATCTACAGGTAGGCACTTTGCAAAAAACACCTCTGTTTTCTGTGAAAAAATTTGATGTGTCCACGTTGTGTTTTGGGCCATATCCATTCGTGGGCTCTACGCCTACCCACGCAAGTGAGGTACCATTTTTATCGGGAGACTTAGGGAAACGCTGAGTGGAAGGAAATTTGTGGCTCCTCTCAGATTCCAGAACTTTCTGTCACCAAAATGTGAGGAAATATGTTTTTTTAGCCAAATTTTGAGGTTTGCAAAGGATTCTGGGCAACAGAACCTGGTCAGAGCCCCACAAGTCACCCCATCTTTGATTCCCCTAGGTCTCTAGTTTTCAAAAATGCGCTGGTTTGCTAGGTTTCCCTAGGTGCCGGCTGAGCTAGAGGCCAAAATCCACAGGTAGGAACTTTGTAAAAAACACCTCTGTTTTCTGTGAAAAAATGTGATGTGTCCACGTTGTGTTTTGGGCCATTTCTATTCGTGGGCGCTAGGCCTACCCACGCAAGTGAGGTACCATTTTTATCGGGAGACTTGGGGGAACGCTGGGTGGAAGGAAATTTGTGGCTCCTGTCAGATTCCAGAACTTTCTGTCACCGAAATGTGAGGAAAATGTGGTTTTTTAGCCAAATTTTGAGGTTTGCAAAGGATTCTGGGTAACAGAACCTGGTCAGAGCCCCATAAGTCACCCCATCTTGGATTCCCCTAGGTCTCTAGTTTTCAAAAATGCGCTGGTTTGCTAGGTTTTCCTAGGTGCCGGCTGAGCTAGAGGCCAAAATCCACAGGTAGGCACTTTGTAAAACACACCTCTGTTTTTTGTGAAAAAATGTGATGTGTCCACATTGTGTTTTGGGCCATTTCCATTCGTGGGCGCTAGGCCTACCCACGCACGTGAGGTACCATTTGTATCGGGAGACTTGGGGGAACGCTGAGTGGAAGGAACTTTGTGGCTCCTCTCAGATTCCAGAACTTTCTGTCACCGAAATATGAGGAAAATTTGTTTTTTTAGCCACATTTTGAGGTTTGCAAAGAATTCTGGGTAACAGAACCTGGTCAAAGCCCCACAAGTCACCCCATCTTGGATTCCCCTAGGTCTCTAATTTTAAAAAATGCATAGGCTTGGTAGGTTTCCCTAGGTGGCAGCTGAGCTAGAGGCCAAAATCTACAGGTAGGCACTTTGCAAAAAACACCTCTGTTTTCTGTGAAAAAATTTGATGTGTCCACGTTGTGTTTTGGGCCATTTCCATGCGTGGGCGTTAGGCCTACCCACGCAAGTGAGGTACCATTTTTATCGGGAGACTTGGGGGAACGCTGGGTGGAAGGAAATTTGTGGCTCCTGTCAGATTCCAGAACTTTCTGTCACCGAAATGTGAGGAAAATGTGTATTTTTAGCCAAATTTTGAGGTTTGCAAAGGATTCTGGGTAACAGAACCTGGTCAGAGCCCCATAAGTCACCCCATCTTGGATTCCCCTAGGTCTCTAGTTTTCAAAAATGCGCTGGTTTGCTAGGTTTTCCCAGGTGCCTGCTGAGCTAGAGGCCAAAATCCACAGGTAGGCACTTTGTAAAACACACCTCTGTTTTCTGTGAAAAAATGTGATGTGTCCACGTTGTGTTTTGGGCCAATTAAATTCGTGGGCGCTACGCCTACCCACGCAAGTGAGGTACCATTTGTATCGGGAGACTTGGGGGAACGCTGAGTGGAAGGAACTTTGTGGCTCCTCTCAGATTCCAGAACTTTCTGTCACCGAAATATGAGGAAAATTTGTTTTTTTAGCCACATTTTGAGGTTTGCAAAGAATTCTGGGTAACAGAACCTGGTCAAAGCCCCACAAGTCACCCCATCTTGGATTCCCCTAGGTCTCTAGTTTTCAAAAATGCGCTGGTTTGCTAGGTTTCCCTAGGTGCCGGCTGAGCTAGAGGCCAAAATCCACAGGTAGGAACTTTGTAAAAAACACCTCTGTTTTCTGTGAAAAAATGTGATGTGTCCACGTTGTGTTTTGGGCCATTTCCATTTGTGGGCGCTAGGCCTACCCACGCAAGTGAGGTAGCATTTTTATCGGGAGACTTGGGGGAACGCTGAGTGGAAGGAAATTTGTGGCTCCTCTCAGATTCCAGAACTTTCTGTCACCGAAATATGAGGAAAATTTGTTTTTTTAGCCACATTTTGAGGTTTGCAAAGAATTCTGGGTAACAGAACCTGGTCAAAGCCCCACAAGTCACCCCATCTTGGATTCCCCTAGGTCTCTAATTTTAAAAAATGCATAGGTTTGGTAGGTTTCCCTAGGTGCCAGCTGAGCTAGAGGCCAAAATCTACAGGTAGGCACTTTGCAAAAAACACCTCTGTTTTCTGTGAAAAAATTGGATGTGTCCACGTTGTGTTTTGGGCCATATCCATTCGTGGGCGCTAGGCCTCCCCACGCAAGTGAGGTACCATTTTTATCGGAAGACTTGGGGGAACGCTGAATGGAAGGAAATTTGTGACTCCTCTCAGATTCCAGAACTTTCTGTCACCGAAATGTGAGGAAAATGTGTTTTTTTAGCCAAATTTTGAGGTTTGCAAAGGATTCTAGGCAACAGAACCTGGTCAGAGCCCCACAAGTCACCCCATCCTGGATTCCCCTAGGTCTCTAGTTTTCAAAAATGCGCTGGTTTGCTAGGTTTCCCTAGGTGCTGGCTGAGCTAGAGGCCAAAATCCACAGGTAGGAACTTTGTAAAAAACACCTCTGTTTTCTGTGAAAAAATGTGATGTGTCCACGTTGTGTTTTGGGCCATTTCCATTCGTGGGCGCTAGGCCTAAACCACGCAAGTGAGGTACCATTGTTATCGGGAGACATGGGGGAATGCTGGGTGGAAGGAAATTTGTGGCTCCTGTCAGATTCCAGAACTTTCTGTCACCGAAATGTGAGGAAAATGTGTTTTTTTACCCACATTTTGAGGTTTGCAAAGGATTCTGGGTAACAGAACCTGGTCAGAGCCCCATAAGTCACCCCATCTTGGATTCCCCTAGGTCTCTAGTTTTTAAAATGCGCTGGTTTGCTAGGTTTTCCCAGGTGCCGTCTGAGCTAGAGGCCAAAATCCACAGGTAGGCACTTTGTAAAACACACCTCTGTTTTCTGTGAAAAAATGTGATGTGTCCACGTTGTGTTTTGGGCCATTTCCATTCGTGGGCGCTAGGCCTACCCACGCAAGTGAGGTACCATTTTTATCGGGAGACTTGGGGGAACGCTGAGTGGAAGGAAATTTGTGGCTCCTCTCAGATTCCAGAACTTTCTGTCACCGAAATATGAGGAAAATTAGTTTTTTTAGCCACATTTTGAGGTTTGCAAAGAATACTGGGTAACAGAACCTGGTCAAAGCCCCAAAAGTCACCCCATCTTGGATTCCCCTAGGTCTCTAATTTAAAAAAATGCATAGGTTTGGTAGGTTTCCCTAGGTGCCAGCTGAGCTAGAGGCCAAAATCTACAGGTAGGCACTTTGCAAAAAACACCTCTGTTTTCTGTGAAAAAATTTGATGTGTCCACGTTGTGTTTTGGGACATTTCCATGCGTGGGCGTTAGGCCTACCCACGCAAGTGAGGTACCTTTTTTATTGGGAGACTTAGGGAAACGCTGAGTGGAAGGAAATTTGTGGCTCCTCTCAGATTCCAGAACTTTCTGTCACCAAAATGTGAGGAAATATGTTTTTTTAGCCACATTTTGAGGTTTGCAAAGGATTCTTGGCTACAGAACCTGGTCAGAGCCCCACAAGTCACACCATCTTGGATTCCCCTAGGTCTCTAGTTTTAAGAAATGTGCTGTTTACTGGGTTTCCCTAGGTGCCGGCTGAGCTAGAGGCCAAAATCTACAGGTAGGCACTTTGCAAAAAACACCTCTGTTTTCTGTGAAAAAATTTGATGTGTCCACGTTGTGTTTTGGGCCATATCCATTCGTGGGCGCTAGGCCTACCCACGCAAGTGATGTACCATTTTTATCGGGAGACTTGGGGGAACGCTGAATGGAAGGAAATTTGTGGCTCCTCTCAGATTCCAGAACTTTCTGTCACCGAAATGTGAGGAAAATGTGTTTTTTTAGCCAAATTTTGAGGTTTGCAAAGGATTCTAGGCAACAGAACCTGGTCAGAGCCCCACAAGTCACCCCATCCTGGATTTCCCTAGGTCTCTAGTTTTCAAAAATGCGCTGGTTTGCTCGGTTTCCCTAGGTGCTGGCTGAGTTAGAGGCCAAAATCCACAGGTAGGAACTTTGTAAAAAACAACTCTGTTTTCTGTGAAAAAATGTGATGTGTCCACGTTGTGATTTGGGCCATTTCCATTCGTGGGCGCTAGGCCTAAACCACGCAAGTGAGGTACCATTGTTATCGGGAGACATGGGGGAACGCTGGGTGGAAGGAAATTTGTGGCTCCTGTCAGATTCCAGAACTTTCTGTCACCGAAATGTGAGGAAAATGTGTTTTTTTACCCACATTTTGAGGTTTGCAAAGGATTCTGGGTAACAGAACCTGGTCAAAGCCCCACAAGTCACCCCATCTTGGATTCCCCTAGGTCTCTAATTTTAAAAAATGCATAGGTTTGGTAGGTTTCCCTAGGTGCCAGCTGAGCTAGAGGCCAAAATCTACAGGTAGGCACTTTGCAAAAAACACCTCTGTTTTATGTGAAAAAATTTGATGTGTCCACGTTGTGTTTTGGGCCATTTCCATGCGTGGGCGCTAGGCCTACCCACGCAAGTGAGGTACCATTTTTATCGGGAGACTTAGGGAAACGCTGAGTGGAAGGAAATTTGTGGCTCCTCTCAGATTCCAGAACTTTCTGTCACCAAAATGTGAGGAAATATGTTTTTTTAGCCACATTTTGAGGTTTGCAAAGGATTCTGGGCAACAGAACCTGGTCAGAGCCCCACAAGTCACCCCATCTTGGATTCCCCTAGGTCTCTAGTTTTAAAAAATGTGCTGTTTACTGGGTTTCCCTAGGTGCCGGCTGAGCTAGAGGCCAAAATCTACAGGTTGGCACTTTGCAAAAAACACCTCTGTTTTCTGTGAAAAAATTTGATGTGTCCACGTTGTGTTTTGGGCCATATCCATTCGTGGGCGCTAGGCCTACCCACGCAAGTGAGGTACCATTTTTATCGGGAGACTTGGGGGAACGCTGAATGGAAGGAAATTTGTGGCTCCTCTCAGATTCCAGAACTTTCTGTCACCGAAATGTGAGGAAAATGTGTTTTTTTAGCCAAATTTTGAGGTTTGCAAAGGATTCTAGGCAACAGAACCTGGTCAGAGCCCCACAAGTCACCCCATCCTGGATTTCCCTGGGTCTCTAGTTTTCAAAAATGCGCTGGTTTGCTAGGTTTCCCTAGGTGCTGGCTGAGTTAGAGGCCAAAATCCACAGGTAGGAACTTTGTAAAAAACACCTCTGTTTTCTGTGAAAAAATGTGATGTGACCACGTTGTGTTTTGGGCCATTTCCATTCGTGGGCGCTAGGCCTAAACCACGCAAGTGAGGTACCATTGTTATCGGGAGACATGGGGGAACGCTGGGTGGAAGGAAATTTGTGGCTCCTGTCAGATTCCAGAACTTTCTATCACCGAAATGTGAGGAAAATGTGTTTTGTTACCCACATTTTGAGGTTTGCAAAGGATTCTGGGTAACAGAACCTGGTCAGAGCCCCATAAGTCACCCCATCTTGGATTCCCCTAGGTCTCTAGTTTTCAAAAATGCGCTGGTTTGCTAGGTTTTCCCAGGTGCCGGCTGAGCTAGAGGCCAAAATCCACAGGTAGGCACTTTGTAAAACACACCTCTGTTTTCTGTGAAAAAATGTGATGTGTCCACGTTGTGTTTTGGGCCATTTCCATTCGTGGGCTCTAGGCCTACCCACGCAATTGAGGTACCATTTTTATCGGGAGACTTGGGGGAACGCTGAGTGGAAGGAAATTTGTGGCTCCTCTCAGATTCCAGAACTTTCTGTCACCGAAATATGAGGAAAATTTGTTTTTTTAGCCACATTTTGAGGTTTGCAAAGAATACTGGGTAACAGAACCTGGTCAAAGCCCCACAAGTCACCCCATCTTGGATTCCCCTAGGTCTCTAATTTAAAAAAATGCATAGGTTTGGTAGGTTTCCCTAGGTGCCAGCTGAGCTAGAGGCCAAAATCTACAGGTAGGCACTTTGCAAAAAACACCTCTGTTTTCTGTGAAAAAATTTGATGTGTCCACGTTGTGTTTTGGGACATTTCCATGCATGGGCGTTAGGCCTACCCACGCAAGTGAGGTACCATTTTTATCGGGAGACTTAGGGAAACGCTGAGTGGAAGGAAATTTGTGGCTCCTCTCAGATTGCAGAACTTTCTGTCACCAAAATGTGAGGAAATATGTTTTTTTAGCCAAATTTTGAGGTTTGCAAAGGATTCTGGGACGCAGAACCTGGTCAGAGCCCCACAAGTCACCCCATCTTGGATTCCCCTAGGTCTCTAGTATTCAAAAATGTGCTGGTTTGCTAGGTTTCCCTAGGTGCCGGCTGAGTTAGAGGCCAAAATCCACAGGTAGGAACTTTGTAAAAAACACCTCTGTTTTCTGTGAAAAAATGTGATGTGTCCACGTTGTGTTTTGGGCCATTTCCATTTGTGGGCGCTAGGCCTACCCACGCAAGTGAGGTACCATTTTTATCGGGAGACTTGGGGGAACGCTGAGTGGAAGGAAATTTGTGGCTCCTCTCAGATTCCAGAACTTTCTGTCACCGAAATATGAGGAAAATTTGTTTTTTTAGCCACATTTTGAGGTTTGCAAAGAATACTGGGTAACAGAACCTGGTCAAAGCCCCACAAGTCACCCCATCTTGGATTCCCCTAGGTCTCTAATTTAAAAAAATGCATAGGTTTGGTAGGTTTCCCTAGGTGCCAGCTGAGCTAGAGGCCAAAATCTACAGGTAGGCACTTTGCAAAAAACACCTCTGTTTTTTGTGAAAAAATTTGATGTGTCCACGTTGTGTTTTGGGACATTTCCATGCGTGGGCGCTAGGCCTACCCACGCAAGTGAGGTACCATTTTTATCGGGAGACTTAGGGAAACGCTGAGTGGAAGGAAATTTGTGGCTCCTCTCAGATTCCAGAACTTTCTGTCACCTAAATGTGAGGAAATATGTTTTTTTCAGCCACATTTTGAGGTTTGCAAAGGATTCTGGGCAACAGAACCTGGTCAGAGCCCCACAAGTCACCCCATCTTGGATTCTCCTAGGTCTCTAGTTTTAAAAAATGTGCTGGTTTACTGGGTTTCCCTAGGTGCCGGCTGAGCTAGAGGCCAAAATCTACAGGTAGGCACTTTGCAAAAAACACCTGTGTTTTCTGTGAAAAAATGTGATGTGTCCACGTTGTGTTTTGGGCCATATCCATTTGTGGGCTCTAGGCCTACCCACGCAAGTGAGGTACCATTTTTATCGGGAGACTTGGGGGAACGCTGAATGGAAGGAAATTTGTGGCTCCTCTCAGATTCCAGAACTTTCTGTCACCGAAATGTGAGGAAAATGTGTTTTTTTAGCCAAATTTTGAGGTTTGCAAAGGATTCTGGGTAACAGAACCTGGTCAGAGCCCCATAAGTCACCCCATCTTGGATTCCCCTAGGTCTCTAGTTTTCACAAATGCGCTGGTTTGCTAGGTTTTCAAAGGTGCCGGCTGAGCTAGAGGCCAAAATCCACAGGTAGGCACTTTGTAAAAAACACCTCTGTTTTCTGTGAAAAAATGTGATGTGTCCACGTTGTGTTTTGGGCCATTTCCATTCGTGGGCGCTAGGCCTAACCACGCAAGTGAGGTACCATTTTTATCGGGAGACTTGGGGGAACGCTGGGTGGAAGATAATTTGTGGCTCCTCACAGATTCCAGAACTTTCTGTCACCGAAATGTGAGGAAAATGTGTTTTTTTAGCCACATTTTGAGGTTTGCAAAGGATTCTGGGTAACAGAACCTGGTCAGAGCCCCACAAGTCACCCCATCTTGGATTCCCCTAGGTCACTAGTTCTCAAAAATGTGCTGGTTTACTAGGTTTCCCTAGGTGCCGGCTGAGCTAGAGGCCAAAATCCACAGGTAGGCACTTTGTAAAAAACACATCTGTTTTCTGTGAAAAAATGTGATATGTCCACGTTGTGTTTTGGCCCATTTCCATTCGTGGGCGCTAGGCCTACCCACGCAAGTGAGGTACCATTTTTATCGGGAGTCTTGGGGGAACGCTGGGTGGAAGGAAATTTGTGGCTCCTCTCAGATTCCAGAACTTTCTGTCACCGAAATGTGAGGAAAATTTGTTTTTTTTTAGCCAAATTTTGAGGTTTTGAAAGGATTCTGGGTAACAGAACCTGGTCAGAGCCCCACAAGTCACCCCATCTTGGATTCCCCTAGGTCTCTAATTTAAAAAAATGCATAGGTTTGGTAGGTTTCCCTAGGTGCCAGCTGAGCTAGAGGCCAAAATCTACAGGTAGGCACTTTGCAAAAAACACCTCTGTTTTATATGAAAAAATTTGATGTGTCCACGTTGTGTTTTGGGCCATTTCCATGCGTGGGCGCTAGGCCTACCCACGCAAGTGAGATACCATTTTTATCGGGAGACTTAGGGAAACACTGAGTGGAAGGAAATTTGTGGCTCCTCTCAGATTCCAGAACTTTCTGTCACCAAAATGTGAGGAAATATGTTTTTTTAGCCACATTTTGAGGTTTGCAAAGGATTCTGGGCAACAGAACCTGGTCAGAGCCCCACAAGTCACCCCATCTTGGATTCCCCTAGGTCTATAGTTTTAAAAAATTTGCTGGTTTACTGGGTTTCCCTAGGTGCCGGCTGAGCCTGAGGCCAAAATCTACAGGTAGGCACTTTGCAAAAAACACCTCTGTTTTCTGTGAAAAAATTTGATGTGTCCACGTTGTGTTTTGGGACATATCCATTCGTGGGCGCTAGGCCAACCCACGCAAGTGAGGTACCATTTTTATCGGGAGACTTGGGGGAACGCTAAATGGAAGGAAATTTGTGGCTCCTCTCAGATTCCATCACTTTCTGTCACCGAAATGTGAGGAAAATGTGTTTTTTTAGCCAAATGTTGAGGTTTGCAAAGGATTCTAGGCAACAGAACCTGGTCAGAGCCCCACAAGTCACCCCATCTTGGATTCCCCTAGGTCTCTAGTTTTCAAAAATGCGCTGGTTTGCTAGGTTTCCCTAGGTGCTGGCTGAGCTAGAGGCCAAAATCCACAGGTAGGAACTTTGTAAAAAACACCTCTGTTTTCTGTGAAAAAAGTGATGTGTCCACGTTGTGTTTTGGGCCATTTCCATTGGTGGATGCTAGGCTTACCAACGCAAGTGAGGTACTATTTTTATCGGGAGACTTGGGGGAACGCTGGGTGGAAGGAAATTTGTGACTCCTGTCAGATTCCAGAACTTTCTGTCGCCGAAATGTGAGGAAAAGTGTTTTTTGGCCAGATTTTGAGGTTTGCAAAGGATTCTGGGTAACAGAACCTGGTCAGAGCCCCACAAGTCACCCCATCTTGGATTCCTCTAGGTCTCTAGTTTTCAAAAATGCACAGGTTTGGTAGGTTTCCCTAGGTGCCGACTGAGCTAGAGGCCAAAATCCACAGGTAGGCACTTTGTAAAACACACCTCTGTTTTCTGTGAAAAAATGTGATGTGTCCACGTTGTGTTTTGGGCCATTTCCATTCGTGGGCGCTAGGCCTACCCACGCAAGTGAGGTACCATTTTTATCGGGAGACTTGGGGGAACGCTGAGTGGAAGGAAATTTGTGGCTCCTCTCAGATTCCAGTACTTTCTGTCACCGAAATATGAGGACAATTTGTTTTTTTAGCCACATTTTGAGGTTTGCAAAGAATTCTGGGTAACAGAACCTGGTCAAAGCCCCACAAGTCACCCCATCTTGGATTCCCCTAGGTCTCTAGTTTTAAAAAATGTGCTGGTTTACTGGGTTTCCCTAGGTGCCAGCTGAGCTAGAGGCCAAAATCTACAGGTAGGCACTTTGCAAAAAACACCTCTGTTTTCTGTGAAAAAATTTGATGTGTCCACGTTGTGTTTTGGGCCATATCCATTCGTGGGCTCTACGCCTACCCACGCAAGTGAGGTACCATTTTTATCGGGAGACTTGGGGGAACGCTGAATGGAAAGAAATTTGTGGCTCCTCTCAGATTCCAGAACTTTCTGTCACCGAAATGTGAGGAAAATGTGTTTTTTTAGCCAAATTTTGAGGTTTGCAAAGGATTCTGGGTAACAGAACCTGGTCAGAGCCCCATAAGTCACCCCATCTTGGATTCCCCTAGGACTCTAGTTTTCACAAATATGCTGGTTTGCTAGGTTTTCCCAGGTGCCGGCTGAGCTAGAGGCCAAAATCCACAGGTAGGCACTTTGTAAAAAACACCTCTGTTTTCTGTGAAAAAATGTGATGTGTCCACGTTGTGTTTTGGGCCATTTCCATTCGTGGGCGCTAGGCCTACCCACGCAAGTGAGGTACCATTTTTATCGGGAGACTTGGGGGAACTCTGGGTGGAAGATAATTTGTGGCTCCTCTCAGATTCCAGAACTTTCTGTCACCGAAATGTGAGGAAAATGTGTTTTTTTAGCCACATTTTGAGGTTTGCAAAGGATTCTGGGTAACAGAACCTGGTCAGAGCCCCACAAGTCACCCCATCTTGGATTCCCCTAGGTCACTAGTTCTCAAAAATGTGCTGGTTTACTAGGTTTCCCTAGGCGCCGGCTGAGCTAGAGGCCAAAATCCACAGGTAGGCACTTTGTAAAAAACACCTCTGTTTTCTGTGAAAAAATGTGATATGTCCACGTTGAGTTTTGGCCCATTTCCATTCGTGGGCGCTAGGCCTACCCACGCAAGTGAGGTACCATTTTTATCGGGAGTCTTGGGAGAACGCTGGGTGGAAGGAAATTTGTGGCTCCTCTCGGATTCCAGAACTTTCTGTCACCGAAATGTGAGGAAAATTAGTTTTTTTTAGCCAAATTTTGAGGTTTTGAAAGGATTCTGGGTAACATAACCTGGTCAGAGCCCCACAAGTCACCCCATCTTGGATTCCCCTAGGTCTCTAATTTAAAAAAATGCATAGGTTTGGTAGGTTTCCCTAGGTGCCAGCTGAGCTAGAGGCCAAAATCTACAGGTAGGCACTTTGCAAAAAACACCTCTGTTTTCTGTGAAAAAATTTGATGTGTCCACGTTGTGTTTTGGGCCATTTCCATGCGTGGGCGCTAGGCCTACCCACGCAAGTGAGGTACCATTTTTATCGGGAGACTTAGGGAAACGCTGAGTGAAAGGAAATTCGTGGCTCCTCTCAGATTCCAGAACCTTCTGTCACCAAAATGTGAGGAAATATGTTTTTTTAGCCACATTTTGAGGTTTGCAAAGGATTCTGGGTAACAGAACCTGGTCAGAGCCCCACAAGTCACCCCATCTTGGATTCCCCTAGGTCTCTAGTTTTCAAAAATGCGCTGGTTTGCTGGGTTTCCCTAGGTGCCGGCTGAGCTAGAGGCCAAAATCTACAGGTGGGCACTTTGCAAAAAACACCTCTGTTTTCTGTGAAAAAATTTGATGTGTCCACGTTGTGTTTTGGGCCATTTCCATTCGTGGGCGCTAGGCCTACCCACGCAAGTGAGGTCCCATTTTTATCGGGAGAATTGGGGGAACGCTGAATGGAAAGAAATTTGTGGCTCCTCTCAGATTCCAGAACTTTCTGTCACCGAAATGTGAGGAAAATGTGTTTTTTTAGCCAAATTTTGAGGTTTGCAAAGGGTTCTGGGTAACAGAACCTGGTCAGAGCCCCATAAGTCACCCCATCTTGGATTCCCCTAGGTCTCTAGTTTTAAAAAATGCGCTGGTTTGCTAGGTTTTCCCAGGTGCCGGCTGAGCTAGAGGCCAAAATCCACAGGTAGGCACTTTGTAAAAAACACCTCTGTTTTCTTTGAAAAAATGTGATGTGTCCACGTTGTGTTTTGGCCCATTTCCATTCGTGGGCGCTAGGCCTACCCACGCAAGTGAGGTACCATTTTTATCAGGAGACTTGGGGGAACGCTGGGTGGAAGGAAATTTGTGGCTCCTCTCAGATTCCAGAACTTTCTGTCACCGAAATTTTAGGTAAATGTGTTTTTTTAGCCACATTTTGAGGTTTGCAAAGGATTCTGGGTAACAGAACCTGGTCAGAGCCCCACAAGTCACCCCATCATGGATTTCCCTCGGTCTCTAGTTTTCAAAAATGCGCTGGTTTTCTAGGTTTCCCTGAGCTAGAGGCCAAAATCCACAGGTAGGCACTTTGTAAAAATCAACTCTGTTTTCTGTGAAAAAAGTGATGTGTCCACGTTGTGTTTTGGGCCATTTCCATTTGTGGATGCTAGGCCTACCAACGCAAGTGAGGTACCATTTTTATCGGGAGACTTGGGGGAACGCTGGGTGGAAGGAAATTTGTGACTCCTGTCAGATTCCAGAACTTTCTGTCGCCGAAATGTGAGGAAAAGTGTTTTTTGGCCAGATTTTGAGGTTTGCAAAGGATTCTGGGTAACAGAACCTGGTCAGAGCCCCACAAGTCACCCCATCTTGGATTCCCCTAGGTCTCTAGTTTTCAAAAATGCACAGGTTTGGTAGGTTTCCCTAGGTGCCGGCTGAGCTAGGGGACAAAATCTACAGGTAGGCACTCTGCAAAAATCACCTCTGTTTTCTGTCAAAAAATGGGATGTTTCCACGTTGTGTTTTGGGGCATTTCCTGTCACGGGCGCTAGGCATAACCCACACAAGTGATAATCAATTTTCTCAGGAGACTTGGGGGAACGCTGGGTGGAAGGGCATTTGTGGCTCCTCTCAGATTCCAGAACTTTCTGTCACCGAAATTTGAGGAAAATGTGTTTTTTTAGCCACATTTTGAGGTTTGCAAAGGATTCTGGGTAACAGAACCTGGTCAGAGCCCCACAAGTCACCCCATCTTGGATTCCCCTAGGTCTCTAGTTTTCAAAAATGCGCTGGTTTGCTAGGTTTCCCTAGGTGCCGGCTGAGCTAGAGGCCCAAATCCACAGGTAGGCACTTTGTAAAAAACAACTCTGTTTTCTGTGAAAAAAGTGATGTGTCCACGTTGTGTTTTGGGCCATTTCCATTGGTGGATGCTAGGCTTACCAACGCAAGTGAGGTACTATTTTTATCGGGAGACTTGGGGGAACGCTGGGTGGAAGGAAATTTGTGACTCCTGTCAGATTCCAGAACTTTCTGTCGCCGAAATGTGAGGAAAAGTGTTTTTTGGCCAGATTTTGAGGTTTGCAAAGGATTCTGGGTAACAGAACCTGGTCAGAGCCCCACAAGTCACCCCATCTTGGATTCCTCTAGGTCTCTAGTTTTCAAAAATGCACAGGTTTGGTAGGTTTCCCTAGGTGCCGACTGAGCTAGGGGACAAAATCTACAGGTAGGCACTCTGCAAAAATCACCTCTGTTTTCTGTCAAAAAATGGGATGTTTCCACATTGTGTTTTGGGGCATTTCCTGTCACGGGCGCTAGGTCTACCCACACAAGTGATAATCAATTTTATCAGGAGACTTGGGGGAACGCTGGGTGGAAGGGCATTTGTGGCTCCTCTCAGATTCCAGAACTCTCTGTCACCGAAATTTGAGGAAAATGTGCTTTTTTAGCCAAATATTGAGGTTTGCAAATGATTCTGGGTAACAGAACCTGGTCAGAGCACCACAAGTCACCTCATCTTGGATTCCCCTAGGTATCTAGTTTTTAAAAATGCCAAGGTTTGCTAGGTTTCCCTAGGTGCCGGCTGAGCTAGAGGCCAAAATCTACAGCTAGGCACTAAAAACACGTCAGATTTCCAAGTAAAAATGTGATGTGTCCATGTTGAGTTTCCTGTTGCGAGCATTAGGCCTACCCACGCAACTGAGGTACCATTTTTATCGGGAGACTTGGGGGAACACAGAATAGCAAAACAAGTGTTGTTGCTCCTTGTCTTTCTCTACATTTTTTCCTTCCAAATGTAAGACAGTGTGTAAAAAAGACGTCTATTTGAGAAATGGCATGTAATTCACATGGTAGTATGGGCACCCCGGAATTCAGAGATGTGCAAATAACCACTGATTCTCAACGCCTTATCTTATGCACATTTTGGAAATACAAAGGTTTGCTTGATACCTATTTTTCACTCTATATTTCAGCAAATGAATTGCTGTATACCCGGTATAGAATGAAAACCCATTGCAAGGTGCACCTCATTTATTGGCTCTGGGTACCTAGGGATCTTGATGAACCTACAAGCCCTATATATCCTCGCAACCGGAGGAGTCCAGCACATGTAACGGTATATTGCTTTAAAAAATCTGACATTGCAGGAAAAAGTTACAGAGTAAAACGTGGAGAAAAATGGCTGTTTTTTTCAGCTCACTTTCAATATTTTTTTATTTCAGCTGTTATTTTCTGTAGGAAAACCTTGTAGAATCTACACAAATAACCCCTTGCTGAATTCAGAATTTTGTCTCCTTTTCAGAAATGTTTAGCTTTCCGGGATCCAGCATTGGTTTCACACCCATTCCTGTCACTAACTGGAAGGAGGCTGAAAGCACCAAAAATAGTAAAAATGAGGTATGCCCCATTAAAATGCCAAAATTGTGTTGAAAAATGTAGTTTTCTGATTCAAGTCTGCCCGTTCCTGAAAGGTGGGAAGATGGTGATTGTAGCACCAGAAACCCTTTGTTGATGCCATTTTCAGGGAAAAAACTACAAGCCTTCTTCGGCAGCCCTTTTTCCCATTTTTTGGAAAAAAACGACATTTTCACTGTATTTTGGCTAATTTCTTGGTCTCCTCCAGGGGAAACCACAAACTCTGGGTACCATTAGAATCCCTAGGATGTTGGAAAAAAAGGACACAAATTTGGCGTCGATAGCTTATGTGGACAAAATGTTATGAAGGCCTAAGCGCAAACTACCCCAAATAGCCAAAAAAGGGCTCAGCACTGGGGGGTGGGAGGGGGGAAGGCCCAGCAGCTAAGAGGTTAATGTAGGATTACAATATGTATATATTTTATGTTGTTGTTTGGTATATCCTTTAAAATGTATAAAATGTTTTAGGAGCAGGATGTGGGGTTTATAGGGTAACTTGGAGGCTTGTTTTTTAAAATGTGATTTAAAAATAAATATATATATATAAACATACTTATATACTTTTGTTAGGTTGGTAATTTTGTATGTTTCTAATTTATTGTTTTGTTAAGTAAAGAAAATGTGTCCATATTTCATTTGAAATAAATAATTTATGTTCATGAATGTATTTCAAGTTAATTCATATATTATAATTTTTAACTATTACACGTACTGTATTGCTCTGGCTATAGTCCAATGCTTTCCCCAGTCTGGCTCATATTGAAGTCAAAAGAGTAATCTTTCCCTCTCATAGTCCAACGTTTTCCTCAATGCTGCTTGGATAGAAATGGGAATAGTAAATCTACTCCCCTCAGAGTACAACCCATGTCCAAATGTGGCTTACATTGGAGTGGAAATACTTGATCTAGCCCCTCAAAACCCAACACTTTCCCCAGTGTGGCTCAGACTTCGGCGAGAATAGCAAATCTACCCTTCTCAAGATCTCAGACTTTTTACAATGTGGCATAGATCTGAGTGGGAATAGTAACTCTACTGACCTAAAAAAAAGTCTACTGTTTTCTCCAATGTGGTTTAGATTGGATTGTTAGTCTGCAGTTGGAGATTTTTATTTACTCCCTTGTATATGGAACACTTGGTTTTCTGTATTTAACTTTTTTTCAGAAGAAAGATTGTTTTTTAAGCATTGTTCAGTTTTTCATTTTATTGTTTGTAGTTTTATTTAAAAAAGGAGCGTTACTATGCAAATGTAAAATTATTATTATTAACAGTGTTTTGCTTTACATTAACATTAACAAGTAAATATTCAAGAACTACACACGTTTTGCAAGGTAATTTTCACTTGTAACGTAGTATGTTTAGTACATATGTGTGTTCTCATGACTTTATGCATTTTATATTAATTTGCATTTCAACTTACATCATCATACATTTTTCAACACAATTGTTATGTATAATCTTTTTTGTCAATATTAAAATTGTTAAACATATTTCTTGTGTATATAACAGTAATGTTTAACATACATGGTTAATATTTCACATATGTATACTTTTAGACAAAATTATTTCAAAATATTATACTTTTTCTATACATGCTATGTATTGCATACCATATAGTCATAGACATTTTTAATACATTAAAAAGTGATTTTTTTTATGGCACACTTAATATATGTTTACACTTTTTGTTCATTTACATTTTCTAATTTTGTAAAAAAAATGTAAAATTTTGACAATGTTTTATGTAATAAAATAAAATATAAAGAAATAATATGCGTTATTTTGCATTATTCGCTAAAGAGTTTGAGTTATTTTCATGTTTTTAGTAGCTATTATTTCTGTATTATTAGTCTTCCTTATTTTGGTCTGTTTCTGGTTGTGTTCAGTTGTGGCTCTCTATTACTGGTCAGCTAAGGTTATTTTGCGATTATGTTTAGAGGTTTTGGTGTTATCTGTTGTTGTTTTTTTACTATTTTTAGTATGTACTTTTTTAGTTTTTTTGGTTAGTGTTAAAAAAGTGTTGAAGTTGTGGTAGCAGAGTGCAGCTGGCCTAATTGTATTGTAGTTATAGGTTTGGTGTGTTTTTAGTTATATATTGATTGCCTTTGTTTTTTAAAATTGTATATTACTTTGCAATATTTATGGGGTATAGGTGTGACATGGATGGGTGTTTCTTGTTCCGTCTACTGGTTTCTCAGTTGAGCTGTTGAGTATAGTTTTTCTAATGCTTTTTCTCCAAGGACTTGGCAGTAAGGGCACTCTGTCGCAAAGTGGTTGTGCATCAAACGTAAAAAAGCATTGAACCGCTGTTATGCCAATGCCTTTTAAATAGCTGCCTGCTTGGTGGTCATTTCTAAGTTTGGTGAGCGGAGCATTCTCGGCCTGGCAGATGTTAAGTTCTTCACCAGGCCAAAAGAGAATACATTGTCTTTCAAAAACTTATATAGGGTCCTAAGTATGGTTATATTTTAACTAATGCTATTTTTCATGATTTTTTTTTTTTATTGGCAATTTTTGAAATTTTAATTTTTCAAGCAGCGTCTCTGCTTAGTTTATCTACTTATCTGCCAATCGCCCAAGAACACTCAGCCAAATAGAACTTTTTAAGATCCAATAACGTCACAGCGGTAGGGCCCTTCATATTATGATATGATGTGGAACAAGCTATGCTAATCAATATGAGTGTTCCTGCTGGGTACAATCCACATTATTCCAGATGAACCAGGTCTTGAGGTAAGGATAGAGCTGGTTAGCTATAATTTTGCCTAATATTTTGCATTCTGTATTTAGGAGAGGCAAACTTTCATATGATTTAACATCACGGGGGTCACTGCCATGTTTAGATAGTACAGTTATTATCACCCACAATTATTTATTGTTTGGTTAATTAAATCTGTAACAATGTAACATAAATTATCAATAGTCAGTAATATTCAATAAAACCATGATTGCTGGTTCGTTTGTAGTAGGAATCTGAAACCAACTGTATAAACGAGCTCAAACCATTCATAGATCAAAGTAAATCATTCCAAGTTAGCTTGCTTGGCCTTATCATTCATCGTCCACTATAAAAAGTAATTTAATCAATGTTGTAATGGTCTAAAAGTAACATTAAAAACAATTCAAACAATTTATTTATCAATTCATATCATGCCTGCTTGTATTGCACAGCATTTGCATGTATCAACAAGAATTTAATAAATTTACAATTTATTTGAGTGTTGACTGGAATAAGGCTTTTTATTATTGCCCACCTAGATGTGCGTATACCTCTAAAAAGAAGCATTTTTTGAGTAATGTCACACAAGCTTGTCTTAGAGTGGGGCACAAGTGTATAAAGTTTTTATTTTCAGATCCGCATAGGCTTCATGTTGCTGGCCCCTTATATTTCCAGGATGGTTGCTCTGCCAGTGCTGAGAGGTGGCCAAAGCCTATCGCCATCAGCCTTTGTTTTATGTGTCTAGAATAAATCCTGCTTAAATATGGAGGTGGTTTTATCCTATTGTAATTATTAACCCCTTCGCTTCCAGGTCTTTTCCCCCTCCTGTACAAAGCCTTATTTTTGGCTATTCAGGGTAGTTCACGCTTAGGACCTCATAAATTTTTGTGCCCCTGTGGGCTATCCACACCAATTATGTGTCCTTTTTTCCCAACATTCTGGGGATTCTACATGTACCCAGAGTTTGTGGGATCACCTGGAGGAGACCAAGAAATTTGCCAAAATACAGCTTACATTTGTTGCTTTGGGAAAACATGGGAAAAAGTGCTGCAGAAGAAAACATGTGGTTTTTCCCCTGCAAAAAGCATCAACAAAGGGTTTGTGCTGCTGAAATCACCATCTTCTGAGCATTCAGGAACAGGAGGACTTGAATCAGAAAACCACATTTCCAACACAAGTTTGTCATTTTACTGGGAGATACCCCATTTGCACTATTTTTGTACTTTCAGCCTCCTTCCAGTTAGTTACAGAAATGGGTGTGAAACCTATGGTGGATCCTGGACAGCTAAACATTTCTAAAAAGCAGACAAAATCTAAATTCAGCAAAGGGTCATTTTTTTAGGTCCTTCAAGGTTTTCTTATAGAAAGTAACTGTTGAATTTAATTTATTTTTATGGAAATTGAGTTAAAGTAAAAGCCATTTCTGTCTACATTTTCTTCTGTAACGTTTTCCAGCTATGGCAGCTTTTTGAAAGCAATATACTGTTACATCTGCTGGTTCCAGTTGTGGGGATATATACCGCTTCGAGGTTCATCAAGAACCCAAGGTACACAGAGCCAATAAATTAGCTGCACCTTGCATTGGGGTTTAATTTTATACCGGGTGTACAGCAATTCATTTGCTAACATATAAAGAGTGAAAAATAGGTCTCCGGAAAACCTATGCATTTCCATAATGGCCACAAGATATGGAGTTTACAAGCATTGGCTACTTGCACATCTCTGAATGTGGGGATCCCCATACTAGCAGGTAAATTACAGGGCATTTCTTAAAATGACTTCTTTCTTACACACTGTCTTAGATTTGGAAGGCAAAAATGTAAGGAACGACAAGTGGCAATAAGACTTGTTCTTTTATTCTGTGTTGCCCCTAGTTCCCCGATGAAAATGGTACCTCACTTGTGTGGGTAGGCCTAGTGCGAGCAAAAGGAAAAGCCTCAAAATGCAACATGGACACATTTCATTTTTCCTTTGAAAACTGAAGTGTTTTTGCAAAGTGCCTAACTGTGGATTTTGGGCTGTAGCTCAGCCGGCACTTAGGGAAACCTACCAAACCTGTACTGTTTTGAAAACTAGACACCTAGGGGAACCTAGAATGGGTGGGACTTGTGAGGCTCTCAACAGGTTCTGTTACCCAGAATGCTTTGAAAGCCTCAAAATGTGGGCAAAAACACACTATTTCCTCATTTCCGGTGATGGAAAGTTCTGAAATCTGAGGGGAGCCATAAACTTTCTTTCACCGAGAATTCCCACAAGTCTCCTGATAAAAATGGTACATCACTTCTGTTGGTTGGCCTCGTGCCTGTGACAGGAAATGCCCCAAAGCACAATGTGGACACAACACATTTTTCCATTGAAAACTGAAGTGCTTTTGCAAAAATGTAAGGAAAGCCAAGTGGTAAAAAGACTTGTTTTTCTATTCTGTGTTCCCCCCAAAAAATGATACCTTACTTGTGTGGGTAGGCCTAGTGCCTGCAACAGGAAAAGCCCCAAAAAGCAACATGGATTCATCCCATTTTTCCATTGAAAACTGAAGTGTTTTTTACAAAGTGCTTAGCTGTGGATTTTGTCTTCTAGGTCACCTGGCACCTAGATAGACCTAGCAAACCTGAACACTTTTGCAATATAGACACTTAGTGGAATCCAGGATAGGGTGACTTTTGGGACTCTCACCAGGTTCTGCCACTGAGAATGCTTTGCAAACCTAAAAATTTGACATAACAAAACACGTTTTCCTCCTATTTCGGTGACGGAATGACCTGAAATCTGAGAGGAGCCACTAACTTCCATCCACCCAGCATTCCCACGAGTCTCCTGATAAAAATGGTACCTCACATCTGTGGGTAGGCCTAGTGCCCCTGACAGGAAATGCCTCAAAACACAACGTGGAAACATCACATTTTCCCAATGAAAACAGACGTGTTTTTGCAAAGTGCCTAGCTGTGGATTTTGGACTCTAGCTCAGCCAGCACCTAGGGAAACCTAGCAAACCTATACATTTATGAAAACTAGACACCTATGGGAATTCAGAACGAGGTGAGTTTTGGGGCTCTTGCCAAATTCTGCCACCTAGAATCTTTTTCAAACCTCAAAATGTGTCTAAAAAACATATTTTCCTCATATTTTAACGCAGCTAAGTTCTGTATTCTGATAGGAGCCATAAACTTCTTATGACACAGCATTCCCCCAAGTCTCCTGATAAAAATGGTACATCACTTGTCTGGTTAGACTTAGTGGCGGCAACAGGAAATGCCCCAAAACTCAATATCGACACATCACACTTTCTCAATGAAAATAGAAACGTTTTTTGCAAAATGCCTTGCTGTGGATTTTGGCCTTTAGTTCAGCTGGCACCTGGGGAAACCTACCAAACCCACACAATTCTCAAAACTAGACACCTAGAGGAATGTAGGATGGGGTGACTTGTGGGGCTCCCACCAGATTATGTCACCCAGAATCCTTTGAAAATCTGAAAATCTGGCTAAAAAACACTTTTTCCTCAAATTTTGGTGATAGAAAGTTCTGGAATCAGAGGGGAGCCACAAACTTCCCTCCACCAAGTATTCCCTTAAGCCTCCCTATAAAAATGGTACTTCACTTGTAAGAGTAGGCCTAGTGCCCGTGGCAGGAAACGCCTCAAAACACAACTTGGACATATCACATTTTTCCAATGAAAGTGGATGTGTTTTTTGCAAAGTGCTTAGCTGTGGATTTTGGCCTCTAGCTCAGCCGGCACCTAGGAAAACCTATACATTTTTTTAAACTAGACACATAGAGCAATCCAGGATGAGGTGACTTGTGGGGCTCTCACTGGGTTCTGTTACCTAGAATCCTTCACAAACCTCAATATTTGGCTAAAAAAGACTTTTCCTCACATTTTGGTGCTGCAAAGTTCTGGAACCTGAGGGTACCACACACTTCCTTCCAACCAGCAATTCCCCAGGTCTCCCGATAAAAATGGTACCTCACTTGCCTAGGTAGGCCTAGTGCCCGCAACAGGGAAGGGCTCAAAACACAACATGGACACATCAAAATGATCTATTACAAAACTATCCATTTTTGCAATGGGGACATCTGCATTTTTAATCCTGGGCTTGGCAGCCATCTAGGGAAACCCGGACAAAACTAGACACCCAAGGGAGTCCAGGGAGGGGAGATTCACGTGGATCCCTCAGTGTTTTATTACCCAGAAGCCACTTCAAACCTCAAATTTAGCTAAAAAATCACAATTTCCTCACATTTCTGTGTGGGATCACCGCACCTCACTTGTGTAGGTGGGCCAAGTGCCTGTGACAGGGAAAGGCCAAAAGCATGTACAGTATACATTAAGGGGGAACCAAAGCAGGTCCAAAAGGGCAGTTTTTTTCTAAACGTTTTTAGGCTGACAACTGAGCTAGAATCTTTATCAGTATAGATGCAACAAGGCTGGATGGTAGGAATTTTGTGGATTCCTGCAGATTCCAGAAGGTTCCATCACGAATATTTATGGAAAATGCATGATTTCAAGCAAAGTTGGAGGTTTGCAAAGCATTGTTGGCGCAAAAATGGTGTGGGGTACATGTGATGCACACCACCCTGGACTCATCCAGATGTTTAGTTTTCAGATGTGTCTAGGACTGGTAGGTTTTTCTAGGTGGCAGCATACCAAAGTCCAAAAAGTGCATCCGCTCACTATTTCAAGTGGGACAATATTGGGAATTAGCAAAGCTCTCTTGACCCATATGTAAAATCAAAATCCAAAAGAGTCAACTGTCCTCTTGCTTGCCATTAGGATCAGATGCTTTAGCTTGCGGGGGGCTAAAAGACTGTTGCCCCCTTCTGTTGGGGTGGGGGCATAATTCTGCCAATAGTGGTTGGCAGCCCCCACTCCTCTATTTTTTTTTTCAATTCACTGACATCTAGTGGGCCTAAGTGGTTCCAGCCCCCAAGGGGGACGAAAATGGGCATCACAATTGCCTCCATGGGGATAGACCCTTGCCTAAGGGCCCCTCAAAAAAACAGACACACGCACACAACAATCCCCGGTGTCTAAGTTGTTTCTGTTCCCCATGGGGGCAGATGGGCCTAATAAAAATAGGCCAATCTGCCTCCAAGGGGCAGAAATGGCCATCAGTAATGTGTCCCCAGGGGAGAAACCCTTGCCTAAGGGCCCCCCAAACAAAACACACACAACAATCTCTGGTGCCTTAGTGGCTTTTGCGCCCACCCCGCCCCTTTGGGAGCAGATGGGTCTCGTAAAAATAAGCCGATCTGCCCCATAGAGGGCAGAAATGGCAAACAGTAATGTGGCCCTTAATGAGAGCCACCCTTGCCCAAGGGGTCACCCCCTAACAAAACACACACACACAACAATCCCTGGTGCTTAAGTGGTTTCTGCTACTCCCCTTGGGTCAGATGAGCATAATAAAAATAGGCCGATCTGCCCCTAAGGGGGGCAGAAATGTCCTAAAATAATATGCCTGCATGGGGAGTGACATTCCCTAAGGGGCTGCTCCCCTTGTGTAAAATAACAAGCTAAATAAAAAATCCCTGGTTTCTAGTGGTTTCTGCTCCCCTGAGTGCAGATGGGCCTAAGAAAAATTGGCCAATCTGCCTCCAAGGGGGGGCAGAAATGGCCTAAAATAATATGCCTCCATGAAATGGACAACAGTAATGTGCTCCCATTGGAAGTGACCCTTGCTTAAGGGGCCGCCCCACCCAAACAAAACACACACACACTACATTTCCTGGTGCCTAGTGGTTTTTGACCCCCTTGAGGACAGATGTGCCTAATAAAAATAGGCTGATCTTCCTCCATGGGAGAGCAGAAATGGCCTAAAATACTATACTCCCTTGCCTAAGGGGCCGCTCCCCTTATGTAAAACAATACAAAACAAATTGTTGGAATCTAGTGGTTTCTGCCCCCCTCCCCCTGGGGGCAGATGGGCATAATTAAAATAGACTGATCTGCCCTCAAGGGGGCAGAAATTGCCTAAATTATAATGTCCCCCCGGGAGCTGCCTAAGGGATAGCTCCCCTTATGCAAAATTGTCAAGAAAACATCCCTGGTATCTAGTGGGTATTCCTGCAGCATAATCACTATGCAATTGTGCTGCAGGAATGCTCAGAAAGACATGAAAGGAAAAACATTTCCTTATCTTTGATGCCTCTCTGACCCCATCCTTCTTTGAGGAGAAAGTGATCAGTTTCTCCTCAGGATGCTATGGAAGAATAGCTTCCAGGACTTCTGGGCAACCTCTGAGGACCTAAGAGCACAGTGCACACTGACGTCATCAGGTGTAATGGGGGAAGTCAGGTGGCAGTGGAAGCGCTTCTGCTGCCATCTCTGCCCAGAGGGGGTGGGTTGGTTACAGCCGGGATGTAACAGTTACGTCCATGGCACAGCAGCTCTGTGTCACTGGCCTTAACCATTACATCATTGGCATGCAAGAGATTAACAACCATCCAGGCATGCGATCGATTACTAAATATGTTTTTATCATCCATAATAGAATGCAGTTTTGTTACTCTGTTTACCAATTGCCTGAAGGTTGAGAAGGGCAAATTCTTGTTCCAGAGCTCTGCTGTATTCATCAGTTTTAACAGCATGTAACAGTATTTATGATGGCTAGAAGAAGGATTGATAACCAAGATGGTCCATAAGGTATTGTTTAACAGATTGCCTTGGGTTGATCTAATTTTATAGCAAGATTTTACTGCAGTATATTTGTTCCCAGAAGCTGGTATGTAAGACCAAATTCCAAGCAAACTTGTGCCTCAAATGTGTTTTTTGGGAGACTGAATCTGTCTAGCACTTTGTGGTTTCCAAGGTATCCACGAGCAGTTCATCCTTCCCATTCAAGACGGCACTTGCATATGCTACTGTTGGAAGTAGTTGAGCAGCCACCATTGACAGCAATGGCTCCAATGAAGGACCATCCAGCTTTTTGCTGAGGATACAAAATGCATGGATTAGTGCCTTTGTTTTCTTGGTCAGAGGGGCCTTATTATGACGTGGCAGTCTTCAGATCGCTAGGGTCGCAGTCTGACAACCACCGAAGCTGTGGTCCGACCACTTTGGCGGCAATCTGAACACCACATTATGAACATGGAGGTTGTGCCACTGTTGTGCCGCCAGCACCGCCAGTTTCCCTCCACAGGAGGGACAGGCAGTGCTGGCGGTCTGAATCCTTCAGGACAGTGCTGCAGCAGCACTACCTTGGGGATTGCAACCCCCCCTCTCAGGCAGCTTTTACTTGGCAGTAGAACTGCCATACAAAGGCTGGCAGAGACGGGATGCAGGGGACGAGCAGGGACCCCATGACCAGCCCGTCATGCTGTTCAAAGTCTGCTTAGTAGACAGTGAACAGAGCTACTGTTCCTCCCTACGTAACGCAGCAGTGCTGCTGGCTCAATTTTAAGCCGGCGTCAATGTTGTGGGCTGCTTCCTGCTGGGTCAGCAGGCACAAACAACATTTTTGCCAGCTGACCGAGCGGAAAACTGCTAATGGGGCCCACAGAACTGCAGCCGCACTGGCGCAACCTGGCCGCTGGAGTTTGGCAGACAACCTTTTCTGTCCACCAGACTTGTAATGACCCCATAATGTTTATGCTCTGTAACATGTATCTTGTTATCTATGTACACTCCCAGATATTTTTAACTGTTGACCTCCTCTAGGATCACGTCATATAAGCAGATATTGGTTGTCTGGTGAATTTGGTTTCTTATAGTCTTTATTTTTGTTTGTATGGTGTTTATTTCCAATTTGTTTACTTCCACATTCTTATTTAATTCTAAGATTGATCTTGCATACCGACTTTCGATAAATTCAGCAGGATGATGTTGTCTGCATAGGAGAGGTGTGACAAAGCTAGGGGGGCCAAGAGTGGGGGTGCAAATTTACATAGTCTAACCTCTTAGGTAAATCAGCCATGAACAAATTAAAGAGATGGGGGGCCAACACGCACTCTTGCTTCAGCCTCTTTTCTTTTGGGATCTTCCTCGAGAGTCTTGAACCGTCACCCAGTTTGACCTGCATCCAAGTACTTGTATAAAGTTGTTCAATGGCTCATAGGAGGATGAATGGAGTTTTCAGCTCCTTTAATTTTCACCACAATATCTCTTAATCAACACAATCAAATGCCAATTGAAAATCTGTAAAGCAAAGGTACATCTTTTTCCTTAGTCACGTACACTTGTCCACTAATACGGGTAGTGCTAAAATGTTCCTGGTTGTGCTAAAGCCCCTTCTAAAGCCTGTTTGTTTAACTGGCATCAGGTTGTTAATATTCAACCACTCAGTTAGTTCTTGTTGAATTAGAGAGGCATAACACTTGGATTCAACATCTATTAACACTATGAAACTATAATTGGCAGGGACTGATCGATCCCTGCCTTTGAAATTGGGTATATTGTTGACCCTCTCCAACTCATTGGTATGGTGCCAGTGCAGTCAATTTCCCTCTATAGAAAGGATAACATGTTTGCCAAATACTGAGGATCTGATTTAAAAAAAATTGGAAAGTACCCAGTTGCCTGGCATGTTACCCCCATTTTTACTTGTGTGTCAGTTTGTTTTTGCCTGTCTCACTGGGATCCTGCTAGCCAGGACCCCAGTGCTCATACTTTGTGGCCTAAATGTGTTTCCTGTGTGGTGCCTAACTGTATCACTGAGGCTCTGCTAACCAGAACCTCAGTGTTTATCCTTTTTCTGCTTTGAAAATTGTCACTGCAGGCAAGTGACCATTTTCACCAATTCTGCTTGGCACACTGGAACACCTTTATAATTCCCTACATAGGTACCCAGGGTATTGGGGTTCCAGGAGATCCCTATGGGCTGCAGCATTTCTTTTGCCACTCATAGGGAGCTCAGACAATTCTTACACAGGACTGCCACTGCAGCCTGAGTGAAATAACGTCCACGTTATTTCACAGCCATTTTACACTGCACTTAAATAACTTATAAGTCACCTATATGTCTAACCCTCACTTAGTGAGGGTTAGGTGCAAAGTTACTAAGTGTGAGGGCACCCTGGCACTAGCCAAGGTGCCCCCACATTGTTCAGGGCAATTTTCCCAGACTTTGTGAGTGCGGGGGCACCATTACACGCGTGCACTACATATAGGACAATACCCTTGTGTAGCTTCACAATGGTAACTCCGAATATGGCCATGCAACTTGTCTAAGATTATGGAATTGTCCCCCCCATTCCAAATCTGGTATTGAGGTGCCAATCCCATGCATCCTCGGGGCTCCAGCATGGACCCCGGGTACTGCCAAACTAGCTCTCTGGGGTTTTCACTGCAGCTACCGCTGCTGCCAACCCACAGGCAGGCTTCTGCCCTCCTGGGGTCTGGGCAGCCCAGTCCCAGGAAGGCAGAACAAAGGATTTCTTCTGAGAGAGGGTGTTACACCCTCTCACTTTGGACATAGGTGTTAAGGGCTGGGGAGGAGTAGCCTCCCCCAGCCTCTGGAAATGCTTTGAAAAGCACATATGGTGCCCTCCTTGCATAAGCCAGTCTATACCGGTTCAGGGATCCCCCAGCCCCTGCTCTGCCGGCTTTCTCAACTGTTTCCTGGTGGTGCATGCTCTGAGAGCTGTCTGCCTTCACCCTGCACTGGAAGCCATGAAGAAATCTCCTGTGGGTCCACGGAATCTTCCCCCTGCTAACGCAGGCACCAAACTTCTGCTTCACCAGTCCTCTGGGTCCCCTCTCATCTTGACGAGCTTGGTCCCTGGAACACAGGAGCTGGATCCAAGTGACTCTGACAGTACAGTAGTCCTTCTGTCCAAATTTGGTGGAGGTAAGTCCCTGCCTCCCCACACCAGACAGTAATCCTGTGTCCTGCATGAAATGCAGCTGCTAGGGCTTCTGTGCACTTTTGCAAGGCATCCTTCATGCACAGCATAGCCCAGGTCCCCAGCACTCCGTCCTGCATTGCTCAACTCGCTGAGTTGACCACTGGCTTCGTGGTACCCTCCTTTGTAGTGTTGAGATGACCGCCATGCTCAGTTTCTTGAATGCCTGTTCAAGTACTTCTGCGGGTGCTGCCTGCTTCTGCAAGGGGTCTCTGTGCTGTTGAGCACCCCTTCTGTCTCCTTCTTCAAGGGGCAACTTCCTGGTCCATCCTGGGCCCGGGCAGCACCCATTTTCTACAACCATGACCTTTGCAACTAGCAAGGCTTGTTTGCGGTCTTTCTGTGTGGAAACATCTCTGCATCCTCCAGCATACCTTGGGACATCTTCTGTGCAAAGGAGAAGCTCCTGGCACCTTCCGTTGTTGCAGAATCTTCAGCTTCTTCCACCCGGAGGCAGCCATTTTGCACCTTCATCCGGGCTTTAGTGGGCTCCTGCCCCCCCGGACACTTTCGGGACTCTTGGACGTGGTCCCCTTCCTTTGTAGGTCCTCAGGTCCAGGAATCCATCTTCAGTGCTTTGCAGTCAGTTGTTGTCCTTGCAGAATCTCCTATCACGACTTTAGTGTGTTTCTGGGATAGTAGGGTAACTTTACTCCTACTTTCCAGGGTCTTGGGGTGGGGTATCTTGGACACCCTTAGTGTTTTCTTACACTCCCAGCGACCTTCTACCCACTACACTAGACCTGAGGTCCATTCGTGGTTCACATTCCACTTTTGGAGTATGTGGTTTGTGTTGCCCCTAGGCCTATTGCATCCTATTTTATTCTACAGTGTTTGCACTACTTTTCTAACTGTTTACTTACCTGATTTTGTTTTGTGCGTATATTTTGTGTATTTTATTTATCTCATAAGAGAGTATAGCCTGTGAGAAATTTCTGACCCATTGTCACTAAAATAAAGTACCTTTATTTTTAGTAACCCTAAGTATTGTGTTTCTTATGATATAGTGCTATGGGATATAAGTGGTATAGTAGGAGCTTTGCATGTCTCCTGGTTCAGCCTAAGCTGCTCTGCTATAGCTACCTCTTTCAGCCTAAGCTGCTAGAAAACTACTAATCTACTAATAAGGGATAACTGGACCTGGCACAAGGTGTAAGTACCATCAGGTACCCACTATAAGTCAGGCCAGCCTCCTACATTGGTGGTGTAGTGGTGGGATAAGTACTTGTAACTGCTTTACCACTTTGTCATTGGTGCTTTTCATAAGAAAAACATATACCAAATACTTCAGAATATACACATTTAACCTAAACAGTTTAACTTTCTTTCTTTAAACTTTCTAAAAAAAATTAGAAAAGTTTTGAAAAGTTTTGAAAAGTTAAATAAAGTTTTTCTCTTTTCTCTAAAAGTTTCTAAACTTTTATTCTCTCTGTCCTAAACCCTTTCTAACAATCATGTCTGCAGTAGAACTTACTCCCACATTTGTCCGGGCAACCTATGGTAGTTTAAACTTTAAAAGTTTCAGGGGTCTCTGCATAGAAAGAGGTTTAAGCATTGGTAAGAACCCTACCAAATATCTTCTCCTTAGCCTTCTCCTAGAAAGTGACCAGAACCGGTCTGGCCCAACCCAGGATCAGGAGGTAGAGGAGGGGGGTACCCAACAAGACTCAGAGGAGTCCCCTGAGGATGCTGGGGAGGGTTCATCCAAAGACCTGCCAGCTAACAGGCCATCTAGTGACACTCGTAGTGGGAGGGGGGTCACACACTAGTAGGGCACCTTTCACTCCTAAAGGTCAGGTTACTAGAGTCCAGCCAGTTAGGGACAGGTCTCACGCTGCCAATTCCCAAATTTCTTCTGTGTCACAGAATTCACAAGCCTCCCACCCTGAGGATAACATTATAGAAAGGGAACTCAGGAAGCTGGGGTTGGAAGAGGCCAGGCTGAAGCTCAAACAGCAGCAGCTGGCCTTAGACAGGGAATCGCTAGATGTAGAGAGGGAAAGGCAGAGGTTGGGGTAAGTTTCCCATGGTGGCAGAAGCGGTGTTTTTGATAGCAATCCTGTAGGAGAATATGATTCCAAAAACCTGCATAAGATAGTCCCCCCTTAGAAGGAGGGGGATGACATTAACAAGTGGTTTTCTGCACTTGAAAGGGCCTGTATGGTACAGTTGGTCCCTCAAAGGCAGTGGGCTGCTATCTTGTGGCTATCTTTCACTGGTAAGGGTAGGGATAGGCTCCTTACTGTCAGAGAAAGTGATGCTAATAATTACAAAGTTTTGAAGGATGCACTCTTGGATGGATTTAGCTTAACCACTGAACAATACAGGATTAAGTTCAGAGACACCAGAAAAGAGTCCTCTCAAGACTGGACAGACTTTGTAGACTGTTCAGTGAAGGCCTTGGAGGGTTAGTTACATGGCAATAAGGTGACTGAATATGAAAGCCTGTATAATCTAATCCTGAGAGAGCATATTTTTAACAATTGTGGGGGTCATTCTAACCCTGGCGGTCGGTGATAAAGCGGCGGCCAACCCGCCAACAGGCCGGCGGTCCAAAATATGGAATTCTGACCCTGGCGGGAACCGCCAACACAGCCCGCCACATTAACACTCCGACCGCCACGGCGGTACAGACAAACAGCGCGGCGGTCACCGCCAACAGGCAGGCGGCAGACAATGTACCGCCCACACTATCACAACTCACCAATCCGCCACCTTTTCCGGGGCGGGAGCCCCGCCGATAAAAACATGGCGGAAACAGACTACGGACGGGAAAACGCTCACCAAAACACACTCCACGAGTACGGAGGACAGCATGGAACCCGAATGAAACATCCTACCTGCACTCGTCTACCTGCTCATCTACCACGAGTACGAACTCCGGCGCAGACGACAACGGTGAGTACTGCACCTACGACACACGGGAGGGGGGAGGAGGAAAGGTTACGGGCACACACATATGCGACCCCCACCCCCCCAAACTATGTACACACCAATGCAGAGCAACAATGCACAGTGACACCACCCAAACCCCCCTGAAAAATGCAAAGACATAATTAAATTGTGAACCAAATTTTTATATAAAAAATAGACTCTGAGACGTATCGGCAACTATGCAAAATATCCATAACAAAATAATACTATACACACTGCCATGGCGAACCGAGGCAATTAGTCCGCTACATCCAAGTCAAATGGAACAGTCCGTGGGCTACAGTGTAGCGACACAAGGGCAAAGCCCACACAGGAGACCTGAGTCCTTTCGAGAGAACACTGCAGGGGCATCTGATGAAAATACTACAGGCACCTCAGGGGGAAGGGAAGGGGGGGCACCACAGCCACATGAGTCCACGACGCAAGATCCACGAAGGGTCCACCATGCCCACTGTGCCATCCTGGGGAGTGCAAAGCCACAGTCTCTCAAGTCTCTACAGTGGGTGGGTTGCCCACTCTGCCATCCTGGGGAGTGCAAAGCCACAGTCTCACAAGTCTCTACAGTGGGTGGGTTGCCCACTCTGCCATCCTGGGGAGTGCAAAGCCACAGTCTCTCAAGTCTCTACAGTGGGTGGGTTGCCCACTCTGCCATCCTGGGGAGTGCAAAGCCACAGTCTCTCAAGTCTCTACAGTGGGTGGGTTGCCCACTCTGCCATCCTGGGGAGTGCAAAGCCACAGTCTCCCAAGTCTCTACAGTGGGTGGGTTGGCCACTCTGCCATCCTGGGGAGTGCAAAGCCACAGTCTCCCAAGTCTCTACAGTGGGTGGGTTGCCCACTCTGCCATCCTGGGGAGTGCAAAGCCACAGTCTCTCAAGTCTCTACAGTGGGTGGGTTGCCCACTCTGCCATCCTGGGGAGTGCAAAGCCACAGTCTCTCAAGTGGATAACAGTCTCCACTGGTCAAGGAGGAGGCATGGTGGGCACAGTGAACCATAAACAGTGCTTGAGATGAAGGGGCCCAGCGGAGCGGTGCTTGAGACGGCGGGGCCCAGCGGAGCGGTGCTTGAGATGAAGGGGCCCAGCGGAGCGGTGCTTGAGACGGCGGGGCCCAGCGGAGCGGTGCTTGAGATGAAGGGGCCCAGCGGAGCGGTGCTTGAGACGGCGGGGCCCAGCGGAGCGGTGCTTGAGACGGCGGGGCCCAGCGGAGCGGTGCTTGAGATGAAGGGGCCCAGCGGAGCGGTGCTTGAGATGAAGGGGCCCAGCGGAGCGGTGCTTGAGACGGCGGGGCCCAGCGGAGCAGTGCTTGAGATGAAGGGGCCCAGCGGAGCGGTGCTTGTGACGGCGGGGCCCAGCGGAGCGGTGCTTGAGATGGCGGGGCCCAGCGGAGCGGTGCTTGAGATGAAGGGGCCCAGCGGAGCGGTGCTTGAGATGAAGGGGCCCAGCGGAGCGGTGCTTGAGACGGCGGGGCCCAGCAGAGCGGTGCTTGAGACGGCGGGGCCCAGCGGAGCAGTGCTTGAGACGGCGGGGCCCAGCGGAGCGGTGCTTGAGATGAAGGGGCCCAGCGGAGCGGTGCTTGAGATGGCGGGGCCCAGCGGAGCGGTGCTTGAGACGGCAGGGCCCAGCGGAGCGGTGCTTGAGATGAAGGGGCCCAGCGGAGCGGTGCTTGAGACGGCGGGGCCCAGCGGAGCGGTGCTTGAGACGGCGGGGCCCAGCGGAGCGGTGCTTGAGACGGCGGGGCCCAGCGGAGCGGTGCTTGAGATGAAGGGGCCCAGCGGAGCGGTGCTTGAGATGAAGGGGCCCAGCGGAGCGGTGCTTGAGACGGCGGGGCCCAGCGGAGCGGTGCTTGAGATGAAGGGGCCCAGCGGAGCGGTGCTTGAGACGGCGGGGCCCAGCGGAGCGGTGCTTGAGACGGCGGGGCCCAGCGGAGCGGTGCTTGAGACGGCGGGGCCCAGCGGAGCGGTGCTTGAGATGAAGGGGCCCAGCAGAGCGGTGCTTGAGATGAAGGGGCCCAGCGGAGCGGTGCTTGAGACGGCGGGCCCAGCGGAGCGGTGCTTGAGATGAAGGGGCCCAGCGGAGCGGTGCTTGAGACGGCGGGGCCCAGCGGAGCGGTGCTTGAGACGGCGGGGCCCAGCGGAGCGGTGCTTGAGATGAAGGGCCCAGCGGAGCGGTGCTTGACAGGAAGGGCCCAGCGGAGCGGTGCTCTTCTGCACGGCGGGCCCTGTCCAGCGGTGCCTATCTTCACAGCGGGCCCTGTTCAGCGGTGCTCTTCTGCACGGCGGGCCCTGTTCAGCGGTGCCTATCTTCACGGCGGGCCCTGTTCAGCGGTGCTCTTCTGCACGGCGGGCCCTGTTCAGCGGTGCTCTTCTGCACGGCGGGCCCTATTCAGCGGTGCCTATCTTCACGGCGGGCCCTGTTCAGTGGTGCTCTTCTGCACGGCGGGCCATGTTCAGCGGTGCTCTTCTGCAAGGCGGGCCCTGTTCAGCGGTGCTCTTCTGCACGGCGGGCCCTGTTCAGCGGTGCTCTTCTGCACGGCGGGCCCTGTTCAGCGGTGCTCTTCTGCACGGCGGGCCCTGTTCAGCAGTGCACATCCAGTAGGTTCAAGGGAGCCAGACCTGGCCTGGACTCCGTGCTCAGACGCCCTCCGGCCGTGATGTTCCTGGGCCCTTCGGTGACGGAGTCCTGGGCCCTTTGGTGTCCTCCTTTACAGCTGGGATGTGGCATGTGGGGCCCACCTGCTCCGCGCTCCTGCTGGCTGACGTCTCCGCCCTGCTGCCCTTACGCTCCTTAGATGGGGCTCTCGGGCCCTTGCCTCCCCTAGACGTTGTGGCTGGTGAAGTGGGCGAACTCTGCTCCTTGGGGGCAGCCGTGTCAGTCTTCGCACGGTGGCCCTTGTGTTTCCTGGTCCTCTTGTCGGGGGGGGGCTGGATGTGTCCTTGCTGCTGATGGAGGTGTCACTGCTGGCAAAGGGTGGGCTCCAGAACCCATGCACAACAGTGACACCCGAAGTTGGGCTGGTGGTGGCTGTGGTGCTCTTGGGACTCTTTGCAGATGGAGGGGGTAGGTCATCGGAGGGGAAGAGGTCAAGATTAGCCAGGAAAAGTTTTTTAGGGCCAAGGTAAAAGGTAGGAGAAGTGGAGATGGAAGTGGAGGAAGAGGATGTGGTTGTAGGAGAGTCAGGTGTGCTGTCATTGGGTGAAGGTGCAGGTGCTGTAGGCTGTTGTGAGGTGGATGTCTGTTGGGTGGGTGTCTGCCTGCGTTTGTGTGTCTTGGAAGGGGTGGTGACAGACACAGTGGGAGAGGACACAGGGGACGTGTAAATGGCAGTGGGGGTGGTTACTGCACGCGTGCGGACTGTACAGGAGGGTGTGGTGGTGATGGAAGCACTGGCTGATGTTGGTGTGCATGCAGGTGTGAGTGGAGACGTCACAGGGAGGGAGGAGGGAGACGAGGAGGAGGGGGACACAGGGGTGGTAGTGACTGTTGGGATGTCTGCATCTGTGTGTTGCTTGGGTGAGTGTTTGTGGGATCTGTGGTGCTTGTGTCTGGATGAGCTGCCCTTGGGTGTTGAGGTGTGTGCAGGCTGGTCAGATGGTGTGGATGGGATAGGCTGAGGAACAGGAGACAGAGACAGGCTGGAGGCAGTCAGAAGAGGGAGGCTGGAAACAGGGACAATGGCTGCCGTCAGTGCTGAGGCCAGAGCATTGAACGATCGTTGATGGGCAGCCTGACCCGAATGAATGCCCTCCAGGTAGGCATTGCTCCGATGCACCTCCCTTTCTACCCCCTGGATGGCATTCAAAAGGGTAGTCTGCCCAACAATGAGTGTCCTGAGGAGATCAATGACCTCCTCACTGAGGGCAGCAGGGGTAACAGGGGCAGGGGCTGAGGTGCCTGGGGCGAAGGAGACGCCCGCCTTCCTGGGTGAGCGGCCACGGAGCGTAGGCTGAGGGGCTGCTGGGAGGGCGGGGCTTGTGCGCTGGGTGGCGGCTGTACCTGTAGAGGCAGGGGGCCCGGATGTTGCCGCCACCGCTAGGGAGCTCCCATCTGAGGACGTGTCTCTGTCGCTGCTCTCACCAGCGGTCCCCGTCGTGGTGCTCCCCTCGCCCACCGGCTCACTTGGGCCCTCGGTGTCTGTTCCTGTGCCCACCGGGGCCTTGTGGCTTGCAGCTCCCTCATGCTCCGATGCCAAATCTCCTCCGCCTGATGATGCTAATGCACACATGCACAAGAAGATGAAGAAGAAGGGTGGGGGGAGAAAGAGATAACCTGGTTGAGTGCATGCAATGTCAACACCGTTGGCGGAGAGGACAGACACAGGAGCCGCATGCACTAAGCCGCGCATTCGGGGCACACTACTCAGTACTTCTGACTCGGACAACAGGTCAGGAGATGACAAGCGCGCACATGTGTGAGGCTGGACCATCAATAGCTGGACTTGTCACCCTACGGAGGTGGGGGCCGGGAGCACAGGGCCATGCCTAAGGGAGAGGACTACACTACAGAAAGCGCCCTGGCCTAATGTCACCCCCAACCCTCCTCCCCCACCCAGACGCCTCCACTGCGCAGAAAGATAGCTGAATGTGCTGATACTCACCCCCTTGTGTCTGCTGTGATGCTCTCAAGCGCCCATCCAACTCCGGGTAGGCCACTGCCAGGATCCGGGACATCAGGGGGGTCAGGGTACGACTGGCACCCCTCCTAGGTTGGGAGGCCATCCCAGCAGTGACTCGGCGGTCTTCCTGGTTCCGCGGCGGATGTCCTCCCACCTCTTGCAGCAGTGGGTGCCCCGTCTGACGTGGACCCCCAGGGCCCGGACTTCCTTGGCGATGGCACGCCAAATCCCGACTTTCTGATGGGCGCTGACCTATGTGACATGTACAGGGTGGGAAGGAAACAATCATCAACTTACTGCATGTTAGATGTGATTGGCCCCCCCTCCCCAACCTTGCAATATAGCACATGCTCTCATCTGTCGTGCGTTGCACTCCTCATTCGCCCCCCACCCCACCAACTTACATCCACCCCACTCCACACAGGCATCGCCCATTCCATGTGCACCCGGTGTACTCACCTGTTGGTCTGGAGGACCGTAGAGTAACGCATACTGGGGGAGGACCCCATCCACGAGCTTCTCCAACTCTTCAGACGTGAAGGCAGGGGCCCTTTCCCCAGTCGCAGCAGCCATTGTCATTTCCAGACCGAGTTCACAGCAGCACTTGCAGTATAGGTCCTCTCCTGTGGATGATCAGGTCTCGAGTGATTAAGCAGATAGAAAATGGCGGTCACGCCCGCGGCGGTGCGTACCGCGACCGCCGGCGCACATCGTCATTGGCTCCTGAAACCCATAGGCTTCAATGTTATCCACTGCGGCTCCGTATAGCGGTCTTCGACCGCCTACCGCCACGGTGTGCTCCGCCAGCGCAGTGACCTCACATCCCATTGTCCCACTTCACAGGTCAGGCAGCCGCCATTTCAAGGGCCCACATGGCATAATCTCTACTGCGACACACAGGCCTAGGCCTGGCATTGCCACACATACACGCCTTTCAATACCTAGATAACCGTGTGCCATGCAAGCAGTGGTGAACGTACCAGTGATTATCTTGACTCTGTGCTCCATGTTGTCCTTCCTAGTCACCGTCCGCTGGGATTTGCGAGGAGAATGATGAATCCTCGCGTGTACCGACCGCTGGTGGACCTGTCGACAATGGAAGAACGCCACATCATACTACGATACCGACTTGACCGTGCCACCATCCATGAACTGTGTGCCCAGCTGGAGCCAGCCCTGATGTCCCCCATCCGCCAACCCACAGGAATTCCCCCTCTGGTGCAGGTGCTGTCAGTCCTCCATTTTCTTGCAAGTGGCTCATTCCAGACAACAGTGGCCATGTCATTTGGAATGTCTCAGCCAATGTTTTCTAAGGTGTTGTCTAGAGTGTTGTCTGCCCTGACGAAACACATGCGGAGTTACATTATATTCCCAGAGGAGGTTGATTTGCCCACTGTGAAGGGTGATTTTTATGCCATTGGACATATTCCCAACATAATTGGTGCCATTGATGGGACCCATGTAGCCTTAGTCCCCCCAAAAGACGATGAGCAGGTGTACAGAAACAGGAAGAGTTACCATTCTATGAACGTCCAGGTGGTCTGTTTGGCTGACCAGTACATCTCCCATGTGAATGCCAAGTTCCCTGGGTCAGTGCATGACGCGTATGTGATGCGTAATAGCAGCATCCCTTTTGTGATGGAACAGCTACAGAGACAACGTGTGTGGCTAATAGGTGACTCTGGTTACCCCAACCTGCCTTGGCTATTGACCCCAGTGAGGAATCCCCGGACCAGGGCTGAGGAACGGTACAATGAGGCCCATGGGCGAACTAGGAGGGTCATTGAAAGAACCTTTGGCCTCCTGAAGGCCAGGTTTAGGTGTCTGCATATGACAGGGGGATCCCTGATGTACTCACCAAAGAAGGTGTGCCAGATCATCGTGGCCTGCTGTATGCTTCACAATCTGGCATTGCGACGTCAGGTGCCTTTCCTGCAGGAGGATGGTCCAGATGGTGGTGTTGAAGCAGCTGTAGAGCCTGTGGAGAGTGAAGAGGAGGAAGACTCAGAGGACGACCCAGACAACAGGGACAGAGTTATCCAACAGTATTTTCAGTAGCACACAGGTAAGAATCACACACGCCATTTTAATTTTCCTGACTGCCTCGTTTTTCTCAACTTTGTCTATGACCCCCCAGTTATTTGAAACTGATGTTTGATTCTCCCTTCCCTTTTCAGTGCTGTATGACCCACTGCGTGACTTCTGCTTGGTTAGCCCATGGACTAATGCTTATTGATCTCGGTATGTGTTCAGCACAAAGTTTACAGAACATAATTGATCGGGAATGTGTTTTACATTTGTAAATAATACAGCCTGACTCCAGCATGATTTCAGTGCATTGAGTGATTTATTTTTTGTGCTAGATAATGGTACATGATAGAAACACGGTGATGGGTGGGGGTGGAGTAATGGCCATGGCAGAGTCCAGTTCTCAGTCTCACAGGTGCATTGTCCATATGCCTGTGGAAGGATGGAGCAGGGGCAGTTCAAGGTTGGACAGGGTGGCAATGTGGGACAGTGGGATGACTTCAGGGGGTATCTCATGCTGGCGGGGGTCTTGACATCCTACTCTGTCGATTTTTTTTATCTCAGGCTCCTCTTGCGGGGTGGTTGTTCTTCAGCAGGAGGTGGGGTTCTGGTGGCCTGTCGTTGTGGTGGGGCCTCCTGTCCACTAGCGCCGGCGGAGGTGGTAGGCTGTTCCTGGTCCGGGCTAGTGACAGGGGCCCTGTGTGGTGCCACATGGTCCCGCAACGTGTCTTCTATCCGGTGGAGGGCCTGGACTAGGCTCCCCATGGCGGTAGAGATGTTGGTGAGATGATTGTTGAACCCCATGTAGCGTTCCTCCTGCTGTGCCTGGATCTCCTGGAACCTGGCCAGTACCGTCGCCATCTTCTCTTGTGAGCAGTGGTAGGCTGCCATGATGGTGGTGAGGGCCTCTTGGAGAGTCGGTTCCCTGGGCCTCTCCTCCCCCCCCTGTCGCACAGCAGCCCTCCGAGTTGCCCTGTTTCCCCCGGACTCTGTCCCCTGGACGGTGTGCCCACTACCACTGCCCCCAGGTCCCTGTTGTTGTTGGGGTGGTGGGTTAGCCTGGGGGCCCTGTAGTGGCAGACACACCGCTGATTGACCTGTCCTAGAGACAGAGCCATGGGCCCGCTGGGTGGGAGCTGTGCTGTTGTTCCCAGAGGGGGTTGGGTCTGCTGTGGCCTGTGTGTGGGGAACCGACTGTCCAGAGGTCCCCGATGGTCCGGGCTGGTCGTCAGGTTCCAGGTCGACAGAGCTGCTGTCATCACTGGGTGCCTCTTCCGGGGGGGGGATGGACATTTCTGGACCCTCCTGGCCGGTGTGTTGGCGTTCGGGTCCTGCATGGGGTAAGAGAGTATGGTTATTGTTTCTGTGTGTGCTATTGTGTGCGATTTATGGGTGCCCTTGTCCCCCAGTGCTGTCATTCCCTTGGGGGAGGTTTTGTGGGGGTGTTGGGGGGGGTATGTGCAGTGGTCATGCTTAGGTGATGGGTGTCCATAGTTTGTGGTGGCAGGCAGGGGTTGGTGTTGGGTGGGTTGTGCTGGGGAGACATTCACAGGGAGGATGTGTGATGGGGGGTTGGGGGTGAGGGTGGTGGTGGGGATCGGCATGCTGGGGGGGGGTGAAGTAGTTGAGATTGTACTTACCAGAGTCCATTCCTCCGTGTACTCCAGCGAGGCCATCAGGATGCAGGATGTTTAGTACCTCTTGCTCCCATGCTGTGAATTCGGGTGGTGTGGGTGGGGGTCCCCCGCCAGTCTTCTGCACTGCGATGTTGTGTCGCGAGACCATCGAGCGCACCTTTCCCCGTAAGTCGTTCCAACGTTTGCGGATGTCCTCTCGATTTCTGGGATGCTGTCCCACCGCGTTTATCCTGTCCACGATCCGCTGCCATAGCTCCGCCTTCCTGGCTATAGTGGTGTGCTGCACCTGTGAGCCGAAGAGCTGGGGTTCGACTCTTATGATCTCCTCCACCATGACCCGGAGTTCTTGGTCCGAAAAGCGTGGGTGCCTTTGGGGTGCCATGGGGTGGTGTGGATGAGGTGTGGGGTGGTGTATATGGTGAAGAGTGTTTTGGTGTGTGGTGCTTTGTGCTTCTATGTGGTGTGTGTGATGGTGTAGTGTGCCTCTATGTGATGTAGCTCTCTATTCTGTGATGTGTCTCTCTCTCCTTCGTCTATGATCTTCGGTCGTAGGGCTTTGTGGGTGATGTGGGTGTGTGTTTTATAGTTGGTTGGATGTGTGGGAGTGTTGTTTGTATGTGTGTCAGATGTGTGTATTTCAAATTGTCCAATGTGGCTGTGTTTTGGAGCTGTGTGTGTATTTTGACCGCGGCGGTGTGTACCGCCAATGGAATACCGCGGTTGAAAGACCGCCGCGTGGATTCGTGGGTCAGAATGACATGGGCGTGTTTGTGTTGGCGTGACGGTGGAGGTTTGGTCATCTCCAGTTTTCCGCGGCCCGCTGATGTGGCGGCCTTCCTTGGATGTTGGGATTTTGGCGGTTCCGCCGTTGTGGGTCAGAATGACCGTGGCGGTTTACCGCGGCCGCGGCGGTAGAATGGCGGACTTCTGACCGGCGGTAAGGGCCTTTTACCGCCGAGGTCAGAATAACCCCCTGTGTGTCTGATTTGTTGCACTAGTACTATGTAGACTCAGTTCTGATCTCTCCCCAAGAATTGGGAATGGAGGCAGACACATGGGTCAGAACAAGAGTGAACAGAAATGTTCATACAGGGGGTGACAACGATGGCAAGAAGAAGGATGGTAAGTCTTCTGACAAGGGTGGGGACAGGGATAAAAAACCTTCTGAGTCTTCATCAGGCCCACGATAATCCTCTGGGTTGGTGGGTCCAAATCCTATTCCCACAATCAAAAGAAGCCATGGTGTTATTTATGTAAGTATTATGTAAGTGATTCCACTTGTCCAAAGAAAAACACCAAGGCTCCACTACCACAACCCCAACTGCAGCCTCTAGTGCCCCTAGTAATAGCAGTGGTGGTGGGAAGTCTACTACAAATAGCTAATCTAAGGGTGTAGCTGGGCTCACATTGGTAGTGTAGTTGGGGTTGGTCTTGTTAGGGAGACCACAGAGGCTGTTTTAGTCTCTGATGGTGGCATTGACTTTGCTACTTTGGTTGCTTGTCCCCTTAATATGGGTAAGTACAAGCAACTACGCCTAATCAATGGTGTTAAGGTTGAGGCCTACATGGACACAGGAGCCAGTGTAACTATGGTTATAGAGAAACTGGATCACCCTGATCAACACCTACTTGGTCAGCAGTACCAAGTGACTGATGCTTACAATACCACATTTAGCCACCCCATGGCTGTTGTGAATCTGTACTGGGGCGGGGGGGGGTTACATGTCCAAAGAAAGTTGTGGTAGCCACTGAATTACCTGTAGATTGCTTACTGCTTACTAGGCAATGATTTGGAGACATCAGCTTGGGTTGAAGTGGAGTTCGAGGCTCATGCAGGAATGCTGGGCATTCCTGGGCATATTCTTGCTTTGACAAGGGCTCAGGCCAAAAAGCAAAAAGGTCAGAGAAATGTGGATCCTGGAACAATGGACCAAGTGCTCCCTAAAGCCAGGGGTAGTATAGTAAGGGTAAACCCTTGCCCACTATCCCTCCCTCTCCAGAAGATTCCCCTTTTTAGGAAGAGGAATGCTCTCCCTGTGCAGAACCTACACCAGAGGAGCTGGCAGCAGACATTGATGAGCTTTTGGTTGCAGGGGGGCCATCTAGGGAAGAGCCTGAGTATGGCACAGCAGACCTGTCCCACACTTGAGGGTTTGAGACAGCAAGCTGTAAAACAGCAGAATGGGGATGTCTGTGATAGCCATAAGGTGTATTGGGAAGACAACCTCCTGTATACTGAGTCAAGGGACCCTAAACCTGGAGCTGCCAGGAGACTGGTCATCCCTTTGCAGTATAGGGAGTTTATTCTAACCTTAGCACATGACATTCCTTTGGCTGGGCATTTGGGCCAAAGTAAAACTTGGGACAGGCTTGTTCCATTGTTTCACTGGCCTCATATGTCAGAGGACACCAAAGAGTGTTGTCGCTCTTGTATGACCTGCCAAGCCAGTGGCAAGACTGGTGGCACACCAAAGGCCCCCTTAATTCCACTTCCTGTGGTTGGGGTCCCTTTGAGAGTGTAGGGGTTGACATAGTTGGACCCCTTGGAGCTCCAACAGCTTCAGGCAATAGGTTTATCCTTGTGGTAGTGGACCATGCCACTAGGTATCCTGAAGCAATTCCACTACAGCTCCTGCAGTGGCAAAGGCCCTCCTGGGAATCTTTTCCAGAGTGGGCATGCCTAAAGTATTGGTGTCAGACAGAGGTAGTAACTTCATGTCTGCATACCTCAAAGCTATGTGGAAGGAGTGTGGTGTAACTCATAAGTTCACTACTCCTTATCATCCACAAACAAATGGTCTGGTTGAGATGTTTAAAAAAACTCTCAACGGTATGATAATGGGACTCCCTGAAAAACTCAGAAGGAGATGGGATGTCCTGTTGCCATGCCTCCTTGTTGCTTACAGGGAGGTACACCAAAAAGGAGTGGGCTATAACCCCTTTGAACTCCTCTTTGGGCACCCCGTGAGAGGTCCCCTTGCACTTATGAAGGAGGGTTGGGAACAACCTTTAAAAGCTCCTAAGCAGGACATTGTGGACTATGTACTTGGCCTAAGATCAAGAATGGCTGAATACACAAAAAAGGCCAATAAAAACCTTCAGGCCAGCCAAGAGCTCCAAAAACAATGGCATGACCAGAAGGCTGTCCTGACCACGTACCACCCAGGACAGAAGGTGTGGGTATTGGAGCCTGTGGCCCCAAGAGCACTCAAAGACAAATGGAGTGGACCCCATCTCATTGTTGAAAAAAAGGGTGAGGTTACCTATTTGGTAGACCTAGGCACTACCAGGAGTCCCCTTAGGGTGCTCCATATCAATCGCCTAAAACCCTACTATGACAGGGCTGATTTAACCCTGCTCATGGCAACTGATGAGGGACAGGAAGAAGAGAGTGACCCTCTCCCTGATCTCTTCTCCACCACTGAAGCTGATGGCTTAGTGGAGGGAGTGGTGCTAGCAGATTGCCTTACTGCTGAGCAGAAGGACAACTGTATTAATCTCCTAGGACAATTTTCTGACCTCTTCTCACTGATACCAGGTACAACTACCTGGTGAGAGCGCACAATCAATACTGGAGACAGGTTACCTGTCAAGAGTAAGATTTATAGGCAGCCTTACCATGTCAGGGATTGCATAAAACAAGAGGTGCAGAAGATGCTGGACTTAGGAGTGATTGAGCCTTCAGAAAGCCCATGGGCTAGCCCAGTGGTGCTTGTCCCAAAACCTCACAGTGAGGATGGTAAAAGAGAAATGAGGTTTTGTGTTGACTATCGAGGTCTCAATCAAGTAACCAACATAGATGCTCACCCTATACCCAGGGCAGATGAGCTAATAGATACACTGGCTTCTGCCAAGTATCTAAGCACTTTTGATTTAACTGCAGGGTATTGGCAGTTTAAATTATCAGAAGACGCTAAACCTAAAACTGCATTTTCCACCATTGGAGGGCACTATCAGTTCACTGTGATGCCCTTTGGTTTGCAAAATGCAGCTGCCACTTTCCAGAGGTTGGTGAACACAGTCCTGCAAAGGTCTGGAGCCTTTAGTGCAGCATATCTAGATGATATAGCTGTCTTTAGCTCCACCTGGGATGAGCACCTGGCCCACGTATGGAATGTTTTGGAGGACCTGCAAAAGGCAGGCCTCACTATCAAGGCTTCAAAGTGCCAGATAGGGCAGGGAAAAGTGGTTTATCTGGGCCAACTGGTAGGTGTGGTACAGATTGCACCACTGCAGGGGAAGATCCAGACCATTATGGAATAGGCTTCCCCTACAACTCAAACCCAGGTGGGAGCCTTTCTAGGCCTCACAGGGTACCATAGGAGGTTCATCAAGAATTATGGCTCCATTGCAGCTCCTCTTAATGACCTCACTAGTAAGAAGATGCCTAAAAAGGTATTGTGGACAGCTAGCTATCAAAAAGCTTTTGATGAGCTCAAACAGGCAATGTGCTCTGCACCTGTCCTAAAAAGCCCTTGCTACTCCCAAAAGTTCAGAGTCCAGACTGATGGTTCTGAATTGGGGGTTGGGGCAGTGCTATCACAGCTTAACACTGAGGGCCAGGATTACCATCTTGCTTTTATCAGCAGGAGGTTGACCCCAAGACAAAAGCATTGGTCTGACATAGAGAGGGAGGCCTTTTCTGTGGTCTAGGCACTGAAAAAGTTGAGACCATACCTGTTTGATACTCACTTTATTGTTCAGACAGACCACAAACCTCTATTATGGCTTAAGCAAATGAAAGGTAAAAGCCCTAAATTATTGAGGTGGTCCATCTCCCTACAGGGAATGGACTATACAGTGGAACATAAACCTGGGAGCACCCACTCCAATGCAGATGGACTCTCCAAATATTTTCACTTAGACAATGAAGACTCAAGGTTAGCCTTATTGTCCCTCGTTTGAGGTGGGTTGTGCAATCTTGCCTGGCATGTTACCCCATTTTTACTTGTGTGTCAGTTTGTTTTTTCCTGTCTCACTGGGATCCTGCTAGTCGGGACCCCAGTGCTTATAGTTTGTGGCCTAAATGTGTTGCCTGTGTGGTGCCTAACTGTGTCACTGAGGCTCTGCTAACCAGAACCTCAGAGCTTATTCTCTCTCTGCTTTTAAAATTGTCACTGCAGGCAAGTGACCATGTTCACCAATTCTGATTGGCACAATGGAACCCCCTTATAATTTCCTAGTATATGGTACTTAGGTACACAGGGTATTGGGGTTCCAGGAGATCCCTATGGGCTGCAGCATTTCTTTTGCCACCCATAGGGAGCTCAGACAATTCTTACACAGGACTGCCACTGCAGCCTGAGTGAAATAACGTCCATGTTATCTCACAGCCATTTTACACTGCACTTAAGTAACTTATAAGTCACCTATATGTCTAACCCTCACTTAGTAAAGGTTAGGTGCAAAGTTACTAAGTGTGAGGGCACCCTGGCACTAGCCAAGGTGCCACCACATTGTTCAGGGCACTTTCCCCAGACTTTGTGAGTGCGGGGACACCATTACAAGCGTGCACTACATATAGGACAATACCTATATGTAGCTTCATAATGGTAACTCCGAATATGGCCATGTAACATGCCTAAGATCATGGAATTGTCCCCCATGCCAAATCTGGTATTGGGGTGCCAATCCCATGCATCCCGGGGCACCAGCATGGACCCTGGGTACTGCCAAACTAGTTCTCCTGGGTTTTCACTGCAGCTACCGCTGCTGCCAACCCACAGATGGGCTTCTGCCCTCCTGGGGTCTGAGCAGCCCAGTCCCAGGAAGGCAGAAAAAGGATTTCCTCTGAGAGACGGTGTTACACCCTCTCCCTTTGGAAATAGGTGTTAAGGGCTGGGGAGGAGTAGCCTCCCCCAGCCTCTGGAAATGCTTTGAACGACACAGATGGTGCCCTCCTTGCATAAGCCAGTCTACACCGGTTCAGGGAACCCCCAGCCACTGCTCTGGCACGAAACTGGACAAAGGAAAGGGGAGTGACCACTCGCCTGTCCATCACCATCCCAGTGGTGGTGCCCAGAGATCCTCCAGTGTGTCCGAGACCTCTGCCATTTTGAATGCAGAGGTGTGAGGTCACAATGGAGGCCTCTGAGTGGCCAGTGCCAGCAGGTGATGTCAGAGACCCCTCCCGATAGGTGCTTACCTGATTAGGTGGCCAATCCTCCTCTGAGGGCTATTTAGGGTCTCTCCTGTGGGTTTCTCTTCAGATAACGAATGCAAGAGCTCACCAGAGGTCCTCTGTATGTCTCTCTTTGTCTTCTGCCAAGGATCGACCACTGACTGCTGCAGGACACCTGCAAAACTGCAACAAAGGAGCAAGAAGACTACCAGCAACATGTTAGCGCCTAATCCTGCCGGCTTTCTTGACTGTTTCCTGGTGGTGCATGCTCTGAGGGCTGTCTGCCTTCACCCTGCACTGGAATCCCAGAAGAAATCTCCTGTGGGTCGACGGAATCTTCCCCCTGCTAACGCAGGCACCAAACTTATGCTTCACTGGTCCTCTGGGTCCCCTCTCATCTTGACAAGCGTGGTTCCTGGGACACAGGAGCTGGATCCAAGTGACCCCGATAGTCTTGTGGTCCTTGTGTCCAAATTTGGTGGAGGTAAGTCCTTGCTTCCCAACGCCAGACAGTAATCCTGTGTACTGCGTGAACTGCCGCTGCTAGGGCTTCTGTGCACTTTTGCAAGGAATCCTTCATGCACAGCATAACCCAGGTCCCCAGCACTCCATCCTGCATTGCCCACCGGCTTCGTGGGACCCTCCTTTGTAGTGTTGAGATAACTACATGCTCAGATTTCTTGAACACCTGTTCAAGTGCTTCTGCAGGTGCTGCCTACTTCTGCGTGGGCTCTCTGTCTCCTCCTCCAAGGGGCGACTTCCTGGTCCTTCCTGGGTCCGGGCAGCACCCATTTTCTTCAACTGCGACCTTTGCAGCTAGCGAAGCTTGTTTGCAATCTTTCTGCATGCAAACAACTCTGCATCCTCCAGCATGCCGTGAGACATTTTCTGTGTAAAGGAGAAGTTCCTGGCACCTTCTGTTGTTGCAGAATCTTCAGCTTCTTCCACCCGGAGGCAGACATTTTGCACCTTCATCTGGGGATTAGTGGGCTCCTGCCCCCCTGGACACTTTTGTGACTCTTGGACTTGGTCCCCTTCCTTTGTAGGTCCTCAGGTCTAAGAATCCATCTTCAGTGCTTTGCAGTCAGTTGTTGTCTTTGCAGAATCTCTAATCACGACTTTTGTGTGTTTCTGGGGTAGTAGGGTAACTTTACTCCTACTTTCCAGGGTCTTAAGGTGTGGTATCTTGGACAACCTTGGTGTTTTCTTACACTCCCAGCGACCTTCTACACACTACACTAGGCCTGGGGTCCATTCTTGATACACAATCACAAAAAAGGGGAGTACGGGGTTGTTTATAAAGTAGGGGGGTCAGTAGTGTACTAATTGTAACGCTAGACCACTCGTAGTCCTCAACTAGAGGTGAAAATTGGGTGGGCTGTGTAGTGATGTTCGGTCTGGGGGGAAGGAGAGGAGCTGGGGAAAAACAAGGAAAGGAAAGTTTCCTTTACGGACTAGGTGGTCTCACACACTATATAGTGTCATGCTTCATCATATGACCACCTAGCCCCACCCAGGTAGGACAGTGCCACCTGGGCGGACTCGACCTCACTGTTAAAAGAACAGGAGGGAGTGCGTAAATTAATCTTATTCCTGGAAATAGGGATCCAGCTATACTAGGGAAATAAAAACACCTACTCAGGTACCCGGGTAACTTTAATGGGGGTCCTGTGTGGTTAAAAAGGGGAGGGGAACCAGTGTGAGAGCAATGATTCACAAGGTCACCTGTCTAAAATGGGGTAGCCGACATGTTTCTGCCCTTATGGTGGAGCTATGGAAAGTCTCTGGGCATTCATCAGGGCATTGGATCCCTGTAGTGATTCCTACTTAAACACTGCGAAAATAATCACATAGGGAAGGGAGGGCCTACCTTAACCAAGAAAATATCTGGGGAGGACCTAAAGAAAAAGGGATGAAAACAGACCAAAACATAGTGAATAATAAAACACAGCACACCACTCCACACGTGTCAAAATTCATGCATGCCGCAGAAGTGCTGGTTGCAAAATTTAAATCGCAATAGCATCGAGGTAGGTAATGCACGGTACGCATTAGGAGGGGAAGACAATTTCTTACCCTCACAGTTGAGGCTACTAGCCTCTGGTATCCTGGAGAGGGAGCGTCCCCTTATAGTAAGACTCTAAGGTTCCAGGGGAAAAAAAGAGAGAAAGAACAGAGGAAAAACCGATAATCATAAAGGTAATTAAAGGAATGCAGGGGAGGGGAAGAGAAGAGGAGAGTGAGAAGGAGGGAAAAAAAGGGGGAAGGAGTAGAGAGAGAGGGGATCCAATGACAGAGGAAAAGAGAGAAAAAAGAAAGGAAATTAGAGGCAAAGATTATAGATCAAGATGGAGAGGAGGAGATAAAAAGGAAAAAGAACAAGAGGAAAAAAGAAGAAAAAAGAGAGAGAAGAAAGAAGAAAAAGAAAAAAAGGAAGATAGGAAAAAGGCAGAGAGGAAAAAGGGAAGGGAAAGGGAAGTGGGAAGATAAAATAAGAAAAATAAATTAAAAAATTAAAAAGGGAACAGAGATGTCTTATCTGTGTCTCCCACGCTGTCTGACTCACTGCATCAAAGGTGGGCGCTCTCTGTGCGCCTATACCGACCTCTCGTTCAGGACCGCTTGGATACAATGGTCTGGTGGTGAGGGGTAGATATAGTGGCCTTAATTAGGACAAATGGCAGCTGATGTGAATCACCGTCGCGGCCCAGGGGGGCGGGGCCGGAAGTCCGGAGTGATCCATCCAAATATGGTCATAGCCCGAAGTGGCCCTTAATGGCTTTTAGAGTGCCGGGGGCCGGAACCTATGAAAATCCACTAGGACGTGCGCCGGGGGGAAAAACCATTGTCCCCGTAGGAAGAAATGCCGGTATGGGGGCGAGGACGCGTCAGCCAGAACTCTGTTACTGGCGGTGACGCTCGCCCCGCGAGTGCCGTAGGGAAATGTAGTTTCCCAACAGCACACGCGGCTTGCCAGCTGCGTGAGCCGCCGGGAAACTGAGCTTTCAGGCGGCTCAGTGCGCTTAGGGAGCGCAAACTGAAAGGAGGGGGGGGGGAAAGAAGGGGGGGGAAAAGAGGAAAGGGGTGGGGGGGAAAAAAAAGGGGAAAGGGGAAGGGAGGAAGGGGAGGGGGAACGGGGAGGGAACAAGGGCAGGGGGGAGAGGATGGAAATGAAAAAGGGAATGAATTAAGAATGAAGATGAAAATAGAAATAAAAATAATAATAATAAAAAAATAAAGGATCAAAAATAAAATATATATATAAAAAATTTCCTTATATATAATAAAATAACAAAAATGCAACTGAAAAAAAGGAGGAAGGGGAGGGAGGTGGGGAACAGAAGAAAGGATGGGGGAGGGAACAGAAAGAGGGGAGGAGAAAGGAACACACAAGAGATGAGAAAGAGAAAGGGAGAAAGAAGAGAGAAGAGAAGAGAAAGTCCGTGGGCAGAAAATTCTGGGCAGAAAAAATTCAAGTGGGTTCTAGGGTTGCAGAGAGAACCACGGTATCTCATCATTTAATCCAACCGTGTCTGTGTGCAACCTCCAAATCCAGCGTTGCTCAGCCCTAAAAAGTTTTTCAGACATGTTGGTGGTCGAGGGGGAAAATTGTTCCAGGACTGTCCATGACATGTCGTCTGGGGAATGATTTTTTTGTAAGAAATGGCTAGTAAGTTTAGTAGCATCTCGTTTGCACCTGATCGTGCTCCTGTGCTCACAGATTCTGATGCTAACTTTTCTTGTGGTCATCCCCACGTACTGAAGTGGGCAAGGGCATTTGATTAAATAGATTACGTTTTTGCTGTTACAATTGGTAAATGATTTTTGCACCCAAGGGGTTCTAAGGTTGAGGTTGATGGTGGTGGATTTTTGGGTAAAGGGGCAAACACTGCAGTTGCCGCATGGGTGGTGACCAGCAGGGGGGGCCAATTGCCAGAGTGTGGTCTGTGCGGGTCGCCGTTTCTCCTTTGGTCTGGTATGGACCACCATATCACGTATATTACTTGCTCTCTTATACGCGTGTAGTGGTGGATCAAAGGGTAAGCCACCTGAAGTCAGGATTTTCCAATTGTCTTTTATGATCTTTTGAATTTCATTAGATAAAGGATTAAATGTGGTCACACAAACGATCTTGTCCAAATTTGACTTCGGTGCGTGGGGCTGTAGCAGCTGGTCTCTATTATTATTGCGCGCTCTTTTTAAAGCCCTGCTCACTAGGTGTGGGGGATAGTCTTTGGTGTGTAACTTCACAGTTAATTTGTCTGCATGTTTGCGATAGTCAATCACTGAAGAGCAGTTTCGTCTTAACCGTAGGAACTGCCCAACCGGGAGGTTATCTCTTAGAGCTCGAGGGTGGAAGCTCTGATATTGTAACAGATTATTACAGTCTGTTGGTTTGTAGTATACCTCAGTGGCTAACCCTCCATCATTCTCATAGATAAGTAAATCTAGGAAAGGTAACTTGTTGTCGCCGATGTTCATTGTGAATGTGAGGAAAGGGTTTGCTCCGTTAAGCCAAACTGCAAACGCCTGGGCTTCTACCCTACTTCCCGTCCATATTAGCAGTACATCGTCGATGTATCGCTTCCAGAGTTTGATCTGGTCACGGTAGGGGTTCTCCTCATTCAAGACAATTTGTCTTTCAAAATGGTCAACGTATAGACATGCTAGACTAGGGGCGAATGTGCTGCCCATTGATGTACCCTGTGTCTGTAAAAAGAAACTATCCTCAAATTTAAAGTAGTTTCTGGTGAGAGCGAGATGTGCTAAGTCCAGGATAAAACCCGGAGGGGTTTGGGATTCATTCATGTGAGTTTCCAGCAGGTCACTTATCACTTCCAAGGTAGCCTCTTGCGGAATATTGGTGTATAGTGACTCCACGTCGAGGGTAATCAGGAGCTCCTTGGTTTTGTCAAAGGTTATAGAATCCAGTAAAAGGAGGACATGGGTGGTGTCCTTCAGATAGGTCGGGATTCTTTTAACTAGTGGTTGTAGAAAGAAATCCACGAATTTTGACAAAGGCTCTAGTTCCCCCCCCCCCCTTTCCTCTTTCCCCCCCCCCCTTCTTTCCCCCCCCCTCCTTTCAGTTTGCGCTCCCTAAGCGCACTGAGCCGCCCGAAAGCTCAGTTTCCCGGCGGCTCACGCAGCTGGCAAGCCGCGGGTGCTGTTGGGAAACTACATTTCCCTACGGCACTCGCGGGGCGAGCGTCACCGCCAGTAACAGAGTTCTGGCTGACGCGTCCTCGCCCCCATACCGGCATTTCTTCCTACGGGGACAATGGTTTTTCCCCCCGGCGCACGTCCTAGTGGATTTTCATAGGTTCCGGCCCCCGGCACTCTAAAAGCCATTAAGGGCCACTTCGGGCTATGACCATATTTGGATGGATCACTCCGGACTTCCGGCCCCGCCCCCCTGGGCCGCGACGGTGATTCACATCAGCTGCCATTTGTCCTAATTAAGGCCACTATATCTACCCCTCACCACCAGACCATTGTATCCAAGCGGTCCTGAACGAGAGGTCGGTATAGGCGCACAGAGAGCGCCCACCTTTGATGCAGTGAGTCAGACAGCGTGGGAGACACAGATAAGACATCTCTGTTCCCTTTTTAATTTTTTAATTTATTTTTCTTATTTTATCTTCCCACTTCCCTTTCCCTTCCCTTTTTCCTCTCTGCCTTTTTCCTATCTTCCTTTTTTTCTTTTTCTTCTTTCTTCTCTCTCTTTTTTCTTCTTTTTTCCTCTTGTTCTTTTTCCTTTTTATCTCCTCCTCTCCATCTTGATCTATAATCTTTGCCTCTAATTTCCTTTCTTTTTTCTCTCTTTTCCTCTGTCATTGGATCCCCTCTCTCTCTACTCCTTCCCCCTTTTTTTCCCTCCTTCTCACTCTCCTCTTCTCTTCCCCTCCCCTGCATTCCTTTAATTACCTTTATGATTATCGGTTTTTCCTCTGTTCTTTCTCTCTTTTTTTCCCCTGGAACCTTAGAGTCTTACTATAAGGGGACGCTCCCTCTCCAGGATACCAGAGGCTAGTAGCCTCAACTGTGAGGGTAAGAAATTGTCTTCCCCTCCTAATGCGTACCGTGCATTACCTACCTCGATGCTATTGCGATTTAAATTTTGCAACCAGCACTTCTGCGGCATGCATGAATTTTGACACGTGTGGAGTGGTGTGCTGTGTTTTATTATTCACTATGTTTTGGTCTGTTTTCATCCCTTTTTCTTTAGGTCCTCCCCAGATATTTTCTTGGTTAAGGTAGGCCCTCCCTTCCCTATGTGATTATTTTCGCAGTGTTTAAGTAGGAATCACTACAGGGATCCAATGCCCTGATGAATGCCCAGAGACTTTCCATAGCTCCACCATAAGGGCAGAAACATGTCGGCTACCCCATTTTAGACAGGTGACCTTGTGAGTCATTGCTCTCACACTGGTTCCCCTCCCCTTTTTAACCACACCACACAGGACCCCCATTAAAGTTACCCGGGTACCTGAGTAGGTGTTTTTATTTCCCTAGTATAGCTGGATCCCTATTTCCAGGAATAAGATTAATTTACGCACTCCCTCCTGTTCTTTTAACAGTGAGGTCGAGTCCGCCCAGGTGGCACTGTCCTACCTGGGTGGGGCTAGGTGGTCATATGATGAAGCATGACACTATATAGTGTGTGAGACCACCTAGTCCGTAAAGGAAACTTTCCTTTCCTTGTTTTTCCCCAGCTCCTCTCCTTCCCCCCAGACCGAACATCACTACACAGCCCACCCAATTTTCACCTCTAGTTGAGGACTACGAGTGGTCTAGCGTTACAATTAGTACACTACTGACCCCCCTACTTTATAAACAACCCCGTACTCCCCTTTTTTGTGATTGTGTTCTTGTGGGAGTCGAGTACGGTTTGGTTTTTTCCCCTTGCTCCCATCCGCTCTCCCTTGTGTAATGTGTCCATTCTTGATATACATTCCACTTTTGGAGTATAAGGTTTGTGTTGCCCCTAGGCCTATTGCATCCTATTTTATTCTACAGTGTTTGCACTACTTTTCTAGCTGTTTACTTACCCTATTTTGGCTTGTGTGTATATTTTGTGTATTTTCCTTACCTCCTAAGGGAGTATATCCTCTAAGATATTTTTGGCACATTGTCACTAAAATAAAGTACCTTTAACTTTAGTAACTCTGAGTATTGTGTTTCTTATGATATAGTGCTATGTGATATAAGTGGTATAGAAGAGCTTTGCATGTCTCCTAGTTCAGCCTAAGCTGCTCTCCTATAGCTACCTCTATCAGACTAAGCTGCTAGAACACTGCTAATCTACTAATAAGGGATAACTGGACCTGGCACAAGGTGTAAGTACCATCAGATACCCACTATATGCCAGGCCAGTCTCCTACAAAAATGGCCTGTGGAATGCCATCTGTTCTAGATGTTCCATCACTCCGCTGTTATTATCCTTTGCATCTCTTTAGGGGGCTAAATTGCTTGCTCGTTTTCGGTAGTGTTAAATTAATTGCCCAGTCAGCTGTTGATTGTACTACTGTCCATCTCCCTGGCATTCCTTGCGTCCATTAGAGCAGATGCTTCAGTTACAATTATATATGATGTGACCACAGATGGCCTTTCTTTAGTAACTGAATTTTGTTCTTCCGGTGTCCTCAGCTTCCCGGAGTTTAGATTGCTGTTAAATGTGCTGGTCAATTGCACATCCTAAGCCTCCGTGGACACATTTGAATTGTTTATTAACTTGGGAGAACTTACTAGGCCATTTATGGTCTCTTAGAAAGAGCTAGTCTTTGCTTACTTTGAGTTAGAGATAACCTTCGACCAAAACGCCTCATCCTGGAGCTTCTGATCTTGCCAAACCTGTTTTTTATATTGCTTTCTCAAATTTCTTATTATTTACCACGAGTTTGGTTGGGTGTTTGCTTTCTTTGATGTACTGATTGCCTTTGTAAGCTCCCTCTTTAAGTTGGTACATTTAAGCGAGATGTCAGTTGAGTGCCTACAAGCCTGCTGGTCCATTTTTACAGGAGATGCATGTGTTAACAGTTTTGATACAAAGATCTTCCAGCATTCCTTTTGACTAGCTGCTGATCGGTGTCTTACTTCTAACACGTTTTTGGCCAAGCTAGACAAACTGGCTAACGAATTGCTGGTCCACCTTAATCTTTTTAAGTTAGTAGTTTTAAGGAGAACAATGTCAGCTGGGGCTTGAGCATGCTTTGGGGGGCTTATGCTTAACGTAATTTGCTGATATGTTTGGTCGCTTAATGTGGTGTATATAACTGCATATTTCTTTACGTATGGCATTACAGTGAGAGGTAGGGCAGTGTCATCTAAAAATTAATGTGCTTTTGCACCGTAATAAGTGTAATTAGGAGGGGAGTCATCCTGCGTCCTTCCATTTATTACTCTCAGGTCTAGGTTCTCTAGAGCGGTGATGAGCCGCTCATCTTTGATGTCACAGCGTTTTAATACTGGACAGTGCTGAAATTGAACACTGCAGAATGTATTATCTGCTGTTAGTTTGTCATCTTCCTCTAGGCTAAAAAGTAAAATAGCATTAAAATCCCATGTCAAGATTATCTCCCATGTTGGGGTTGCGAATCTTATCTCTGCTACTGTGGAGATTAATTTTGTATAAAGTATTTGTTTCTCCTCTGGGTTGGGATGTACATACATCTTTGTTGGACTTTTGCCCTTTTGCAGGGTCATCCCCAATCTTTTTGCCTCCTGCCTCCTATTTTTTATGACCTGTTGCTGTTGGTTTTTAACTCTGAGCACTTTACCACTGCTAACCAGTGCTAAAGTGTATATGCTCTATGTGTAAATTATATTGTTGATTGGTTTATCCATGATTGGCATATTTGGTTTATTAGTACGTCCCTAGTAGAGTGCACTAGAGGTGCTCAGGGCCTGTAAATCAAATGCTACTAGTGGGCCTGCAGCACTGGTTGTGCCACCTCAGAAGTAGCTGTGTAATCATGTCTCAGACCTGCCACTGCAGTGTCTGTGTGTGCAGTTTTAACTGTAAATGCGACTTGGCAAGTGTACCCACTTGCCAGGCCTAAACCTTCCCTTTTCTTACATGTAAAGCACCCCAAGGTAGGCCCTAGGTAGCCCCAAGGGCAGGGTGCAGTGTATGGTTAAGGTAGGACATATAGTAATGTGTTTGTTTTATATGCCCTGACAGTGAAATATTGCTAAATTTGTTCTTCACTGTTGCAAGGCCTGTCCCTCTCATAGGTTAAGATGGGGGCGACCTTTAAATATGATTAAAGTGTAGATTCCCTTTGGGAGAAGATGAACATGTGGAGTTTGGGGTCTCTGAGCTCACAGTTTAAAAATACATCTTTTAGTAAGGTTGATTTTAGGATTGTGAGTTTGAAAATGCCACACTTAGGAAGTGAGCATTTTCTTGCTTATACCAGTTCTGTGACTCTGCCTGTTTGTGGATTCCCTGTCTGGATCAGTTTGACAGTTGGGCTGGTTGCACCTCACACTAGACAGTGACACAAAGGGAGCTGGGATGTAGTCTGCATTTCCTGATGAGCCATCTGTGCTAGGAGGGAGGGGAGAAGTGGTCACTCACACCTGAAAGGGCTTTGCCTGCCCTCACACAATGCAGTCTCCAACCCCCTGGTGAGTGTATGGGGCCTGGCCTGGGCAAGGCAGGATTTCACATTCAAGAGAGACTTTCCTTTGAAGTAGGCCTACTTCAAAGGAGAAATTAGGTATAAGAACGGCACCCAAAACCACAGATTTTAGAACACTTCTGGAAACCAAGAGGAACATTTGCCTGGAGAAGAGCTGAAGAGCTCAGGAAGAATATCTGCCCTGCCTGTGACTGTGCTTTGTGGAGTTATCCTGTTTTGCTTTTTAATTGATAACTTGACTTGTGTATGGAGGATTTTTGTCGTTTTGTTCTTGTTTTGTTTAGATAAATATTTCCTATTTTTCTAAACCAGTATTGTGTAATTTTGTAGTGTTTTCATTAAGTTACTGTGTGTTGGTACAAATACTTTGCACCGAGCACTCTGAAGTTAAGCCTACTGCTCGTGCCAAGCTACCAAGGGGGTGAGCAGGGTTTAGCTGAGGATGATTCCTTTTTACCGTGACTAGAGTGAGGGTCCTTGCTTGTACGGTGGTTAACCTGAGTGCCAAGCAAAGAGCCCATTTCTAACAATGTTGCATAACACAACAGGATTTATTGTGTGTTCCTTCCATTTTAGTAAATGTTATGATTTGAATAACTGAACTGGGAGACAGTAGCTGTTCTGTAGCAATATCTATGTTGCTACGTAAACCTATAGTAACCTTAGGTCTCACAAATCTTTGCAATTTTTCAGCCTTGAGGTGTTCATGAATATATCCCACAATTGGCAGTGGTTCCATTAACCAAGTCTCTTGTAGTACGATAATATCTTATGTCTGCTGGTTCTGAGGGAGCATTCCCTCTTGAAATACTGTTTTGGACCCCGCGATGTTTCATGAGAGAAGATGGAACTAATAGCCTGGCTTTTCCAACCAGTGACGATCTCGTAGCCGGCCTTTTTTTGGAGCATTTAATGCTGTGGCTAACCAGTGCCATTGGTTTTGACTGGGGTTTCTAACTGGCTCGACTGAACGTTCTATACTTGCTGATGGTCCCCTGGCACACTGCAAGACTGAATACACAGGCACTGTTTTCCTGGCAGGTTGTGTCCCTGCTGGTCACAGTTAAGGGACAAGATGGCAAGGCGCTGTGTGTTTTGAAAGAACGACGCCCCATATTTCAAGTTGATCAGCACAGTCTAAAATTCAAAGAGCTATATCTTCAGTTCGCCATTGTGTAAGAGTTTGTTTACTTGGCCGAAATGTAACGCACACCAGGTTAGATAATCTTAGGTGTCTCAAAGTAGGAATTTCGACAAATAGCCGAATTATATTGCCTCTATTGAGAATATCTTGTTGACCCTGTGAGGCATAATCGAGTTTTAATTGAATACAAAGGTTGGGGTTCTCCTTCTCAGGCGAGTGGTCCACGCTTCTTGTTAAGTTTTGTGATTTTTGTTCCGCTCTTCTCAAATAGGAGCTTATTCTGTCCTTGCTGATATTAACCACTGTTCCTTTGTTCTCTTTATCTTAATCTTGGGCTCCATCCCACTATTTCCTTTGCGGGGATTGACCCTTATGGATGTCCTGATTAGTACCCCTACTTGTTATTTTACGGACAAGGGTCTCCGGTGTTTGTAATCTACCTAGTTCATTAAATGTACTTCTCCTTGTGCGAAACCAGTTTTTCTAATCACCAATTGTGTCAAAGGAACATTAACGGTATTGGGTTTGCTTTGTATTCTTTCTCCTTTTAAGATTTGTTTGTAGATATTTTGTGCTATTCATTGTTATTTCTAAGATGTTTTGTTGTAAGCTCTGTGGTTCCAATCCTTTTCTAGGTGTTCGTAAAGGTGTAATAATATGTATTTATTTGTTGGTGACTCTGTGGCTTACTTTTAGGATGTGTATCATGATTGGTGGAATCTCTTGATGTTTCTTTTTGAGTGACGATAGCTGCATATGAGATTGCAGCCTCCGCTGGAGTTTTTAGCTATAATTTTCGACTCTTCGTGCTGGTCAGTCACTACGGGGTCTTCAGTCAATTCAGTACCCATATGGGATTCCACTCAGCTACGTTCAGTGGGGACTGTTCTTCTTGCTTGCCTCACCACAATGATCGGGTATATCCTTGTTGGCACGTCCTTGGTCAAATGCTGGAGTTTATTCCTTGCCTTTCTGGTCCGCTTTCTCTGTCACTTGGTTTGCTTTTCAACACTGAGCCTATTCAGGCTGGCATGGCTCGTTATTAGCTCGACTGCCCTCTGGCCCATATTTTTGGATTTTTGTTTGGTTTAAGTATAAGATGATTTTATTTCTGGAGAGAATTGTAAGGTGACCATTGACACTTGAGTTTGAATAGCCAGCTCCTAAGATTTATTACCACTGGCAACGTCATTTAGTGAGGATAGTTTCCTTTGATCAATGATGCTTGTCAGCATTTCAAAGGGCATACTTAATTTATTGATGATGGAGCCACACATGTAGGAGGATTTTACAGGAGGCTATCTGTGTTGGACCCTTATTATATGATCTGTTCAAGTTTCCTGTTTGGCGCTTATGTTGATAATGTGTCAAATTGAATGTACAGCTTATCTGACTGCATATTGAGCACTTGAGTTGATGTTTGCATGATACTTAATAATGGACTATAAAAGTTCAATAGGCTCTCTATGTTCTGTTCAAAAGTCCCATGTGACTCTTTGTCTCGTACCAACTGAGGTGATATCATTCCCCCACTTATGTTTAATTGAGCGCAGGATGGAATGATTGTTTCTACTGTTTCCATCACTATTGCCTTATTGGGCTTGTGGAGAATTATGGGGAGCTCTTCTTGGTTTCATTGCAGATCAATACTTACCTAGTAGTGGCTGATTTCTCACTTTAGGGTTAAAGGCCAGATTAATAGTTTTGACTTATATTGCCTTAATCAAGTCTGCATTGTTCGAAATTAAAATAGAATGTAGCCGGGAATTGTCTGCATCCCCTTAAGGGTTAGGGAAGCTGCCCACCGCCGAGTCTTTGCTTGGCTCTAGTGGACGTGTAATGGCCCTCCTGTTGGAGTAGAGTGGGGGTGGTTTGAAGCATGTACCTGAGCTTGTACTTTAATTATTGTTAACCCCCGGCGCATTAGTGTTATTATTGTCTATAGGGGAAATTGCATTTGCATCCATAACTTTATCCGTATGAGGTATTTGTGTTGAAACTGGTCTACGGCCAGTTATTTGTGGGATAAGGGATGTGGGGAGGCCAGTAGTATTTTCAGTCATTTAATAAATGGCAGCAACTGGGTCCTTAAGGAAAGTACATTTATGTTTGATGAATCCCCTTGCCGAAGTAGTTGTGTATTGGTGATACAAAAGGATTAGTTTCTTTGGATTTAAACATATTTGTGTACCTTTTTTGGTTAATGCATTTAGTTCGTTTTGGCAGGGCCTGTTGTCTTACTCATCCTGATCTCATTTTCAGACACAGTTGGAATATTAGTTGAGTGAAATCAAATAGACACACAATTAGTTTGTTTCTGTGCTGACTCCTCTTGCTGGTTCCTGCTACTGCTGCTTAACCGGAAAAAGTCCTGCACTGCCCTACTGTTGTTCTAATGTTGTCCTACTATCCTGCTACTTTCTCCGTGCTGCTCTGTGTTACTTCGTTACTCCATGTTACTCCTTCTTACTTCTTCTTACTCCTTATTACTGCTACAGATGCTACATCATTTACCTTGAAGTAGGGGAGGCTGTGACACCGCAGTACTTCTCCTCCTCTCCATCCACCTTGTTAAGCATTTCCCTTGAGTCCCGGGGGTCCGAGGGCTTGGGTCTTGTGGTGTCTAGCGGCAAAGGTGGTGAAGGGCCAGCAGGGTACAGCAGGCCACTCGCAAGCTGTACCCGGATCTAACCGGACTGCCTCTGCAAGGGCCTGGGCACACACTCGCAACCGTCTGCTACAGCTGCCGTACTCGCACTACTGTCAGGGGACTGGGCTAAATCAGGCTAAGGGCAGACCGGCGAAGGAGGAGCAGCCCGCACCAGGTAGCTGCAGGAGCAAAGTCCACAGGGCAGCCTGGCTCAACTCTGCAGCTCGGGGCTTGCCGGCTCACAGCTCTCTTTGCAGCAGGTGGGTGTTGGGACCGCGAAACCAGGGGGGGTCAGGCCGGGCTGGTTGTTAATGGCTAAGCAGATTGCCACGGCCTGCGACCTGCAATCCAAGACCGGTCCTATGGTTGTTTACTGGTCCAACCTGGCCCTCCCCGCTCTACAGATGCCAATGGATTCTGGTAGTAGATGGGAACGGCCACAATGGCCTATGTTCTCTTCTGCTGTTCAGCTTCTCGGCTGCTCTGGTGCTCGGCATCTCGGTGAAGGCCCAGCTAATAATGGTTTCATTCACTCAGTTTCTGCATCTTTAAAACAATTTATTATGGTCTCCCTAGGAGATTCACGTAATTGCCCTTTTTGATAGGCCTCCATATACATGTTATGTAGTTAATGGCCTTGTAAGTGGTATAAAGATCAAGTGCAGCCCATCCAACCTAGATGTCTTTCCTCTGGCCAATTGGCCATCTAATTAATAATCTCCTGTAGACTCAGAGCAGAGTTAAATGCTCAAGTATGATTCTGGGAAAGTCTGAGTAGGAGGATAGGATACATATAAGCTGATATGTGTGTAAATGAGGTATCTTTGGCATTCCAATTACAGCCAGTAATTTTTCACAGCTTCTAACAGGGCAACTGTATTAGCTGCATTTGTCCCAACACATTTTCAAAGATATGTATCCGATTTTCAGCTGTAGTAAGCTCACAAACCAATGTAATTTTCATGCAATAGAAGATTTTAATACACCCTCCTTGGATAACAATCTTAAATTAATCCTAATTTATATGGCTTTGGGAAGCTGAGCCTACATTTGCCTAGAAATAGAGATTTAAGGCTTCACCAATGGAAGCTCAGAAGGGAGCACCCTGCAGGGCATCAGGCTGCAGTTTTCAGGTCAGTACTGCAGGCACTGCCACCCTAGGACCCAATGCAAGCATCATGAGATTATGATCAGAATCTGTGTAACATAAATATTCCACCCCAGCCACCTTGTGCTCCAGATCAAAGCCCCCAGATACATATCAAGCCTCCTGTGAATCCCAAGTACCGCAGAGTAATATGAGTATTCTCGGTTTTAAGGCTGCAGCTCTCTCCGGAGATTGCACAGGCCCCACTGTTGAAACCACTTCTGAAATCTACTGGATAACAATTTTCAGGACGACTCAGGAGCAAGTTATCACTTTGCAATATGATACTAAATTGTAATCCACAGTGATAGGGGCAAAGACACAGGTGCTAATTGAATCATCCATGTCTCTCAATGATCGTGTACCTCCCTTGTCATCCATAATTGTTTATGTAATTGAGTGAGGTATGCCAGTAGCCATCAACATTAGAGTGTCTTCTGACAAGGCAGAATAAGTAGTGCTGTACAGTGGACCTCTCTATTTCATTGCCATGTTATTGAATTCAGAAAGCACTAAATGAGTTTCGAGTAAGCAGGCAATGTGCACTTTCCCACTCCTAACGAAGTCATGAATTCTATAATGATTCATGGGTGAGCTCATTCTGCTAATAAAATATTACTCATTCTATACATTCTAAGTGTGTGTGTATACATCCTCCTGTCGCGTTGGCTCTCATTATTCTAAATGAGACTACTGGATTTCTAGGTAGCAGGATCGTTCACGGTGTGGGGAACTGAGTCTGACCCACTTGGAAGGACCTCTGTCACCCTAAATCCGGTTTTGCTCCGGCTAACTAGCAGTGCCTCATCTCTCCCAAGGGGAAGGGATGATTGGGCAGCCGAGTGCATGACATCTTTGGAACTTCTCAGGGAAGTCGTGGTCACTCAGATCCAAACCAGCTCTCTCATTTACAGAATGATCTCATATACAAATGACAAAGGCAGTTGAAGTTTTATATATTGTTTTAATAAAACAACTGCATTTTAGATATTAAGGCGTGAGCCGCAATAACCAGAACCATACAACACAGTAGGATTGAAATAGTCACGAGGAGAGTGAAACATAAGAATAACGCTATCATGGTGTTAACAATTTCTACTCTCTCTCAGCAAGTTCTGTTTCGAGCACAGCATGTTAAACTTCTAACTTGCCTTTCAGATTCCCTGGGAAGCCATCAATACTCATACCTGAGCAAAGGCCTGTGATCTGGTTCAGCATCTGCAACGAGGCAGTCAGCGTCTAGTTGTGGTTCCCTGGTCGGAATCTCCCTCTTGCGTGTATTGGGACAAGGAAGTGTTTTTATAACTAACATGTCAGTGTGATCACAAAATGTCCCTATGCAAGAATGCCAAAGACTAAACTCCTACCACGTCTATCGGCAATGTACCAGACTGTATCCTTGACTGAAGCACAGAGCGAACAAGAATGTGTTATTGAGAACTCCAGTGCTGAAGTAGGCTAAACAGTGTGATATAAAAAATAAAACAAAACTGTAGAACTGGTTTTTGAAAAATAACAGTACGAAGCCGAATAAAAAGCATTTAGAGCAAAGTGCACAGAGGCTCTAAGCTGCGAGCAAAGGAATAAAATACATCCAGGGCAAAATGCACAAAGGCCTAAAGCCTGAAGCTAACGCGCAAAGGATACATAAAACTGACCACACTACACTCCCACCTATATATTGTAAGTACTACATCATGTTGAGAACCACCAGCCCCCCCGTCCATGAAAAGGGAGGAGAAGGAGTCTGAGAAAGCCATGTGTTGCAGGACAGGGCAAAGTGAGGGTATGAAATGACAGCAATAGGTGTACTGTTATTAGGTGCCTAGTGACAACCAGACACGTGTGCAATTGAAACTGATAGGACCTAGCCTGTGCACAGTAGTGATATAGCATACCATACCACTGAGTAATTGGCAATATAGAGTAGTCCATATCTCAGCATAACCTTGCTTCCCCTAGTCACAACTAAAATAGTTTGGACCACCTCAGCAACAACATGTAACATTGCCAAATAGATAAGAACTAATTTGTTTGTTCTACATTCGCAGAAACATAGAAAGAGCAAAGGAAGGAAAAAGAAAAAAGGGCAGAGGAATAGAGACATCTCTTCACCTATAACAGGCCCGCCACACCATTCTATCTCTAGTGTAATCATAGAAGTGGAAGGGTGAGATTCCAGCATGAATAAAATGTATTAATCTAAGTCTTGGAGCCTATGATAAAATAATACTTTCCTTTACAGTTCCCATCTCTGAGAGTTGAACAAAATTCATATAATGTCATCAGCCTTCTTCGGGGTGACTAATGGGCCAGACTTGGTAGTAGTCCCTCCTCTTGTTAAGGTGGACTCAGAGACCGCCTCTAGAATGTTGGTGCCACTGCTGGCTTCTAGTGTGCGAAAGGCTTATAATGAACAAATGTCATTTACCAATTTGGCCACTTTGTAGCAAAACTGTTCTGTGGGAACCTTAGTGAGGTTGCAGAAGCCACATTGATTAGTCCATTTACTGTGGTTCTTGTCTGTTAACCCTAATGTGTGTTGTGTTATGGTGCCTAGGCTTCAGCCAAGGCCACACCTCTTCAGGGGATGCAAAAGGTAAGCTCTTTTCTCCACCACTATGCAAAGTCTTGCCAGATATATTAAGTCATAGGATATCTCCAGTGATTTGAGAGCCTGTTTGACCACAGAGAAACTGGCTCTGTACTAGCATAGTACAATCCTGAAAAAAGTGAATGTTTTTTCCTTCAACCTGCAATGGACCATGTTTTTGAGTGAGTTGCAAAATGCTATCCCTATCATGATAGTTGGGGAACCTCCCAAAGATCTGACGTGGGGAGGCTCCTGTGGCAGATGGGAAACATCCTTTATGCCGACTTTTTTATAACGAAGTCCTGGTTAACGAAAGCAGAACAACGCTTTCTTTAATCACGACTTCGTTATTTTGTGCCTTAACCACGCATGTCCTGAACAACGAACATGCATGGTTAAGGTACAAACAAGGGAGTCGGCTGAGGAGGACGACGCAGATGAGGCGACGACTCAGGTAAGTGGGGGGTTTTAGGTTTTGGGGAGGGGGTGGGGGGTTTTAGGTTTTGAGGGGGTTGGGGGTGGGGCGTTTTTGGTTTTGGGGAGGGGGTGGGGGGTCGGGGGTTTTAGGTTTTGGGGTGGGGTTGGGGGGGTGGGGCGTTTTAGGTTTTGGGGAGACGGGTGGGGGGTTGTGTTATAGGTTTTGGGGTGGGGTTGGGGGGGTGGGGCATTTTTGGTTTTGGGGAGGGGGTGAGGGGTCAGGGGTTTTAGGTTTTGGGGTGGGGTTGGGGGGGTGGGGCGTTTTTTGTTTTGGGGAGGGGGTGGGGGGTCGGGGGTTTTAGGTTTTGGGGTGGGGTTGGGGGGGTGGGGTGAGGCATGCAGGATCAATGGGTGCCTGTTACTAATGACTTTACCAGGAATGCCTTTACAACGAAATATCGTTGTTAAGGCATTCGTGGTAAAGGCATTAGTAGTAACAACGAGGTCGGTGTTCCGACCTCGGTGTTTAGGCACCCGTTGTTTTGTCAGTCGGCATTCCGTCGTACAACCGTGGCAGATGGCATGCCATGATCCATTGCACTCTTTCAATGGAGAATGTTTTACAGTTCAACTGAAGTCTTTTGTGAAAATCCACAATACAACATTTATTCTTGTTGGGCCTCCCTCTGGCATCTTGAGTCCTGTCGTGAAGAGTTTGTGCACCTTTGCTGAGAGCTTGCATCTGTTTTTATAGGTCGAAGACTGAGGATCTCATTGTTGCTTTTGCTGATTCATTTTCTGCCACCCTTTTTGGAATGTTTTCTGTGGTTTACCAAAAGTAGATGCCAATCTAGTGCCACTGTATAAAATTGTTACTGCACTGTTCTACAAATTCAAAAATGGCTTGAAGGATCATGTCACACTTGTTGGTAGGTTAATTTCCTATTGTCTCAGTCTACTGGTGTTCTTTTGTCACCCCACTTCTAGTGGTCTTTGCAGTGGCCTTACCCTTTAATATGGAGTTTTACAGCAGGGGATGTGCATGTAATAATATTACAGTTAGTAATGCTTGTTGCATAATCTGCCACAACTCAACACTTCCTCGCAACTCTCAATCACAGCCATACTTGGTGAATCTGGTACCAATGAAGACAGCACAGGGAGCCAAAATGGGCAGGAGTCCATCAGTCGGCACATTAGGCAAAAGAGTGCTGTAAAGTTCCTAGATTATATGGCATATTACTGTGTGAAATGGACCTCAAGGGACACTGTTGTCCGAACCAAGGTCTCAGAGAGTGCATCACCATAACCAACTTTCACCAAAAATGTCAAAACCACTTTATTGGAGTCTCTGCATCAAAAAAGAACACTGCTGATGAGCACAAACTGGAAGGGAAAAGGTAAAAGAGGAAAATTCTCCAGGAGGATTTGTTCATGACCCATACAGTCAGGGGCTCATTAATTGCATGTGTGTCATAGGTCATGCACTTCCTTCTGCATCATCTGGAACAAAATCAACTGTGTTACTGGGACAAGCTAGCACACCCCCAGGGCCAGCACCTTTGCATGTGCCCTCTCATTCATGGTGTCACCTCTAATCAGGTAAGCACCACTGTCCTCAGGAGGCCACAGATAGTGCAACAGTCCAACAGCCCCCTTCAGTCCAGGGGCACTTGCTCTGCTGCTCTCTCTGGGGCCTCTGATGCCTGGCTCTGTGTCAGAGCAGACCAGGGTCATTGGCCGCCACATTGGGCCTGTACGTCTCACATTTCCTCCCCTCTAGATTGATGACTGACAGACTCTCAGCCTCGAAGCAGCCACAAGACAGCTATGTATGTCCGGGAGGGACCAGAAGCATATCCTGCATCTGCATGAGAGAGTGAATACTACAGAATGAAAGCAGATGATGGATGGGAGGGCTGGATCACCCAGTCCAGCCATTTATTGCCTTCCTCGGCTATGCCACACCCCAAATCTTCTACAATTAATGCAGATTTTTGCAGGTGTCCCCACATGCTTTCACTAAAATTGTAGACACACCTTGAGTTACTTTCACTGGGTCAAATAGTAGGAATAATTGCTTGATTATTTTTTGCAGATTTTAATTGTTAGTTTTGGATTTTATTTGGTTTCATTCTTCTTGGTATGTTGCACTTTGATTATTTGGTAAAACTGCATGGACCAAAAGAATATTGTTGTTTTTGGTAGTCTTCATAGATTGTGTAAATTAGTGTGAATAGTGGAGGGCACATGTGAACCTGCTGCCCATCATTCACATATTGCTCTGGATAATTTTTAGTATTTTATTGTCAGTGCCATATAAAATGAGTTTCCCTCATTGTTACCATTGTCATATAGATGTGTAATTTGTGTCTGGTATTGTTTGTTGATATTTATTTCCTAGAATCTTTTAGGAGTAACAGGTATTTGTCTGGTTACTTTTAAAGTTCTGCATATTAGTCTTTTTAAATTGGGAAAACATGGAGCTGACCTGTAGTAGAATCTAGAACACTGATGAGCATATTTTTTTAAATTGTGCCAGTAGGCTCTTGAGAGCTGCCACTAACTTTCCTGAGTTCTTGCAGTACATTTTTACTTAAATTTCAGTTTTTGTATTTTCCCTTATAGGACATGCATAAGAATATCATTTTATACATTTTATACATTTTATACATATCCTGTCAATTCTCTCACCACTGTTACTTTGTTTGCTGTATGTGTATGCCATGTGGGATAGTAATAATTTTCTTATCTGAGAACTTGTGTATTTGGCTCTCTTAGACTTTTTATCTCTGGGTTATAGAACATTAATTTATCAATAAAGTATTAATAATTTAATGATTTAGGCATTTGTAAAACATTTTTCTACATGTAAACTTTTCAGATGTTTTGAGTGATTGTTGAAAACATTACAACAATTGCTTGAAAAGCTAGTTGGTATTTGCCACAGGGGTATTCGTTTTATAAGGGAAAAATTTATTTAGTTTTCAATGTTAAATCTTCTCTATTCTAGTTTTAAAAGATAAGTTGTTAGATAATAATTTGTTCATACTCTACATTTATTTATGTTTTATATGTTGTTGTGGTATTTTGATTTTGAAATATGTATGACTTTATTTTCACTGATTTCCTATTTTGTTTTTGGTTTGGATTCACTTTATTTGTCTGTATATAGTACATTTAAAAGAAAGGAAGTTATATTAAGTACTTAGTAAAAATAATCATATGCAGTTTTTGTTTATTTAATTTCGTTTATGCTTAATTTATTTAACCTACTTCCAAATATGTTGTTGATTCCTTTGAAGTTGTCCTTTTCTTGTTATGTGTTTCCACAATCTGGCAGTATTTCAACTTTTTGAAGTGCATGGTTTTTGTCAAATAATTTCTTAAACTTTTTATTGGCCTTTTTGAAACAGTTTTTCACTAGAGCACTGTCATTAGTAAACTGTTTTAAGGTTTAATGTTTTTTGTTGGTTTCTTTGCTTTTTAAAGTCTTTCTAACCAAATTAGGTAACTGCTCATAAGTGTTTGATCATGTTCCATCAGTGTTTTATCTTAAAGTTATCAAGGTATTAATGTCATATTTTTTACCTTGTACGTAATGTATATATATTGGATTTATTGTTACATTTAATTTTGGTACTGTTATTTATTAATGTTTTGTTTGTTTATTTAATTTTTGTGTACTGTAATATAGTAAAATGAATATTTATATAATAATGCATATAGAGTTTAATATATTGTTTTATATTAGTTTTTCAGTGTATTAGAAGTCATTTGTGTTAATTTTACACATTCAGGCCCTGATTCTAAGCTTGGCGGGCGGCGGTAGCCGCCCGCCAAGCGGGAACCGCCAGAAGACCGTACTGCGGTCAAAAGACTGCAGCGGTCATTCTGGGTTTCCCACTGGGCTGGCGGGTGACCGCCGAAAGTCCGCCCGCCAGCCCAGCGGGAAACACCCTTCCCACGAGGCGCCGGCTCAGAATGGAGCCGGCGGAGTGGGAAGGTGCGACGGGTGCAGTTGCACCCGTCGCGAATTTCAGTGTCTGCAAAGCAGACACTGAAATTCTTTGTGGGGCCCCCAGGGGCCCCACGGCACCCCATACCGCCATCCTGTTCCTGGCGGCCGAACCGCCAGGAACAGGATGGCGGTATGGGATGTCAGAATCCCCATGGCGGCGCAGCATGGCGGATTCCCATGGGCAGCGGAAAGTCGGCGGTACACCGCCGGCTTTCCGCTTCTGCCCGCGGCTGTACCGCCATGGTCAGAATGCCCGGCGGAGCACCGCCAGCCTGTTGGCGGTGCTACCGCCAACCTCCGCCCTGGCGGTATTTACCGCCAGGGTCAGAATGACCCCCTCAGTGTTGTTTATGTGCTTAGTTTCATTGTTTTCTTTTTATAATAACAATATTTAACAATATTTTTGTTGTTGATGTATTTGTTATATTTATTCACAAAGGTAAGTTACGAGTTGTATCTTTACATCTGCACTCAGGGCAGAATCTCCACACTCAGGGCAGAATCTCCACACTCGGGCAGGATCTCTGAGCTTAGTGAGCAGATTCCGCCCGAGTATGGACATAAAGATACTACTCATAACTTACCTTTGTGAATACCGAAAAGTCATTAACTTAGACTTTTGGTCTAAACTTAGACCAAAAGTCCAAGTATACCTTTGTGAATTGGGACCAATGCTGTTAAAGTAATAGAGAGCTGTATTCAGGATGCTGTCCATAAACTTGAGTCTCACAACATTTAAAAATCATAGATGGGTAGTTAAATTGAGAAATCATATAAAAGAATGCTATTTTGATACATCTATCCTGTTAAGTTAACTATCGGGAGACCAGGTACATCCTGTAGGGTGATCATGGTTGTTCCACGTACAAAGCACTGATAGAAAAAATAAATGTACCGACAACAGTGGGGGCATGTGTAATAACAATTCACTGGAGTTGACATGTGCCTCTCAAATCCCCAACTATCAGCACAGTTTTTTTTCACTCTTTTTATTGGTCAAGTGGAGAACATTGAAATATTTCATAGGAAAGAAAATAAGAAAGGGCCACTGTCAGTGTCACCTATGAGAACTGTTTTTGGATCTTTTGGATCTAGCAGATTAGATAATGAATGTTTCCCCTTATTTTGTATATTTTGTTTCCCCTGATTTGTGCTGCTAAGGTACCAATACTTTGTTTAAGTGGATTAAGAAACACTAGGGGCCTGATTTAGAAGTCAGGGGAGGGAATCCTCCATCACAATCATGACGGCTATCATATCCACCCTAGTGTGATCCCCATAGGATAGAATGGGATCATAATACAGTGGACTGGATAGCTGTCACTTTCTAATGGAGTATTCCCCTCTGCCGAATTCTAAATCTGGCCTATGTCTGTAATTGCTATTTGCATAATCACCACAAAGAACTTGTTGATAACCTTGCTAGCAAAGTCAAAAGCCAATGTTTGGCTTTCTAAATCATGTCATCAGATAAGAATTCGAACTAGGATATCATTGAGTAAAGATTCAAGCTCAGACCCAATACTAATAAAACCTACAGGAATATGATGAGGATGCTTTTCATAAACGCAAATGAAAATCATGGGATGGCAGTAAAGTTGGGAACCTGCACAACAAATGCTATTTTGTTACATCTACCTGGTTAAGATAACTTCCTGGAGACCACTTACACCTTTAAGCTCTTCAAGTTTTTGCCACATACAGAGCACACACTCAAACAAAATCAAATGCTGAATAGAAACAATAAAACATTCAAGTATATAGCTCTATTTTTCCTATTTCCAAAGCAACTAAAATGTATGAGGCTTCAAGGCTCACCACCCAGAAATAAACGTCTTAAACAGTTGCCCAATGGGTCTTGCTCTTTAGGTCATCTGCCCCAAAGATTTGTCATGGATGTCCTCTAAGGACACACCTTGAAGCTGTTGTGGATAACACTGAAAATAAATGTATTTAACTATTGATAATTTGTAATGTACTGTACATGTTGTTAGAGCCCTCTTTACCATGTAGCAGCTCCTGCGGAAGGATAAATGGAACAGGAAGAACGTGAATGCCAAAAAACATAACATCAACAGTTAGTTGGAAAAAGATTCTTTCAAGTGTGGTGCAGGTTTGTTGAGGGAAGGGGTCATTTGAATGACAGTTTTAGTGGCCAGGTGTGTTTGGGAGTCAGGTATGCGAAACTTGGCAGAACAGAACAGTTCTTGGATCACTTCTGGATTTAAGGTGTTCCTTTTGTTGCCCTGTATTAGGCAGCAGTTTGTTTCATGTCATTGACCACAGGGACTTCAAGTATGACCACAGGCATTCTTCTTGTTGAGCAATGTTAGAAGGATCCTATCGACTCTGAGGAGGTGTGGGCGATTTGTGGATATTGAACCATTTAAATATGTACTTAGGGCCTAGGGGCCAAGTCATTCTAGACCAAATTTGCTAAGATTTTGCATGATGGTTGTACCACTTTTTGTGGTCCAGTTCCAATGCAAACTCCATGTTGGGGTTTATGTGGTTTTGTGTGGATTTTATCCTAAAAGTACCTATGCACTGTGTTGGGTTACCTTGCGTCAGGAAGAATTTACATGGATGGGTCATGGGCATTCTCATGGGTCCACCTATGCATTTTGATGCAACCTAAAGTCAGTATACATGGGTTTGCTGCATTGGTGTAATAAGGAGAAATATAGTTATTTTGACTTCCTCTTTGCATGTGTACACATACAAAGAATAATAAGCCTCTAAGAATAGTTTTTGTGCAGGAAGGTATCCCTTTCTGCATTAAAACTATTCTGATTGCAATGCAGGCTCCCTTGTTGTTGTGGCACAAAGGTGTCTGAATTGGCTCTGAGCAGCCAGAAATGTGCTAGCGCTATGGGAGAGCAGGCCTACATCCCATGTTAGTAGGTATGGTGCAGTGCTGCTGTCTCCCTCTCATGTAGCACAGCTCAGCAACTTTCAGTGCTGTGCTGCTTTGCATGAAAGCATTTAAAAGATGTCTTCTTTGTGTAACTTATAACATCTTGAAAGTTACCCCCAGTTTGATCCTAATCCAGTGCAATATTGGGGGGGAATGGTAATGTGATCCATTCTCCTATACCCAGTACTGCGTTTGCAACCCAAACTTGCACAAATTAAAGTTACTACAGCTTTTTTGTGAGGAGGCCAATATATATGTAATGAAGAAGGGTAGCATAGGAGGCCACCTTGTGGTTTAGCAGCTGTATTTTTACATACTGAAGACAGGGGCTTATCGAGAGCCACACTGGCTCCTTCTTTCAGGTTCAGTTTGTTGAGTAGTAGCAGGCAGAGTGTAAGTATGTGGAGGATTTTTTTTACGTCATCAAGGAATACATAAGCATGTTTAAATCATTTGAAATTCATGCTATAGGTTTCATATCTTTATATGAGTAGTATTGCTGAGAAGGCTGTATGGAGTGTGTAATGCTGATCCCTGCATTTTGTCATGGTGATTTTTATGTAAGACATGCCCAAAAGATACTATATTATGTGCAATGAAGAAACTGGTAAATTTGTTAGTGATACAGATATAAAAGAAGTAAGCAGCAAGTAAACATAAACAACAGAGACAAAAAAGCGAGGGATACTGCCATTCAGTGCTGGAGTAAGGCACATAGGGGGTCATTCCGACCCTGGCGGCCGGCGGTATGTTGGCGGTAACACCGCCAACAGGCTGGCGGTGTCCCGCCAGCAATTATGACCGTGGCGGAAAAGCCACGGTCATACCGCCGGCCCCTCCACTTTCCCGCCAGGCTTCCGCCTGGCGTGCAAGCACCGCTGCCCTGGGGATTATGAGTCCCCGACCGCCAGCCTGTCCGTGGCGGTAAACACCGCCATTGAAAGGCTGGCGGTAAGGGGACTGGGGGTGCCCCTGGGGGCCCCTGCACTGCCCATGCACTTGGCATGGGCAGTGTAGGGGTCCCCAGGCATAGCCCCATCGCGCATTTCACCGCCCGAATTTCGGGCAGTGAAATGTGCGACGGGTGCTACTGCACCCGCTGCACATCAACATTGCCACCGGCTCTATTACGAGCCGGCGGCAATGTTGATGTGCCATTTCCGCTGGGCCAGCAGAAATGTCGGAATAGGGAGGCATGAATACCGCCGGCAATGGCGGTATTCTGTCTCCCCCGGCCTCGGCGGTCTGCAAAAAAGACCGCCGAGGTCGGAATGACCACCATAGTCTAGCTAAAATAACAAGGTTGGTTAAGGTAAGGCAGTGCACCTGCACATGGTCATGGGACGGCTCCAGAATTGCTAAATACTTTTTTTTCTAATCTTGAAAATTTTTGGTTTGATCTGGAGAAGCAATTACACACTTAGCTAGAGAAATACATAGAAGTCACTAAATCAGCACACTTTAGTGACTTATTAGCTGGCTAGCTAGTCTGGTCAGAGAGTAAAAGCTGTAATATATTTAGGTTTATTTGTAGTCACTCATTTAGGCCCTCATTACGAACATGGCGGTCTGGGACGCCATGCCGGCGGTGGCGGTAATTACTGCCACCGGCATGGCGGTCCAGACCGCCATATAATAAACGTGGCAGAATCGCCACTTTTGTAACTCCGCAACCATCAGGCTTCCGCTACCAGGCAGCCTGGCGATGGCAGAGTTACATATCCGACATGGCAGCGCTGCAAGCAGTGCTGCCCTCCGGATAATATTTCAGGTTCCCCTACCAGGGAAAGGCTGGCAAAATGGGTGTCTCAGGGCCCCCATGAACAGCCCAGTCGCACATTTCACTGCCTGGTTTGCGGGCAGTGGAATGCGCGACGCGTGCAGCTGCACCCGGAGCACTGCTACATTGCCACTGGCTACATTTTGGGCCGGTGTCAATGTTCAAGCCCTGAATTCAGCTGGGCCGGCTGGCAGAAACACTGTTTCCGCCCGCTGGTCCAGATGAATGTTCATTATGTGGCCAGCGAGGGGTTCTGTGCACTGGCGGTCTTTTGTTGACCGCCAGCGCCAAACTCATTGGGTTTTACTGCCAAGTTCATAATGACCACCTTAGTGTAGAGACTTAGGGCCTAATTTAGACGCTGGTGGTAACAGTCCCACAGTCGAGTTTTTGACTGAAAACCCATCCGCTGCAGTGACTGTCCACCCACTGTGTTTAGATGTAGCAGATCTCACAGCTGAAAGCCCACATTTGAATTGCCCTCTCCTCCAAGAAACACCGTACCCCTCGACAATGGATTAGGGAAAAGTGGCTGCCCAAGCTACCCTTCCCATCATGTAGATTTGGATGTGCCTTACCGCCAAGCAAAAAGTGGCAGTCCGACCTTCACTTCTGAGTTGGTGGACTGGGGGGAAGGCGGTGAACACTCACCTTTTTTCCTGATTCCATCTCTGTTTTCAACTGGACACAACTGGAAATCACCTGCCATCACTGCTGCCACCATTCCATGAAGAAAACATAAACCACTCTCCATCGCCAGACTCAAAGTTAGGGATGCCGCCTTGCCAGGGTACGTTGGGTGGGCATTGCACAGGAGGTCAGGACTGCTGCAGGCATATACATGTGACAGTAATTAATTTATGTCACTGTGACATGCATATGTTGGGGAGACTATTGTGTCACACATGGCTGGGAACACATTGGCACAACACGCATATCACATACATACACAACTGCCATTGTGATGTTATCATTCATTGCCAAATGAATGCTGCAACAAATTGACAGTACAATCATACATGTCAGCGGTGTCCATGTGTGTACATTGCAAGAGGACCTGTGCTGGTAGGTTTGTGTAATCTGTTGTATATGTGAGTCAGGATGTGTGTGTGTGTGTGTGTGTGTGTGTGTGGATTGGTTCCGTGAGGTAGAGAGAGCTGCAGTGGGTGGTGTGCTTGTTTCTGTATGTTTATCACTTGCATGTGAGAACAATGTTGCTGTGTATGTTGTGTTGCTGTGTGACACATTTATGTAAGTGTTGTTGTGTGGCGGACATTGATGTGGCGGACATGTGATGTGTGTTGTTGTGCTTGTGTGTGAGGTTGCTTGTGTAGCTGAGTATGTAGATGTGTTGGTTGTTGAGGTTGTGGTGTGTGTCGGTGCAGTGTCAATGGTGTGTGTGTGTTGTGGTATGGATGTATGGCAATGTATGGTTTGTGTTGTGTTGAAATTTTAAAGGATGATGGCATTGTATGTGGTGTATTGTATAATGTGTAGTGTAGGGGGGCACATATGGCTAAGGGACAGTGTGTGTGTCACTTACCTCTATTCCATAGCCACTGCCATTGTACGAAGTCCATTTGATCCCACCTCTGTCTTCCTCCATCAGCAATCCATTATCAGTCAACTGATTGCAAAGCTGTAACATCTAAATACGGCGGGTGGAACACCGTTTACTTGACTGTCTTTTCCAGGTCCGCTGCTGATGCAGTTTGGCAGTAACACTGTCAAGATGTAAATCAGGCCCTTACACTCTGAAATGCTTTACATTTTATTATTTATTTGTGGTTTTATGTACCACTAACCACATCAATCAATCAGGATTTACAAAGCGCAGCTAATCACCCGATAGGATATCCAGGCGCTTGCAGGCCCCACAGCCTTATTCGAACAGCCAGGTCTTGAGGGCCATTCGGAATTCTGCAAGTGAGGTGATGGTCAGGAGGTGTGTTGGGAGGCTGTTCCAGGTTTTTGCTGCAACACGAGAGAAGAAACATCCTCCACTTCTGCTTTCGTAGGTAGGGGGAGAGTATGGGCAAGTGAAAGGTAGGCAGAGAGTAGTCTTCTCGACAGTTGGTGGAAGTTCAGGCGGTGTCCTTGGTTGTGTAGAGCCTTGTGTGCGTGTGTCAGCAGCTTGAATTGGCATATTTTCTTTACGGGGAGCCAATGGAGTTCCTGAGGTGGGGTGCGATGTGGGTTCGTCGGGGAAAGCCGAGGATGAGCCTGGCTGCGGCATTCTGTATGATATGAAGTCTCTGTAGGAGGTGTGTGGTGAGTCCAACGTAGAGGGCGTTGCCGTAGTCTAGTCATCTGGTGATGAGGGCCTGTGTCATGGCACATCTTGTGTGTAGAGGTAGTTACTTGAAGATATATTGTAGAACACACAAAGTGAGGAAGCAGGTGGAGGAGACAGCATTGATCTGTGATTTCATAATGAGCTTGTTGTCAATGATGATTCCAAGGTTCCTGGCCTGGTCAGAGAGAGTGGGTGTGGGTCCGATGGCCACCAGGAGTCATTTCATGAGTTGCTGCTTTTGTCAAAGATCTGTGCTTCTGTCTTGTCTGTGTTAACCTGCAGGCAGTTGTTCTTCAGCCAACCAGTGATGCTGGTCATGCATCTGCGAAAGCTGGTTCTGGTGGTGGAGGGACCATCGGTGAGTGAGAGGATGAGTTGGGTGTCATCTGCATAGGAAATTATGTTGAGAGCGTGAGATCTGACGATGTTGGCCAGTGGAGCCATATATGCGTTGACGAGTGTGGGGTTGATGAATGAGCCGTGGGGGACACCACAGGTGATCTCCTTGGGTTTAGAGATTAAAGGTGGGGGGTAGATCTTCTAGGTTCTTCTGGCGAGGAAGAAGGTGATCCATCTGAGTGAGTTTCCTTAGATGCTGATGTGGTGGAGTCTTTTGATCAGCATCTGGTGGAATATGGTGTTGAAGGCTGCCAAGAGGCCTTGGAGGATCAAATCTGCTGTTTGTCCTCCATCAAGGAGGGTTCGGATGTCGTCGTGGCTGTGATCAGTGCAGTTGTGGTACGGTGATTGCTGCAGAAGCTGGATAGGAAGGCATTGAGTAGTTGGTTATGCTCCAGATATGTCAGAGTTGCTTGTTGATGATCTTTTCCAGTACCTTCACTGGGAATGGAAGCAGGAAGATTGACCGGTAGTTTTTAGGTTTGCTGGGGTCGGCAGAAGCTTTTTTGAGTAGTGGTCTGTCTGCGGCATGTTTTCAGGCATCGAAAAATGTTGCGGTGTTGATAGAGGTGTTGAATAGGGTTGTGAGTTCCTGGACGATCCTTTGGTTTCTAAGGTTGAAGATGTAGTGCGGCCATGGGTCTGTGGGAGCTCCAGAGTGGACGAATTTTATGGTAGAGGTGATGTACTGGGTGGGGATGATGTTCCAGGCTCTCAGTATGTAGTTTGTCTCAATTACAGCTTTGGTGTATTTGTTAAGGAAGTCCATAGGTGTGAGTTGGGATTAGAAGTTTCTGTATGTGGTTGCCATCTTGTCGCCGGAGAAGTGGGCAAGGTTGTCACACAACTCCTGTGAGGGTGTGATGTTGTTTTTGCTGGCAGCCGGGTTGGAGGGTTCCTTAACAATTTTGAAAAGTTCCCTGGTGTTGTTGGCACTGGTTTTAATGCAAGTGACAATTGCTGTCTTCTTTGTTGCCCTCAGCAGATGGTGATACAGGTTGAGGGAGGTCTTGAAGGCTGCTCTGTCAGAGGTGACCTTGCTAGCTCACCATCTCCTCTCCAGCTGTTTTATGTCTCATTTTGTTATGAGTTCTTTGGTGTACCAGCTGGCCCTTTTGGAGGATTTTCTCTGGATGTTACTCTTGATGGGGACAATGATGTTGGAACAATTGGTGATCCAGGCATTGAATATTTTCACTCCCTGTTCGAGGTTGGTGGCATAACAGGGTTGGGAGTGTTGGGGGGGTGCGCCCAGCTGGTCTCTGAGATTTTGTTCTACCTCTGGTGGGGGGCGCTGGTCATATTGGGGGTGGAGGTGCGAGAATTGGAGATGCTGAAGTGGATGATGGAGTGATCAGTCCATGTGAGTTCTGTCACATGGCTGTATTTGATGTGGTTGCTGGGGGTGAAAATGGGGTCTGGCATGTGCCCTGCAGATTGTGTTGGGTCAAAGTGATCTGGGTCAATCCGAGGCTGCTCATGCTGTCTAGGAGGTATACAGTGTTGTTGTCGTTGGGGTTGTCAATGTGAAAATTTAGGTCACCAAGGAAGATGTAGTCCTTAGAGTCTAAGGTTAGGGGCACAATGAATTCTGTGATGGTGTTGCAGAAGCTGGAGCGCGGGCCTGGGGGTCGGTATGCAAGGGTGCCAATGATGTTTGTTTTGTTGTCCATGTGAAGTTTTAAGTTGAGATGTTCCATGGGGGTGGTGGCGTTTAGGGTGGTGTTAGAGCACATTATGGTTTCTTTGTGGATGGTGGCTGTTCCTCCTTCCGGCTTGTTGGTGTGCTCCTGGTGAGTGATTTTATATCCATCGGGGATTACTGTGGCAATGTCTGGGGCGGAAGTGGAGTTAAGCCAGGTCTCAGAGACGAAAACAATGTCCGGTGCGAGGGTGGCGATGAGGTCCCGTAATTCGGTGGAATGCTTGCATAGTGAACTTGTGTTGAGAAGGGCACATGCAAGTTGGTTTTTTTGTTCAGGTGGTGTCTGTGGGGTGTTTGTGGTGGGGCTGGTGTGTGTGTTGTGGCAGGTGAAATTGCCTTGGGTGCAGGCAATGGGTCCTAATGTGCAGCGTGGGTCAGCACGGTGGCAGTGTTTGTTCCGGCGTCTGGGGTCAAAGGTGTAGAGCTCAGTGATCATGTATATTCGGGGGGAGGGCCAGGGGCCATGGCGCTGGGCACTGTCCAAGCACAGACAGGTGCAGACGTGCTTGCCTTTGGTGTGTCTTCAGTGCACCAGCAGCACGTTTGCTGTACACGCCTGTGGCAGTCTGCTGTTCAGTTGTGCTACAGCCTGTATTAAGTAGGGCCCGGGGTGAACGGGGCTTCTGTTGTGAGGAATAACAGTGAGTGGGAAAACCTGGTCAGGAAAACCCTGGTGGGAACACCCAGGCAGCTGCGGTGTCACTGGATCAGTCTGGAAAAGCAGGAACTGGAAGCCACAGGAAAATGGTAGGCTAGGTTCCCAGGTGCATATCAAGGATACCTAATATAGCCCTTGCTCACATACAAATAAGGCCATTTCATTATACAGTTTGGATCTCCAGGTTCCATACCACCTCAAACAGTATCCTGTGTATTTCTAAATCCCGGTATGAAAGACTAATCTTTCCTTAAAACGTTTTACTCTTACCTTTTCTTTTGTCTTTTAAATGAGCGTTCCTTACTTTCCATCATGAGTATGTTAATTTAATCCCTGTTATTGTATTTCTGCGAATTACCTACTCTTCATTTTAAAGATTACAACATCATCTATTTTATCTATTAATCGCACCAACCATCTGCATGAACTCACATACATCCATTACACCAATGATCTCACCAAACTCCTATTACTTTAATCTATCACAATGACACTGAAGTAAATGCATGGAGTACATTCTTTAAGACAAATCCCAATAACTGATAACAACTTAATTAACCACTAATCTTGAGTTCCGGAGTGCCATGCTGCATAGCTTACAGTGCTTTACACCTTGTCAGGGATAGCACGCTCTATATAAATGCAATTAATTACAACACAATACACTGCAAATTATTTATGTGGACAATTACCTTAAATATAATTGTGACTTTTTTTAAAATGACAAATGAATACTCGTTAATGATGTCTAAAGTGTGTTGCCACAGAGTCCTCTAATAAAGATATGACAGTTGAAAGCCATCGTGAAACACAAAACCCTGATTCTTCACAAATCAAAAGGTTCTAGTTATGACAGTAGTGATTGCTGTACTGTAGAGCTCTCTAAAACTATCAACGCTTGAAAGAGTGACCTTCAGGTCTGGAAGTAGAATGGACTACTTTATTGGAGTTTGAGCAATGTTTTTGTCTTGGTATAATTAAATATATCTGTTAATACTGCTTAAGGACAGATCCGATTAGTATATTTTGAAATTCTTCCCAATAATGAATATAGAACAGAATAATAAAATAGCCATATAACATTGAACCAAATGGTTTTTAAAGACTGTGGAGGTCATTACAAGTTCGACGGATGATAAAAAAAATTCTAGCTCTCGCGTCAAGAATTTGCAATTCTATTAAGGACACGGAGGCGAGGATTATGCTTTCTCTTTCTTTACTGACTTAAACAGCAGCCAATCAAATACAAGTAACAGAAAAAACTACATCACCCAGGATGCCTAACATCCTGTCACATGGTCCAATCACCGTCCATGTCCTCTGCTATGAGTCCTTTGACCTATGAAGTCATTTCCTCTTTCTTTGTTCAAAACAGATAAGATTAACTTGATAACGAAACTTCTTACGCCATCCCGAAATCCGGAGTCATGAACTTCTTCTCCATACTGAAGAACCGAATCTTGGATAGCTCCACTCCGGGGAAACAACCGGTTAGAACATTACAACCCAAACTTCCTTGAGGTTATGAATTTCAGGCGTTCTTCTGATCAGAAGCTGTAACAACAAACAGGTAGGTAATATCCCAATAAAATAGACATTGTCTCAAACTTTATAATTGAAAATAAATGGGAGGGTTAAACGACAATATATCATAAGCTATGCACAGTAATTGATAATCAATATTCATTATATATAAAAAGGGAGGGATAATCCTCACCTCCGTGTCCTTAATAGAATTGAAAATTCTTGACGCGATAGCTAGAAATATTTTTCTTCTATGTCAGGACCCGAGGCTCCGATAATGCTAGTTTAAAGCAGTTCCATCACCACACTAGCTACAGCCAATACCGGTTTATGATAAAACTTACGAAAAGTATTTTCTGAAGACCAATCTGCCGCTTTCATTATGTCCTCTAAACGAGAACCTAAGGCAAATGATTTTGAAGCCATAGCCCCTCTAGCAGAATGGGCCCCAGATACAGAGGTGTCAATACCTGCTTCATTCATCAGCCATCTCATCCATCTAGCTAAAGTAGCTGAGAAAACTGGTTTAAAAGGTTTTTGCAAAGCAATTAACAATTGACCTTTAACATCCTGTCGAAATTCTTCTGTGACAACTTCATAATCCTTTAAACACTGAACAACACATAATTTTGAATTTTCAGTATAAACTGGATAGGATACTGACCTGCAATTTGTTTTAGTTCTTCTTGTCACCGAAAAGGAGACTCCTTCTGGTGAAAAAGTTCTACCTGCTAAATCTAAGGCTCTGAAGTCTGAAACTCTTTTGCAAGAGACAAGGCATAAAAGCATGGTCAGTTTAGCTGAAAGTTGCTTGCGAGACAAATACCTGTTGGCAGGCCAAGAATCTAGGAATTTTAAAATGATATTAACAGCCCATAACACAGTATATTTAGCTTGAGGGGGTTTTGAAATACATATACCCCTCAAAAGCTTGCAAATTAATGGATGTTCTCCAATGGGCTTACCTTCTAACTGAGAATGTCCTGCTGAAATGGCAGATCTAAAATTGTTGATCGTCCGATAAGCTAATCCCGAACTAGCTAATTCTGCTAGAAAGTTAACAATCAAACCAATATGTGCTTCCACTGGATTGGCACCCCTTCCATCACACCAACTAGACCATCTGCACCAGGCTGAATCATATCTCTTATGGGTACTACTGGCCCAGGCCTGTTTAATGTACTCTGCAGCCTGTTGCGAAACATCTGGGGTATTCCATCTCGACCTGAAATTAACCAGACTAGGAGTGTTAACTTCCCTGACAAGATCAGAGGATGTTGAAGGCCCTCTGGACTCAAGAGAAGATTCGGATCAGGAGGAATCAGAAGAGGAGAGGCACAGGATAAATGAAGAGCACTGGGGAACCAAGGCTGTGCTCTCCAAAACGGAGTCACCAGAACAATCTCTGTTTTCTGTCTCCGCACTTGAGACAGAACTCTGGCAATCATCAGAAAAGGAGGAAATGCATAACCTCGAAATTGGGACCAGTCCTGAAGGAAGGCATCTGTCTTTAATGCATAAGGGTCTGGACGCCAACTGTAAAAATTTTGAATTTGGCAATTGAGCCATGAGGCAAACAGGTCCACTTCGCAATTGCCCCATTCCTTGACTATCTGAGCAAAAATCAGAGGATCCAACTTCCAGTCGCTGGAGTCTGATAGGTATCTGGAATTCCAGTCTGCTATGATATTCTGGTCCCCAGGCAGGTATTCCGCTATGACTACAAAACGCTGAGTTAGGCAATAATGCCAGAAGTCCTTGGCAATCTCCGCCAGGATTCTGGACTTCGTGCCTCCCAATTTGTTGACATACCTCACTGCTGATATATTGTCCATCCGTAATAGTATGCAACAATCTGTTTTCTGCGGGGAGAGGCTCTTTATGGCAAACGAACCCGCTAGAAGTTCCAGGCAATTGATGTGAAGGGATTGTTCCCATTCTGACCATCTGCCTCCGGTCACTAGGGAGTTGCAGCGAGCTCCCCAACCCCATCTGCTGGCATCGGATTCTATCACCACCTCCGGGCGAGAGCCGAAAATCACCCTGCCATTCCAAGCTTCCATGTGATGAAGCCACCATTGAGTTTCCGATCTTACTTCGGAAGTCAAAGGGATTTGTTCTGAGTAACTCAGACCCTGTTGCAAATGTCTAATCTTGAGCCTTTGAAGTGCTCAATAATGTAGGGGTGCAGGGAATATCGCCTAAACAGAGGAAGCTAAAAAGCCCACTATTCTGGCTATAGTCCTCAATGATACGGTCTGGCAGGTTAAAACCGATCTCAATTCCCTCTTGATGTCGCGTATCTTCTGAGAGGGAAGAAGAAGTTGACATAAAGTGGAATTTATCTGGAATCCCAGAAACTCTATTACCTGTGAAGGTTTCAACAATGACTTCTGTACATTGATCAGGAAACCTAAATCCTGCAGGAGACTGATGGTCCAATCCAAGTGCGAGATTAGGACTTGAGGGGACTGAGCCATCAGCAGAATATCGTCCAGATATTTAATCAATCTGACTCCCTTGGTTCTGAGGCATTCCATCACTGGTCTCAGTAACTTCGTGAAGCACCAAGGGGCTGACGATAGACCGAATGGGAGTGCCCGGAACTCCAGGCATTGACCCTTCCACTGGAATTTTAGGAATCTCCTGTGGGGAGGAAAAATTGGAATCGACAGATAGGCATCTTTTAGATCCAGACGCACCATCCAATCCCCTTCTAACAGGATGTCCCTTAGCATGTGGATACCCTCCATCTTGAAATGTCTGTATAGGATCCACTGGTTGAAATCCTTTAGATTCAAGACTAAGCGGTGACCTCCTCCTTTTTTGTCTACTACAAAAATAGGGCTGAGGAAACCGAAAGGATGAGGGGAAGCAAATTGTACGGCCCCTTTGTCTAAGAGAGCTTGCACTTCTTTGTCTACAAAATCTTGATTTGCTTGGGAAAAACACATTCGTAACGGGGGGAGTTGTTTGGGGGTACTGACAAACTCCAGTCGAAATCCCTCTACCGTTTGGAGAACCCATGGATCTCTGGATATCCGTTTTCAATTTGCTAAGCAAGATGCAATTCTGCCCCCAAGTTTGACCTGAGAAAAATGAATAATGCTCACCTGTGAAACTTGAGTCTTGAATGGCTCCTTGTTTCCCCCTGCGATGACCCCTGCGGAAGCGGGGTCGACCCCCTCTGGGTCGCATGGGGTAGAAGGTGGAGTCTTGATCTCCATACCAACCACCTCTGCCTCTTGGGTAGTAGTTTTGGGGACTGTTAAAGGAGCTGCAGCCGGACATACGTCCCCCGTAACGGCCGGCCCTGCCAAAAAGACCTTGTTTGAAAACCTTCTTGAGTGACACTTGTGCTTTGTCAAGAGAAGAAAAAGTGGAGCAGAACTTGGCTAGGTCTTTGATGAATGAGGATCCAAAGAGCAGTCCTTCATCCGAAGGTCCCGCTTCTGAGGACGCAAGATCTGATAATTTGGGATCAATGCGCATAAGTACCGATTTCCTTCGTTCTGCTGAAATGGCACAGTTAGAATTTCCTAATAGGCACACAGCTCTTTGTGCCCATCCGATAAGGACATCGGTGTCCACCGGAGAACCAGATTCTTTGGCTACGTACGCCAACTCCAGGATCTTAGGCAAAGGTCCTGAAAGGTCCAACAGTTTGTCTTGGCAACTACACCAGGAGCGGTCTAAACCTTTTTTGGGATCTTTAGCGAATTTTTTCATGAAGGTGACCATGGTGGGGTCTATCTCTGGAGTCTCAGAAACCTTGCCCTCCAGGTCAGGTCTGGGGCACTCTGCTTTCAGGCGTGACCTAACTTCTTTATCGAAACTTTTTCGCAAATTGGCTTGAACATATTGCGCTACTTCGGGAGGGGGAACCCAATTGGAGGACCTGGGATGAATAATTTCTGTAGGATCAAAGTCCAGAACCTGCAACGGGGGGGCATTTTCTTACTTTTCTTACTCGGTACAGGAACATCAGAAACATCTGAATCGTCAGAGGAGGAAGTCTTATCAGAGGAAGAGGTAGAAAGGGTGGTTCCTTTTTTCGAACTGTAATTGTGTTCGCCACTGCGTTTTTTCCACAGTTTCTCGAAAGTGTCAGCATGAACAGCACTGACCTCTGCTCCTGGTTCCCGATTTTTCGCTTTATCTTTTACTTTTTTAGGTTCTTGTTGTCCCTGAGACCAACCCTGTGATCGAGCAAAGTCAAATATTTGCCCAGAAAATGGGCCCAGAGCTCTCACTAGAGCATCATTAACTGATTGTTGGACCCTGGTATTAAGGGCTTCTACCAGATCAACTTCAAGTTGATTGCCCAACTCCTCTGTTTAGTACTCGGTTTCTTGCTCATCCCATTGAGCCATGGTTCAATAGAGCAGCAACAGTATTGAGGAGGAAACATTTTTTTAAAGTAAGAATCCAACAGGGGGAGCGCAAAAACCCCAAGTTCAGGTCAGAAAAAGGAGCCCTTAAATTAAAGTGTGGAGGGAGCAGCCTGAAATGCACTCTAGGCAGCAGCCTGATCTTTATTTTACAACCCAGTCAGTTTTTTAATCTGCTGGGTGTCAGGGAGCAAGGTTTTACTGAGGAAGAAGGCACAGACAAGCACGCAGCACACACGAGCCGATCGAATCCAAATCTGGAAAGAGATCGGCTCGATAATGCGTGCGTGCACTAAAAATAGAAAAGAGACTGCCCGACCGCAGCTCAGCTCCCGCTCCACAAAAAGTCGGGCAGAATCTATTGGCAAAACGCCAATAATACTAAGCGCGAGGGCGCTTAAACAAATATAATGAAAGCGCGCTGAATCACGACGCTTATCCAGGCAATTTAAAAATCTAAAACACTCTTAAAACACCAAGAATATAGGAGAGAAAATAAACATGTACTTATCTGCTGCGAAGCAGCAAAGAAAGAGGAAGTGACTTCATAGGTCAAAGGACTCATAGCAGAGGACATGGACGGTGATTGGACCATGTGACAGGATGTTAGGCATCCTGGGTCATGTAGTTTTTTCTATTACTTGTATTTGATTGGCTGCTGTTTAAGTCAGTAAAGAAAGAGAAAGCATAATCGGAGCCTCCGGTCCTGACATAGAATTTTTAACATCCGCTGAACTTCCGTCGGGGAGGTTGAAACAACACAGGCCACCTCCCGGTCGGCCCCATTAAGAGTTTCCCCCTTGGCTGGTGGGTGGAAACCTAGGTTTCCGCCCACCAGCCTAGCAGGAAACAGGCTACAGCATTGTCACCAACTCGTAATTGAGCAGGCGACAATGCTATGACCTCCAGGGTGCACCTGCACCCTCGCAATGTTCACTGTCTGCAAAGCCCTCTGACTTTCATGAGAATAGCGCTAGGAAACCAAGAGCCAGATGTATCAAAGGGTTTTTCCCATTCTGTGTCAATGGGAAAATGTGTTCGTACATATGGCCCCAAAGGATGTGGGGTTAAGCACACAGTGAACATTGCGATGGTGCTCGCCAGGGAGGCCCCTGCACTCCCCATGCCATATGCCTGGGCAGTGCAAGGGCCTCCTTGGGGCCCACTGCACCTGTTCTCCACCAGTATTCTCATGGCAGTGGTACTGCCATGAAACTGCTGGCAGAGAAGGGGTTGTAATCCCCAGGGCAGAGTTGCTTGCAGCGCTGCCCTGGCAGATTAGGACCGCCACCTACCTCCAGACCTCTGGAATCTCTGATCCTGGAAGAGATGGCAGCTCCTTGGCGACCCGGCCACCAAGGTTGTAATGTGGTGGTCAGACCGCAGCACTGATGGTGGTCTGACTGCCATTCACGAGTCTAGCAGTCTAGTGACCACCGACTCGTAATGACCCCCACTGTCTGGAATAAACATAGTTTGAAATAAAAGTTGTTATTTATGTATAGCTCTGTAGTTTGATCAGTTAATTGTTTATTCTACATTTATTACAAATATAGTAGTAGATTTTTTAATTATAAATGTATGAAAATAAATCAAATATAATTCTGATTAACTACAATAAAACAGTCAGAAGATGTGAATCGAGAGTGTGTTGGTTTCACTCTCTGTGGTTAAGATTTTCTTGTTGCCCATTGTTACTTAACTGGACACACTTGTCATACGTTGACTACAATGGTGATTGGATGGTGGTTGGTCTACATTATGGGGAGATTTTCTGTTATTGTGAAGAGCCCCAGCAGAAAGACAATCATGTCTGTGGCATGGTCAGCTGCATGTGCATGAGTATTGAGAAGTTAAGAAAGTCTTCATTCATCACAAGGAATCATGGTTGGGGGGGAGTGGTTTAGCTTATATCAGATGTTCACATGACCCAAGATTCAAACTCTGTTGTGGTTGAAGGTGAAGTCTGAAGCTTCTTCCTAAAAGGGGTCCGCAAATAATCTATAGTTTGGTAGTGACCTTTAAGTGATTAGGAATGAGCCACAGAAGACAGGTTAGGTTGAACAGTGGCCTTGGCATGAATTGCATTTAATAGTGATAAAGGGCCTGATTTAGAGTTTTTGCTGGACGGGTTATTCCATCCCGTGTATTACAAGGGCCAAAGGATGTAATGGACTTATGTGTCCATGTGTGTACTCCATAGAAATCACAGCCTAAATTCCAAAACTGAGACAATAAATGATTCACAAAGAGAGCAGAGGAGGGAAAAGGAGAGGAAAGGCCACAAATAAAAGGAACCAGATATTGAGGATAGCCCTCTTACTTTCAGGAGAATAGTGGTAGGAAACTGGGGGATGTGGGGTTATGAGGACTAGTTCATGTCGGAAGGGCAAACAAGGCAATAATGGGGAGTACCATTAGAGTAGGACAAGAGTTTTTATGAAAACAGTTATACAGAGAGAAGTAAAAAAGGTTCAAGGTGGGAAAGTTATTGGGGAAATATAGATTAGCGTTAAAGGTAAGATTATGCTATCAGTAGTGGGAAGGAAAGTTTCAAGTCAGAGAAGGACTGGTGATGCTGGTTGAATGAAAAGTGGAATGGGAAAGGCAAATGTAGAATATAGAGAGGCAAATAAGGAGGTTGGGAGGAGAAGAGATGTGGCTAAGTGAGGCTCAGTGGGATGGAAGATTGTGACCGCTAGTGGAGCATGGAAGAAGCTGGATAGGAGTTGGGGGATTCGTTTGGGTAGTAAGAATGGTTACATGAAAGAATAGGGCATAATGCTGCAGGAGCAAGTGGGGTGTTTGAGATGAATTTTCTGAACAATTGGGCAAGGAGTATTTAGAGGAAGGAGAGTTTAGTGAAAAGTAAGTGAACAGAGAATAAGAGGAGGACAAAAAAGTTTGAGTGAAGAGGATGAGAACTGAAGAGGCATGGTAGGAGGAAGAAATGAAAGAGTGATGGTTAAATGCATTGAAAAGCACATTGACAAAGGAGAAAGCAGATGAATTGCTGTTGGAGCTAGAACTTCAAATGTAGCTTCTGAAATCTTTCTAAACTAATAACCTATGCAGTGCACTCTGGTATGGTACAGACAGAATTAAGAGGGAGATGTATTATCCAAACCACTGTCGTAGTTTGGACTCTTGCTCTAGGCAAGACTGTTGGTTAAAGGATGACAGTACTTTTGCTTGTAAGCGACTATGCCTGTCCTACAACAAGTAGCAACTGTTGTCCCAACCTTACCGGCTCACTAGCAGCACCTCACCAGAAACATAATACTAAAAGGTGATTTGTGGCAGCTTTTACGCATGGACTCGAGAATAAGACATCTTAGGGAGTGTCGTGATTAAACGGAAATTACCCCTTTCTCACAGATATATCATGTCTAATACAAACACAAGAAATGACAAAGATGCAGTAAAGTTTAAATAGTTTTTATTTAACACAACTGCAGTTTGCGATATGTTGCATGGGCTGCAATGATTAAGATAATGAATAATGCAAGGAACAGAATTGTGAAGACGAGAGTCATTATTACAAAGACCCCCCACCATCTTGCAATGTATAGAAAAGACATACGAAATATAATATGCCCTAATACCCTAATGTGAAAGGCCTAACCTCCTACCTAAAGGAGGGCTGGGTTTGCTAAACCTAATCTGCCAATGCCATATCCATGAGAGGAGCCCCCAATTCTCGTTACCTTGGAATGAGGTCTCCATCTCAGACTCCGCAGGGACACGAAGACTGGGTCAGCGTCAAGACGATGTGCAGCGTCGGTATCATCGATGGTGGCGATCTACCTGGACCCCTGACGTAGGTGTGTTCCCAAACAATAGATAACAGACATGGTTGGGACGGCAATTATTATAAACAATCCCTCGAAAGTATTGAGAGGGAAAATCCCTAAGTGTGAACACCTACTGTTTGTTTGTCTTTATTGCTTGATCTTGACGCCTTAGCGCGGTGGCACTGATAATGCAAAGCATAACAAGTGGCCTAACTATAAACAAGGCAGCCATCTTAGATGAATTAAATAATTAAATGGGCTAAGACAGAGCAAGCTAAGTAGGTTAAAAGTCACTAGGTGATGGGGGCATGCGTCTGCAAGCCAAGGCTAAGCTAACTCCTGTTATCCCATTAAAACAAACTAGGATTCACTACACCACACTGGCTACGATATCACACCAGCTGGCAAAAGAAGCATATTCAAAAGCCACTAGAGAACTAATATTAAATGGAGTCCTCTTGGAAAAAGAATACATACAGTTCATAGGAGTAGCTAGCTTCTTCAGAATCTACCATTTATAAAAAAAAAGTTTCATTTTTGCACTGTTGAATGTATGCTCCAAATAATTAGCGAATTATGAAGCTGCTGAGTTTGCATCAGGAAGAACCATCCTTTCAAAACAGCCAGCTAAGTTTGCAGTCCACTATCCAACCACCAAGTTGGCTTGATAATTATGAGCATATATTTCCACCTAGAAGCAGCGTGGATGTGGAAGGCGCAGCTTCAAAACATCCACCAGGTAATAACTAAATTATAAGATCCACCTAAAAGCAGTGAATAAACAAGCCAAAAGAGAAAAATACATCCAAAACCATCAGATAATTATGATTCTTAAGTCTCATCTACTAAAGGGGGAGCAGGAGGTACAACTTAGGTTGGGGAGAGGGTAAGAGGTGGGACATGCATCTCGTCATTGTTGGGGGGAGGTGTAAACTGCATCGCAGCCTCTACAGAAGAGAGGGAGCAGGGAGTGCCTGGGTCAGTACAAGGGGACAGACTGTTGCTATCGGTCATAGGAAGCGAAGAGAAACAACACTAATTAGTCTAATTTGGAATAGAGGGGGGCCTGAATTATAAGAGGTTGTATGACACTGGGCAGAAATACTGGTAGTTTCAGGTTCTAAAAGAGAATTTGAATACTTCCCATTTCTGCAAGATGAAATATGTACCTCTGGTGAGGTTAGAATATGATCATACTAAATCAATCTTCTGAAAGCAAAAAATCAAAATGTATACACATGGCAATTACACCAGTTAATTCTGGAACTGATGTGAGAAATTTAAAACAAATGGAAAACTAGAGCTTGCTTTTAAGGGAGGTAAGGTGGAGATATTTGCTTCTAAAATCTACAAGGTAAATATCATGGAGAAATGTATTAAAGATTACCTGGGCTATATAGGCAAGCGAGTAGAAAACACCTAGATTACTCCAAAATAAGGTCCATAGCACTCCCTATATGTCCTACCAGAGATTGGCTTTAGAGGTAAACCTAAAAGCATAGTCTTTCACCAAGTATCCACCATAATCCTATGCAGCCATGGTTCCACTTATCAACTGTGGGAACTAACAGACCACACAAAGACAAACATATAAAGTTTCTTGGAGTGACCTAAAACTGGCCATAAAAAGTGGCAACAAAGTGTGAGTGGACAGAAGACACCTTAAGGCTTACAATTGATTTACTTTATTTGTTTTATTTATATTTATATTTCATTTCAGTACTTCTCATGTGTAGGAGTCACATATCCTCCTCCATAGCTCACTCTGCTATATTAGGAGTATTTCTTTTTATGAACTGCAAGTAACAAAAGGATCTCTGTGTGTAGGAAACATATTAACCCTCCATACTACCTTCAGTCAAAACTGGCACTAGACATAACACAGATCTATCCAACAAGTGTGTTAACCTCCAGAGTTATCCTGTCATTATTAATATTATTCCTTGAGACTTACTGGGCACACAAAGATCTATGCAGCAAGTGCCTTAACTCCATAAAATAGTTTTAAATGCAGACTTTGCAACCAATTAATTACTGCCATGTTTCTAATTGTTGCCAATTGCTTGGTGGTGTAGTTTTAAAAAATAAAAGCCAGATTTATCAAAGGTTGTGCATCACCCTTGCACCACACAAGGGGACACAGGGCAACACAAAACTTAGAATGAGATTCACAAAGCCACAAAAGAGCACCTTGGGTGACCCTGCAAGGCTAGGTAAATCTGGAGTAGCGCAGGGCAGCTGAAGTCGCTACCTTGCATTTCTGTGCCCCACGGAGGTGTTCCATAGGGTGGAGCATGGATGTGCCCACATACCCACCCATGGATTTTGATGCATTCTCAGATTTACCATGAGTGGTAGACCTGAGAATATGTCAAAATGCTATGTGTTTCCAGGGGAAGTGTACGAAGGAGAAATATGTTAATTTGTCCCGGTTTTACCTCTTTCTACAAGTGCTGCAAAATGCAGCACATATAGAAAAGGGGAAAAGCCACAGACAACTGTTTTTGTGCAGGAAGATGTCCCTTCTTGCAAAAAACAATCCTGCCTGCCACACAGGCACACTTGCACCATGGTGCAGGGGTGCCGGCATTAGCACTAGGCAGCACATAGTGCATCAGCGCAAGTAAAGGACAGTAATGTGCCATATAATGTTATTATGGCACATTCCAGGCCGCTCCCTGTCATGCCACGCAGCTCAGCAAGGCATCTTGTTGCACTGCACAGCATTACATAACATTTTGATAAATCTGCCCTTCACTGTCATTTTTGGGACCACTATGAAGAAAAATCTAAATGATTAAATATGGTAATGTGCTCAAATGTACTTATGATGGCCCTGCTAAACATGTGTGAAGTCCTACGATCTGATGTCTCTTCTTATATATCACTTCCAGTGAGGTCATGGTTTGTGATGCCATTTCCTGTGACGCCACGTGCTGTCATGCTCCGTGATGTGACACACAGTGATATTGCGCCAAAATGTAATTTGCATAATGCCTAACTTGGTTAGTTCCTCTACTTCTTTTTTTAAGACTTGTGCCCTGAACAAAGTGATCCCTTGAGAATCAGCATATTGGGGGAGACAACTTTTGCAGTGTCCATACATAATTGGAATATTCATTTTTTCATGTTGTGAGGCAAATTGACTTTCTGAAGAAAGAAAGACTAGAATATCCCTATAGGTTTAGACATAATGAAGATAAATCCGTCCTTCGTACTGCTTTGGAATGAACATCAAGGCGTGAAGGCCCTGTTGCAGATCTGTATAGATCTGTATAGCTTCAAGTCCACCCGAGTCACTCTGGTGATTCGGGTGCACTGAAGGCAAAGCTGTTTGTCAATTCGCGCCGTGTTTTTGCCTCCTTTTGACAACATTTGTGTTTTAATGAATTGGGCTCTATAAGCCGGAGTTTACTCCTGTAAACCAAACAGGGTTTGTTTCCCTCACATGATGGTCATGTGCAGCGAAATCCGGTGATATGTGTACCGTCCTAAATGGTGCAGGGTGATCGCTATTGTGACCTGGTGATCCAAGGACAGATCCTGTAGTTCTCTCACCACTAAGTGGTCAACAGCAATCACAAGTTAGGTTGGACCCCAGCACTGCCAATCCACTGTGGTGCTCTCATCTCGCTAAACTCTGGATGAGACCCTCTGTCGTTTCCAAATTGTTGCAGCACGATTTGAAAAGACAGTATTATATTATTCAGTTTACAAGATTTCGGAATAACATGCAGAATTTAATGAGAAACAATTTCAATTTGAAATTAAAATGTGTGCTCCATCAGACTGAATAAAAAGAAATCTTGAATCCATAATTCAATGGCAGCTAAAAAAAAAACAGAAAAAAACATAAATGGAAATAAAATGGTTACAGTGAACATTGCGGTTTTCTTCGAGTGAAATGAATAGCACTCTAACGTCGAAGTATTAACGCGACACCACTAAAACATTCTAGACTTGTATTTAATTTTTTGGAGGTACTGTATATAAATCTTCGTATAATCAGCTTAACTAGAGAACAAATTCAAAGGTATGACATTTTCTTCGTGTTTTGAAAGAGGATTATTTTTAACGAGATATGAAGCCTAGATACATTGCCGAGTACTTGAGGTTTAAGACACATTTAATGGGATTCTGGCTTGTTTTAATCTTTTTTGAGTGTGCATTAAAGAAAAGCATTGATTAAAGAATTATGAAGTGTTTGACAATAACGGGACGAGTAGAGCTAATTGTTGCCACGGTTCATCATTACATGTGGTGATGTACAGTATTAGAATCCCGTGGATAATCTATTGTTTTGGTGTTTTGTATAGAAGAGTCATAATTTTATATTATGCTGGAGATATCTAGAATACCATCCCAAACAGAAAGTGTGCACGAGGTGAATACCGATCTTACTGTTTGCGGTATTTCTGTGGTGCCAGTGCTTAATTTGTAAATAAAGAGGTGCCAGTGCCCAAAGCCCTCCTCTTAAACACGCGACTGCTGCAATTAAATGTGTGAACACGGAATACTGAGCCACCGTAATCCTGAAGCCATCTCGGGCCTCTTCAAACCATATAAAGCTACTCCCTGCCCATTCAGCTGACTCTTGCAGCTTTCTACTTTCTTCCTTTGTGACGGTCTATCCTTTTTCCTGTCTTCCCATATGTGTCTTTTGCTCGCAGCAAATGCTTGAGGCAGAAGAGTAAGCCCCGGCCCTCAAAAATAAGTGCCGGTGCTCAGCACCGGAAACAACAAGCACAAATAAAGCACTGTGTGGTGCACAATTACTATACCATTCCGAGTTTGATCCTCGGATTCCAGCATAATTGCTGAGTAGCACGTGTGTACCCCATTAGAATGACTGCATGAACGGTGTTTTCTCACCTGATTAAATGTAGGTTGTCCCTTTCTAAAGTCATTTGGCCAAAAAACTGTGGAGAGCAAAATTAGCGGACCAGTTATAATCCTGATTTGGTTTATACCGCAACTGGGAATTTTCATACACAAAAGAGACTTATGAACTGTGTCAGAGTTAGCCAAGTCCATGTAACCGAAATCAAGTGGAGAATCCCATTTTCCTTGGCTTACAGTGATGCAGTTGGCTAAAGTAAAGTCACTGAAGTAAATATGCGTTTGAGAAAGTATGGGCAATAAGGGTGGCTGAGGACTTTACTTCTGTAACATTGCCTTTACTCCACCCATCAAATTTAGAGTTCACAGCCCGCCCTGCGGTGAACTCTATGTTCAAGGCGGTTTATAATTAACCATTTAAAAGTTTGATGTGAGTCTGTCATCGGTGACAGATGCTTACACCAAACTTTTAAACGCTTTTACTTTTCCAGAAGCAATCTCCACCAGTGTAAGATTTCACCGCTGTGTAATCTTTTTATTTTTACTGTCCCTCATTGCCAGGAGGGGCAGTTACAAGAAAGGTCTCTGACCGTCTAGTCTAAGTAGGGTACTTACTTACGCCATCAAAGGAAGATTTTCACTGGTAAATTTTAATTAATTGGTGTAAATCTGGTGGTCTGCCCGACTCTAAATTAGGGAGGTGGACAGAGAGTTTGGCAAACTGGGTTGTTTCAGGGAAACTTAGGATAAAAATGACAGGACTCCTCTCGACAAAGTAAAACACAGCTTTTTACTGTTGCGGCAGGGAGAGCCAGACAGCTGTTCTCAATTTGCTGCTTCACAGGCAGCCACTTATATAGAATATAGAATATAAGTATACTTTTCCAACTAACTTATTAGTCTTGAATGCATGTGGATTTGTGTGTGCCTCATCACTCTGCTTCCAAGATCTTGTATATGTTTTTTCCATACTCTAGGCTAATTAAATCACCTGATCCCATTCTTCAATCATGTTTGTAATTTACTGGGACAACAATACATACCTGTGTGCTTTAAGGCTATAAATTCCTTCAGGCTCACTAACACGGGTTTTCCCATAACTATGATCTTGCTGGTCATGCATTCTATTTCCCAGTGAACTCTTCACCTTTCTGGCATCAATACAAAGATTAGACCAACATTGCTTTTTCACACATATGATTTTATATTGTTTTCTACCAGAGTCTGATCTAGCACAATTTCTTCACATTTCATTTCCTGTGGTGACATAGTACCCTGACTACACAAATCTATATCAGGCATGAAGTTTGTGATATAGATAAGATCACATTTGTTCAACTCATTTTTGAAAGAAAAACTTGCAATGATTTTGATAGCAAGCCTTGGCAAACCAAATAGGTCTAGCTTTATTGTTCCAACATAAATAAACACAGGCATTCACAAATGATCTTTGCATGCTTTGCACGCACAATTGCTATATATCATGAAATATACCACTCTTTTGACTATGTGAATGCTTGGAAAAAGGAGAAAAAAGAATTGCTTTCTGTATTGAATGCATATAGTAGATAAGGCAAATGTGATAAACAACATGATTGAGTTCATTCTTCATATGTAAAATAGTTTAAAATGCATTTGATAGAAAATCATTTCTGGAATTAGACTGATAAACCAAGTGGCCAATTTATGAGGTGAGAGAGTAATACTCCTCTTGGTGGAGCTAAACCAAATTCTATATATTGTCTAAAGAATCAGTAAGAACTGGTCAAGGAGACCCACAAATTACTAGAAGGACTTAGCTTAGCTAGCTAATAACATGTAATTTAGGGGACAGCACTTCTCACTGTTTTAAAGACAAAATTCATAATTCTTTTTCAATCTTCAGTGTTTTTCTCCAATGTTGTAAATCCCTAAATAGTTTAGGAAAAATTGGGGCTTGCACAACTTGTTTGACAAAACAGCCTATTTGTCAGGGGCATTAACCCTTGAATGATTAACTGTATTTATTGAAACCCTTAAGATTCATGATTCTTTCATTATTTTTTTTAGTAAAATTCCCCAGTGCGGAACTGTGGTATTCTCTGCCATTGTAATGGACTTGGAAATAGAAGCTCCTATGAATGTTATTTGACAAATATGAATGATGAGAATTTTCCAGCATATTGCTAGTTGTCAATGAAGCAAGAGCGTGGACATATACATTTGCAGTTTAGCTTGCCTCCATTGTTGTATGTTAACGGAAGCTATTAAACCTGAACAAATGATTCTTTGATTTGTAACAAAAAAGCTTTAAAGAACATTAGCCTCTATAAACAGATAAAGTAGGAACACAACAGCTAAAGATCTGCATGTACTTTCCTACTTTAAACTACTCACAAAACATGCTTAATATTCTCATGAAAAGCTGCACCAGGCACAAGTTCTTAGCTGTATTTTTGTGATGATCTGGTGACTTTTCAATCAGGGCACAATTCTTCCCTTCACATGCATCCTTTTTTACCCATGTTTGGAAAATATTTTTCCTGTGGAGAAAACCTTTCAATCATGCTACCATAAATTCCTAGGTCCCCGTGCTGGGATGAACACCTTTCCTTTTGTAGGATAGAAATGGGAATCCTAGCAGTTTGTGAATGCCCCAAAACATTCTTCCTTGTGAACCTTCACAATTACCCAAGGCTAAAAGGTTCCTCGGATACATTGTAATGCCCATTTACCCACCCTATTAGTGTTACGGGTTTGGCGAACACTGCTTTCATGGCAGAGATCTCCACACCCATAAATAAGCTTGCACCTGCCAAGTATCCCTCAGTGAATTTCCGGCAGTCAAAAAAAAGGTAAATCTGATTGTAGACGTGTGTTTATTACATAATGTATTTTTTTTAATAGTTCCGAGAATATCTGGTAGTGAGGTTTCAAAAGATAAAAAATTCATTTTTTTTCTTTCCTTGTTTCAGGTAGTGAGAATAATGCTTAGGATTTTCGTGTATAATGTGAAAATACTAAGGGGTAGATTTAGGTGCCCTAGCACCTCCTTGTGCCACATTAGTGCCATTTTTTTGACGCTAATGTGGCTCAACGAGGCCAAAATAACTGTGCCAAATTTACAAACTAGTTCAATGCATGCATTGCGCCACTTTGTAACCATTTGCACTGCATTATGCCTGTGCCAGGCATAGTGTATGCAAATAATGCGTTACCTTGTTTACAATGGACCTCAATGGGCTTTGCAGGATTAGCGTCAAGATTTTTGACGCTAATCCTGCAAAGCTCCAAACTAGCATCAAAAATGTTGACACTAGTTTCCTAACTACCGCCATTGTGCACCATATGTAAGATACGGAGCACACAGGAAGGCATTAGGGAGGTGCTAAGGGGCGCACCACTTTACTTAAATATGGGCCCAAATACTAAAGGCAGAACTGAACTTTATAACATAATTGTATTTCTAAATAACATTGTAACCAAGTAATTGTACAAATAAATGGTATTATGTTTCATATTGTGTGTTGGAAACCTAAAGAAATGCTTCTAAATAAAAAACAATACGTATGTTCTATGGAAATGTTGGGGTACATATCGTTCTAAATTGGAAATGGAAGGGAGCACATCCAACAGATAACAGGTTACAGGAAAAGGGGTTTCTCCACAGAGGTGGGAAATAGAAAATGTGCAAACACACATTTCTGAAAATCGTAGATGGATTGTCCTACTATTCAGGAATTCACGGAAGGAAGGTTGGATGAGGAACATTCAAGGATATATACGTAATTTGTATAGATGTCCAGGAGTACTCCAAGAGGCCAACTCACAAAAGTATTTATAAATTCAGCATATAGTAGGACTGGGGTGCTCTTTCACATACTCTTCAATGCCTTCGTGAATCGGTCCTGAAACGTCCAAACTCCTTATTAGTGAAGTGCAAAGTGAGCCAAGACCTTTCTGTTTGTTCTATTAGTATATAAATATTCCCTGAATGTTACCAGTTTGTTCCTATTTTAGAAGCTCTGGGGCCAGTTCACAATAGTGTAGAGTGCATTAAAGAATGTTACAGGAGTACTACTTTATGTACTCCAAAATGATTTTGTGAATAGGCTCCCATGTTTTTGTAGCTCCTACAAAAATCAAATCTAAATATAGGATAAAAAGTCTGTAACTTTTTAAAAAGATTTTATATATCTGGCTTCTTGTTTTGTATTTTTTCGCTTGGAAATCTTTAGATTAAAATGTGTATGGATTTACATCAGCAGGTCCTTGAATTCTCAAACTTAAACATTGTGTATTATAAGTTATATAGTCATTGCTCATAAGTGCTTTGAGATTTACATTGACTTGTAGGGCTCCTCATTTCTCATTTGGACTTTGTGGAATTTGTCTCATTTTACAGCGAGTGAACATTAGAATAATCTAATGCTTATAACACAAACTGTTTAATGTTGCATAATTTAACATAAACATAGTAACATTGCAAGACTTATTGAAGGTGTCAGAGGCATCATTGGTGAAGTATGTTCTTCATTGCAAACTCTCCACTTGAAGTGTATGGATCCCTTTCAGTAGTATCCCCCCCTTGGGATCATATACTATCCTGTGTTGCTGGTAGAAATAACTGAATCTGTTTGAGATATTTCAAGATGTAGATGTGGAAAAATGTGGAAACGTTGGCAGCAAATAGGTTTCATCAGATATCTTTTTACATAGTGGGTTTAAGAGATGTGTTTCATTCATCTGTGGAGCTGTGTATCGTTCTGCATTTATATCAATACATTTATTTACACTAAATTTGTAGCAACAAAAGTAACTTGAAGGCAAATACCAAATGTGTACAAACAGTCTGCCTTACAACAGTAGGTGAGATCAGAAATCATTCACAGTCTCTTTTGATGAAATAACCAACCTATAAGCAAATAAGTGTCATTGATCTCAAAGAAAATAATTATCTATTATAAGAAGTGTAGTGGCCCTGAATACGAAATGAGTTTTCATTCAAATAGCAGCTAGAAACATTTTTGTAAAAGATGACACAGCGTGTCACTGTACTTAAATGCCATCATTTCGTTTTGAGGAATACATTTTTTTTTTATCAAAACACGTTTCTGTTTCTAATTCTTTGTATTTGGTGGTAACTCCGTCCTTGGACTGTTGGACTTTACCATACTACTTCATCGTCTTACTTGGGTTCATAGGCATGAATTTCCCGAATGAAGCACACAACCAGACACTTATACATCATATTCGTTATGATCTCCAGAATAACAGCTGCACAGCATCACAAAGAAGACACCAAATGTGTTTCTGCTGAAAAACTTCTCAGGGTCACAAGGAATCATAGGCAGTGGTAGAAGTGCATTAAAAGAAGTATGGGAACTGTAATCCTGTGTGCAGGGGAGGCAGGATCAGTGAGTGTGGGGGGAAGGTCCAAGGTGTCTTTAAAAAGATTGAAGTATTCTGTAACCATTCCCGTGGTCTATCACCTTCAAGTGACTGCATATGAAAAGCGCACACCTTAAATGAAAAATAAATGCAAGTTAAGCTAATCTGTGGAGTATGCACAATTTTGCATTATGAAATCTCTGTTGGTTAATACGATTACCGAATGGGTCTGTGTGTGAACCCGAGAGACACAGAATTGAATGTTGGTTTGTGCAGTGGGGCATAGTGACTTGTGTATTTTGGTTCTTCCTGGGCACAGCATGTGAGAGAAATCACTATGAATATGCAAGTATGGGAAATTGCCCCCCACAGATCCTGTCCACATTGACTTCTGAGCATTGGTAGCAGCTTTGGTAGTAGCCTTTTTAAAAATCCTAAATGTTCCATCATATTAACAGCAATTTACTTATCTATTTATAATCTTTGTATGTGGCAATACATAAAATATACATGTATGCTTATATCATCAAATCTCTAAAGGAGTGATTTATAGATTAGCAGCACAAGATTTCCAGTAGGTCCCACACAGGGAAATTGATCAATGTCCCTCTTGCACAGGAAGAAAAACTCCCTCTACCTCAGGGTCATTGGTTGTTTAACTTACAGAAACAAAATCCTAATTTGGGACTTTGTGTCTCACAAATATAAATTCTGAGTGGGCGAAAACAATACCATGTCTAATATTACCATGAGCCTATAGTGGGGTTAACAACGTTGGGTTACAGATCTCAGGCAATCTGGCACGGATATTGTCATTACATCACACGTAACTGATATATATATATATCACCTCGCTAGTCAGTCTAAATTAACTATAGCTCACGCTCCCACTATGCACACTCTTCTAGTAAATCATGTCATTTCAGATGGCATGAGTGTTGTTATAAATGCTATAATTGAACATGCAATAAGTGGGATAATATAAAAGGGTATAAGCAGTGCATGAGGAAGGTGTGAGTTATAGTTCATTTAGTCTGGCTAGCGAAGGTGAAAGTACTTTATATGGAGGAGTGGGAGTTATAGTAAGTTTTGTGCAAGTACAATTTATAAACTTAAATTATGTCTATAACTTTGGATTTTCTAAAGTTTGCCAGGACACCTGACTCTTCCACCCCACAAAGAAACACTGCTGCTGACCTCTGAGCCCTGGACTCTGGACACACCAATAACCATTGCTGCCACTCATCCCCAGGTACCACCAGAGGACTGTTCTCCTGCCAACAATGTTGCCTTACCTTCAGTACAGAAGCAACCTACACATCGACTGAGACTTCCACAACACAACTCCATTGAATTCTTCTCAATGCATTTTCACTGTCTAAACACGCCACGAGGTCTGGGACATGATGCCCTCCCTCACCGGATGTCATCTTCCTCACAGAAACCTGACTCTACCCCGACTCTGAACCTGACATGGCTATTGCCATCCTTTAAGGTTACAAGAAATCACACCAAGACCGAACCAATAAGCACAAAGGTGGAATCACCGTCATCAACAGGGTCAACATCCCATGAAGACCTGACACCGTAATGGAAAACCTCAACTCCCAACTCCACACAGATGGAAAAAGCACCATCAGAGGCACCCTTTCTTAGAGACCACCAGGACCATGCCCCAGGTTGTGCAACACCATCCCAGAACCCATCAACTCCAAGCACTACATATTCCTAGGGGACCTCAACTTTCACCTCAATGACCCCAGCAACGCCTATTCCACCCACCTCCTGGAAAGCTTGAGCAACATCGGCCTCAAGCAGCTTGTCACAGACCCTACCCAAATTGCAGGACACAAGCTCAAACCCAACTTCACCTCCAGCAACAGAGTCAGGTACATCCACACCACACTATTCACCTAGTTTGGCCACCACAGCGTACACATAATTTCAGGGCCCACATACTCTGGCACCGTGCCCCCCAGATCCATACGAAGTAACTGGAAAAAGGTATCAGAAGAGCAGTTGAACAACACTCTCTGCTCCAACCTCCCAGACTCTACACACGGCCCTGAACAAGCAGCAAAGAGCTTCTCCAGTGGATCACAGAATGCACTGATGCCATTGCCCCACCAAAACAGCCAAGGACAAAGAACAAGGGAAGCTGATTCACCAAGGAACTGCACTCATCCAAATGCAACTACTGACAACTTGAAAGGAAGTGCAGCATCAGCAAAACAACAGAGGACCACACCACCTTTAGGACTGCCCTCAACCAGTACCAACACCTCCTGAAAGAAACCAAGAAGAATGCATTAGCAAATTGCATTAAAGCCAGCACAAACCACAGCAAAGTTCACCAATCCTGCAGCCACAGAGAATGGCATCACTCCCTCCTAGGAACTGTGGGACAATCTCATGGACTTCTTCCACAACAAGATCTCGACTATCACAGAAATATTTACATGCCAACCCTCTGCCACAGACAGCATCAACCAGCTCACATGCACAAACATGAACCCTGAACACTTCTCATCCACTGGGAACTCCTCACCATGCAAGACACTATCTCTCTCATGCACTCTATACACTTGGGAGCACCCACGGACCCTTGCCCCACCCCATATTTAACCTTGGAAGCAAGACAATTGCTAGCAAGCTCAGGAAGGTCCTGAATGCCTAAATTACTGCAACCTCCTTACTGGAAGTATGGAAACACTCTAAAGTGAGGTCCCTCCTGAAAAAAACATCTGCCGACCCAGCTGAACTGAAGAACTACCAGCCCATCTCTCTGCTCCCCTATCCAGCAAAAGTCCTCAAAAAAGCAATCAACCAGCAACTCACCCAGCACCTTGAAGACCACAACCTCCTGGACCCCTCCTAATCTGGATTTCTAGCAAACCACAGCACAGAGATAGCCCTGATTGCAGCCACAGATTATATCAGAGCTGTCCTGGACCATGGGAAACAGCTGCCCTCACCCTCCTGGACCTATCCACCGCATTTGACACTGTCTCCCACCACATCGGGATTCAAGGAAACATCCTCAAAAGGACGTACATCACCAACAGAAGACAAAGGATCAGTCTCCCACTGTTCACCTCAGAACCCAAGAAGATCATCTTTGGGGTCCCCCAAAGATCATCACTCAGCCCGACCCACTTTAACATCTACATGACCCCCCCGGCTGTCACTGTCAGATCACACAGACTCAGCATCATCTCCTATGCCGACAACACACAACTCATCCTCTCACTGTCCGAAGATCCCTCTAACACAAAAGCTAGCTTCCACAGAAGCATGATGAACGAAGCAGAATAGATGAAGGACAACTGTTTCAAACTCAACACAAAAAACACGGGTCCTCATCTTTGGGAATAACACCTTACCATGCACTAACACATGGTGGCCCACAGAGCACGGCACCCCCGCCCCAACAGACCACACCCCCAACCTCAGCCTTATCCTTGATAGCAAGCTGCCCATGAAGAAACGAGTTGATGGAGTCTCATTCGCCTGCTTCCACACCCTTTGCATGCTCTGCAAGATCTTCAGGTGGCTCCCATGAGACACCAGAAGGACTGTCATGCAGGCCCTCATCACCAGCGGAAACATGCTTTATGTAGGAATCACAGCATGCCTCCTGAAGAGACTCCAGACAATACAGACTCATACTTGACCTCCCCAGAAGGACCCACATCACACCCCATCTTAAATACCTACACTGGCTCCCGATTCAGAAGAGGTGCCAGTTCAAGATGCTGAACCAGGCCTACAAGGCCCTGCACAGCAAATGACCAGCATACATCAACAAACATCTGAACTCCCACCAACTAACCAGACACCTCCAATTAGCTTCTCTCTCCCTCACGGATGAAACAAACAAAAAAATATAACTTAATTAACAATTAATTTGAAATACTTCTTGACAACTGAAAATCTAAGACAAAGGGCCTGATTTAGATCTTGGTGTATGGATTCACTCTGTCACAAACATGCTGGATATCCCATCTACCACATTACGATTCCAATATATTGTATGCAATTGTAATACAGTGGATGGAATAACCCTCATGTTTGTGACAGAGTAACCAGTCCACCAAGATCTAAATCAGGCCCAAAGTCTTGTTCTAAATCTACTGTGGAATTTCTAATTCTCAACTTTCAGGTAAGGAAAACCAGAGATAATACATTTTGAAGATTTACGGCAAAAAAAAAGCATAGAAAAGTAAAACACTAATGAAATATATCAATGTGTGGTTGACCAGGGCACAGGGATGATTTCAGGCTGACTGAGATGGAGCAGATTTTAGAAATGCCACGGACGTGACCTCAGTCAATGATTTTACCTTGTGGCTTAATCTACATTTTGGAGGTCAAAGTTTTTGAGCAAGGCAATGTCCACAACTGAAGCAGGCTAGGGTCTCTTAAGTAAGATACATTGGCATGGAGCTCCTCCAGAAGCCAGTGTTTTTGACACCAAAGCTCTGAGCCGGAAAGCTAGATTTTGTAGCCGTTGAGCTCTCTTCGCTGCTGGAATACATTTGTTACTTTGTATAGGTCAAAGGATTTAACGTTAGCTATAATGCCTTCGTTAAAGTATGGCACACTGTGCTCTATTCTCCAAGGTCACTGGAGGGATCTATTATATTGCTCTGGCAAAATATCAGCCTTCCAGATATTTGGAGATCTCTGTTCATTCAGTAGAGCTATCACTATGGTAGATTTGCTAAAGGCATTGAAGTTTTGTTGTGCAAGCACAATATTCAATGATCCCAGGAAACAAAGTTTTTTGGTTTTCAAAAAACATTTCCAAAGCAGGAGTTTGTTGTTGAAAAAGAAAATCTGAATGGCTCTGATGCACTGAGACATTTTTCACTTTGCATGGGTGTTAGACCTGGCATCCTTGGTGTAGTTTCCCCTAACTTTTTACCTTCTGACCTCCTGTTTTGTTGACTTCATTGTTGCTGGCTTTAAGACTCTCGGCACTTTACCATTGCTAACCAGTGCTAAAGTGCATGTGCTGTCTACCCAAAAGAAGGTAACATATGCTTATCCACAATTGGCATATTTAATTTACTTATATGTCCCTAGTAAAGTGCACTATATGTGCCCAGGACCTGTACAGTAAATGCTATTAGTAGGCCTTCAGCACTGATTGTGCCACCCACTTCAGTAGCACCTTTAAACGTGTCTTAGGCCTGCCATTGCAGAATCTGCACGTGCATTTTTAAACACCCATTTCGACCTGGCAAGTTAACTCTCTTGCCAGGCCAAAAACTTCCTTTTAATACATATAAGTCACCCCTCAAATAAGCCTAGGACAATCCCAAAGGCAGGGTGCAGTGTATTTAAAAAGTTGAACATGTACTTTTCAGTTCTACATGTCCAGGTAGTGAAAAGCTCTTAAATATGTTTTTCACTACTGCAGGGGCTATCTCTCCCTTAGGTTAACATCGGGATTGCTATTTTACATTCTATAAGTGTAATTTCCAATTGGGAAGAGATGAGACTCCCAGGCTTGGTGTCTCTGGATTCACAATTTAAAATCGCAACTGATGGTGAAGTTAGGTTTTAAATTGTAATGCTGAAAATGACACTTTTAGAAAGTTGGCATTTTCTGCCTGTAATTCAATACACGTCTGGGTGGGTGCCAGCTGGGCTCTTGTGCATTCCCTTGAGACAGCCAAAAACTGAGGAAGCTTAGATGTGACTGACACTTACACTTGAATGGACTGTGTCCTCATCCTGCACAAAGGGCTGGTTAACCCTCTATGGTGAGTCTGGAGGAAGGACAGGGACTCTCTGCACTTCAAAAGCCTCTATGTGAAGTCTCTCCCACTTCAAAGGCACCACTGGGTATAACAACTGGACTTCTGACCCTACCAAATTAGTACACTTCTGGACCTGAGGACTGTTAGAAATTGGGTCTCTAGATGGCAGAGGTATACACCCTTGTCCAAATAGGGACCACAATCCTAGTCAGGGTAAGTCACAAAACAATCCAAATTATCCTATGATCACCCTCTGGTAGCTTTGTACAGAGCTGGCAGGCTTAACTTAGAAGGGAATATTTAAAGTACGTATGCAACAACTCATACAGCAGCGCAGTGAAAACACCACAAAATAAAACCACAAAGGTTTAAAAAATAGATAATACTTATTTGAATAAAATAGGGTCAAAAAAGTAAGAATCCAATGTACACAAGCAGAGTTATGAATTTCTAATCCCAATAAAGTGCTTAGAAACACAATTGCGGCAACATCAGTCTTGCATTGTGGGTCCCAGTTGTTGCATGCAGGCAGGACCACGGAGCGGGCAGCGGTGAGGTGTCATGCAGTGCTGGAGTCACTGAAGTTGGTGCTGGAGTCGCTGAAGGTTGTGAACTAGCTAGCACCGAAGATGAAGTCTTTGTTGGCTCTGAGACTTCAGAACAGGAGGCAACCTTAATCCAAGCCCTTGGAGAGCAGTTTTGAGGAAGGCAGAGTCCTTCCAGGAAAGTCAAAGGTGAGCAGGCAGCAGGCCATCAAGCAGGGCAGCTTTCCTTCTCAGCAAAGCAGTCCAGAAGAGTCCATTTGGCAGCCAGGTAGTTCCTCTGACAGAGTCCAGGCATAGATCCAGAAGTGTCAGATTTGATGGGGTAAGAGACCCAATTTCTATACCCAAAAATGCATTTGAAGTGGGGGAAACCTCAAAGAGAGGATTTGAAGTATAGAAAGTTCCTCTTTCAGTCCAGTGCCATCTGCCAGGATCCCTGTGGGGGTTACCAGTCCTTTGTGGGAGGGCGGGCCATTTGCCTTTGAAATGTAAGAAAGAGCACCTCCACCCTTCCTGCCCAGGGAGACCCATTCAGTATGCAAATGAATGCAGATGAGGCTGAGTGTCCTGTGTTTATGGCTGTCTGGGTGGCATGCACTAGGAAAGATGTCACCCAGCACAGACCAGGCGGGGATTGGAGGCAGGTCTGTAAGGCACAGATGGCAGTAAATGCAGAGAAATGCCCATTTTCTAAAAGTGGCATTTCTAAAATGGTATTATTAAATCCAACATCACCAGTAAACTATGGCCCGTATTTATACTTTTTTTAGCGCCGCATTTGCGTCGTTTTTTGACGCAAAAACGGCGCAAACTTGCAAAATACCATTGTATTTTGTAGGTTTGCGCCGTTAGCCGTCAAAAAGCGGCGCAAATGCGGCGCTAAAAAAAGTATAAATACGGGCCTATATTTCTATTACCATTCTGACAACACTAAATAAGACAGGGCTACTCCTTCCAGAACAGAATATAGCACTCAAAAGTATACGAGGGCAGTTCTAATACTATTCTATGAGAGGGGCAGTCATCAAAGCAGTGGAAAATGAATTCATGACCTTTTCACTATCAGGATATGTAAAACACATAAGGACATGTCCTGCCTTTTACCAATATAGCAACCTGCCCTATGGGTTGCCAAGGTCCTACTTTAGGGGTGACTTACATGTAGAAAAAGTGGAGTTCAAGGCCTTACAATGACAGGCCTGAGACATGGTGAAGGGGCAACTTATATTGGTGGCACAATCAGTACTGCAGGCCCACTAGTATAATTTAGTATTCTGGACCTGGACACATGTAGTGCACGTCACTAGTGGCCTGCAGGTAAATTAAATATGCCAATTGTGTAGGAAGCAATGTTATCATGTTTAGGAGAGAGAGTGTTTAGCACTAGACAGCAGTGGTAACATTTGCAGAGTCCTAAAACCCACAAAAACAGGGTCAGAAAAATAGAGGGAGGCAGACAAAAAGTTGGGGCGTGACCACCCTAAGGCTGTCAGGTCTAACATGTGTCTCCCCCAGCTGAAATTGGTGAGAACTACCCAACCCTTTGGTAACTCTTATCACTAAGGTAGAAGAATCTGGAGAGACCATCAGCACTGGCGTGGTCAGTCCCCGGGCTATGCTCCACCATCAAATCCATACCCTATACGGAGATGGACCACCTTAAGAGTTCAGGATTTTCATCCTTCACCCGCAGGAGCCATCTGAGAAGCCTTTAGTCTGGCTGAACCCGAAAGTGAGTCCCAAACGGTATGGTCTGAGCTTCTTCAGTGCCCAGACCACAGCAAATGCTTATCTTTCAATGGCACTCCACTTCTTTTCCTGTAGAGGTAACCTCCAGCTAAATAAGGCTACTGGTTTGAATACACCCTCCTCATTCAGCTGTGCTAAGACTGCCCCTATACCATGCTCTGAAAGGTCAGTTTCTACTATGAATTACTTGGAGTAATCAGGTGCACGACTGGGAAACAGTTGCATTTGCTTCTTTGTTGCAGTTTGTAGAGTTCCTGCAAGGTCCAGATGCAGTTTCTTCAGTGAGAAGTTGAATTAGAGGATGCAGAGGATTCCTCCTGGAGTCTTGCTATCCAAATCTGAAGAACCACCCAAAGGAGAGACCCTAAATAGCCCTAAAAAGGGGAATTGGTCACCTAACCAGGTAAGCATCTATCAAGGGAGGGCCCTGACATCACCTGTTGGCACTGGCCAATCAGATGTTTCCAGAGTTCCTTGCCAACTTGGAATCCAAGATGGCAAAACCCAGGAACCCTCTGGAGGAGCTCTGAGTACCACCCCTGGGGTGGTGATGGACAGTGGAGTGGTCACTTCCCTTTCCTTTGTCCAGTTTCCCACCAAAGCAGGTTCTAGGGGTCCCTGAACCAGTGTAGACTGGATTATGCAAGGAGGGCACCAAATGTGCCCTTCAAAGCATTTCCAGTAGCTTAGGGAGGCTACTCCTCTCAAGCCTGTACCACTTATTTCCAAAGGGAGAGGGTGTAACACCCCTATCCCTAAGGAAATCCTTTGTTATGCCTTCCTGGGCTCGAGCTTTTCAAGCAACAGAAGGACCGAAACCTGTGTGTGAGGTGGCAGCAGCTGGGGCTGCCTGGAGAACCTCAGAAGGCTGTAATGTCAATACTGGGAGTCCTCTAAGGACCCCCCCAGAATGCATGGAATCATACAACCAGTGCTTACAAAAGCTTGAGGTATGATTCCAACAAACTAGCCAATGTTTGTAGTTACCATTATGTAGCTGGACAGAGGTAGTGACCTATATCCAGTACACGTGTAAAATGGCAATTCCTGCACTCACGAAGTCTGGGAAAATGGTCCTGGAGGTCGTGGGGGCACCTCTGGTAGTGCAGGGGTGCCCCCACACACAGGTACTTTGCACCAGGTCCTCAGGGCTTGAGGGCCTGCTATAGGGGTGACTTATAAGTGACCTGGTGCAGTGTAAATGGCAGTGAAAGGGTGCAAGCTCCTTTTCACGCATGCTTCAATGACAGTCCTGCAGAAGCCTTTGCATGAGCTCCCTATAGGTGGCAAAATATATGCTGCAGCACCATAGGGATCCCCTTGAACCCCAATGCCCTGGGTACCTAGGTTCCACATACTAGAGTCTTATAAGGGGGCACCAGTCTGCCAATTGTGGATGAAATACTGTGTTAACAGTATTCAACAACCATTTTGAAGGGGGAGAGCATAACTACTGGGGTCCTGATTAGCAGGATCCCAGTAGACAGTCAAGCACACTGACATCAGACAGAAATTGGGGGTAACCAAGCTAGAAAGAGGTTACTTTCCTACACATGAGAACAATTGCTCTCAATGTGGAAGATAGTCTTACATTCAGTGACTGACAGATCAGTGTTTGTTGGACTATTAGTTAAATGTTTAGTGCGGTGGAACCAGCAAGGGTTTCTCCATCTTAAACATAGCAGTTTCTCTAGCACTAAATAGAGTTACAGAACCATGAGTTTGGCTGTGAAGGTGTTCCACCATATCTTTAGCAGAGAATCATGTCCAGTAAACTCTAAAGAAGGCCCTTGGTAAATTTTGGGTTCTTAAAATCCATCAGTTGTGCAACACTGGAAGCTGTAGCTGGGCAGGAAGTTCACAACGCCAGATAGCTTTATTGCGAGGTTTAGCTGATCCTCTTTTCAGAATGTCAAAAAGTTGCAAGAACAAACTTCATTTTGTGGCACGCTGAGAGTCAGGTCTCCCTGAGAAAACCTCAGCAACTTGTTCCTGTCTTCTAGAGGTGAAACAAATGGCTGAGTCCCAATTCAGATTAACAGCTGGAAAAGTTGCTATGGGTTACTCATGCAACATCCAGGAATCTTTCCAGGAAGGGCTCCTGCCGGGTCCAGTCAACAGGTGTCTGTCAGGGTCAGAACTTGTTTTCCATTCTGGTCAGGTTAGAGATGAAATGTCTACTACTGCCCTGTGAATTAATGGGAGCAGATCTTTCTTATCATATTTGGTTTAACCAAGTCAAAAGAAGTATGAAGTTCGACCTTTGTTCTCTCTTCCCAGATGGCTAATATCTTTTAAGTGGCCATGAGTTATCAACATCTCTCCCTTCCTAGGCCCAAAAATCAAACCATTGTTCTCCGAGAGCATGGTCATTAAGTCTTGTCCAAAAATGTGTATTGAGCCTCTGGCGTGTGACTGAGAGTCTTAGGGCCTGATTTAGAGTTTGGAGGATGAGGGTACTTTGTCACAAATGTGGTGGTATCCTGTCTGCTGTATTACGAATCCATTATATCCTATGGGAATCATAATACGGAACACAGGATAACCGTCACATTTGTGACGGAGTAACACAAATCCGCCAAACACTAAATCTGGCCCTTATTATAAACCAGTTTTCTCTCAAAGTTCACAAAATATATTTTTTAACTGTTACTTTTCCACTAAACGTATCAAAAATCTACTTTCAGCACTGAATTAAAATTTTGAAACTAAGTTAAAAAAACCTTTGAATCAATTTTCTTGCTTTTCCCTGGCAGATATATGAAATAAGGTTTTTAATCCGAGTGAGGTGTACTCATGAAAAGAAAGCCTTACATTTGCTGTAAAAACACTGTTTGTCAAACAGTTTATTATTACCAATATATCATCTATCTATTATATCATGCACCCACCATGTGTGTTTATAAAGGACACTTTAGAGGTGACTCATTTAATACTTAACAATTTTCACTGCCTTGTGTCACAACAGTATTTTCAAACTGCAGTTCAGCCTGAACACAGTGATGCCTCCTGAAGCGACATATTTTTGTTATACATGTGGATGGTGTAAATGAGCACTGCATCCCATGTGTGGCATTTAACTTTTCTGCAGTTGATGCATTTCTTTTGTCAGATTCCTTTTCCTTTTGGAAAGAGAAATACACTGATTTGATGAATCCAATGTCCATGGAATAGGTAATAACATACAGACCCTCGTTTACTGGATCCAACACAGCATGTAGGTAACTGGGTATGGTGGTATGCCACCAGAAATACCACTCCACCCAAATTGTAAAGGGTCCGATGTTGGTAGAAAAATATTATTCAACCCAAAAAGCTTTCAGTAATATTGCACTCACTTCTACTATGCTTGTGGGTCTGTTCCTGCATTAAAGCAGACGTGTGCCCTTTAAGTTCAAATCTGTGTGGATATTTTCAGTACAGCCACTGACTGCGAATACGTTTTTTGGAGATTCAGTATATGTACATTTAGCTTATGGGGATGTCCACAAACTCTAGCATGGATCTTACCCCTACTGGACCTACTTTGCAGAATGTATGATTAAAGTTTATGAACTGGCACCAGTTTATTAGAGAGGTGTTTTCCAATATGTGGCCAATAATGAACAAGTATATACAAATGCAATAGGTTTTGCATTGCAAAACCCTCTCCCCAATATTTTGGTCATGCAATATGTTTTTTTAAAGTAATTCCTGTTTCAGTTTGTGACATTTGTATTATGCAGATTTCACACGAGTTTGAGGAGGTGATTTTTGTGTCTATATTTTGGGTAGCAGAAAATAGAATCTAAGATGCCACTGTCTTTCAAATTATTCTCCTTTTATTATGTTTTATGACTTTGAACTAAACGGTTTGCCCTCATGTTCAGTTTTCATGCTCAATAACTACAAATAAACGTCCGATAGTTTCAACTATTTTGGCCCAAAAATCAGTTAACAATAGATGTCGATAAAAAAAAGTTTGGCCAAACACTAAGGCCCTCTTTATGACATTGGTGGTAAGTCCCGCTTACCGCCATGGCGACTGCAGCCAACATACCGTGACCGTGGCGGTATACCGCTACCCATATTATGACACACACACACAGCAATCCATCACCATACAGACACAAACACAAGTCCGCCAACCCAAAGGTCAGTGATAACCAAAATCCACACCGTTATGCCAACAGAACTACGTCCACAGCCTTATGACCCACGAATCACTGCGGCGGACATTCAACTGGGGTAAACCATTGGTGGTACCTACCGCTGCGCTCAAAATACACACACTCAAACAAACCTAAACCACATTGGACAATTCAAACTACACACACCTGACACTCATACACACACCACACACACACCACTATAAAACACACACACAAATTACCCACAACCCTATATGACTAATAAAAATTGCCACCAGAGAGAGATAAAGCAAGAGCACCCACAGAACCAGAGCCACTGAAAACGATCACCCATACACCATCCACGCACCTCACAGCACACACCCCAACACATCACTCCACACACCCTCACACACACAACTCACACTACACCCATGGCACCACAAAGACACCCAGGTTCTCAGAGGAGGAGCTAAGGGTCATGGTGGAGGAAATCATCCGGGTAGAGCCACAGATATATTCTTATCACAGGTGCAGAGGAAGATGGAGCTATGGCGGAGAATCGTGGACAGGGTCAATGCCGCCCAGCACCCCAGAACAAGGGATGACATCAGGAAGAGGTGGAATGACCTACGGGGGAAGGTGCGATCCGTGGTTGCAAGACACCAGATAGCTGTATAGAGGACTGGCGGTGGAGCACAACTAACAACATGGGAGGAGCAAGTCTTGGCAATACTGCATCCGGAAGGCCTGGCAGGAGTAGCAGGAGGACTGGACTCTGGTAAGTCAACTTTTTACTACTTTCACCCCCCCCACCTGAATGCCATCACATAAACCCACCCCTACCCTCACCCCCATCACCCCACCACCTCACATAAACCCCACCATCACAACTCACTCATCCCAGTACCCAGCACTGCATGCACCATGTTAGAAATGGGGTCTTTGGTTGGCAGTCAGGTTACCCCCTGTCCAAGCAAGGACCCTCACTCTAGTCAGGGTAAGTCATACACAATCCAAATTATCCTGTGCCCACCCTCTGGTAGCTTGGCACTGAGCAGTTAGGCTTAACTTAGAAGGCAATGTGTAAAGTATTTGTGCAATAAATCCTACAATAACACAATATAGCACCACAAAAATACACCACACAGTGTTTAGAAAAATACATAATATTTATCTGAATAAATGCAGGTCAAAATGATCTAAGTTGAAATAAGCAAATGTAGCGATATTACTGAAAGTGATATCCAGTGTCTTAGAGTTCAAAGATTATTGTAAAAGCAATAAAAAGTGTCTTAAGTTCTCCCAGAAACAACAAGTGTCTCTTGCAGGGCAAAGTACCTGGTTTGCGTTGAAAAATCCTTGCAAGGGACCGCAGAGGAGGAGATGCGTGGAAAACTATGAGTGTGCGTCGGTTTCACCCCTTCGCACACGGACCTGCGTTGTTATTTTCCACACGGGGGAAGACGTAGCGTCGATTTCCGGCACGCCGACTTGGATCCTCCTCGAGTTGCGGGATTTCAGACGCCCCGGGGACGATGCGTGGAATTCTGGGATTGCGGAGCGAAGTCACAGTGGCTGCGTCGATTCCAGTAGGCGATGCGTGGAATTTTCTTCCGCATGGCAGATGCTGTGTCGATTCTGTCGGGCGTCATCATTCTGAGTCACCTTGTGTCGATCCAGTAGAGCTGTGCATTGAAGTTCCAGTCGCGTTGCTGGTGCTGCGTCGATCTTCTGTTGCAAAGTCAGGCTGCGTTGTTCTGGACTTGGTGTGCGGTGAAATTTTCACCGCGAGCAGGATGTGCATCGTTCTTGCCAGGCGGTGCGTCAAATCTTCGCCACACAGGGATTTCAGCTGCAGGAGAGAAGTCTTTTTGGTCCTGAGACTTCAGGGAACAGGAAGCAAGCTCTATCCAAGCCCTTGGAGAGCACTTCTGCAGCAGGGCAAGAGAGCAGCAAGACAGCAGGGCAACAGCAAGGCAGCTGTCAGGTGAGTCCTTTAGGCAGCCAGGCAGTTCTTCTTGTCAGGGTGCAGGTCCCGGTTCAGGTTTCTTCTCCAGGAAGTGTCTGTGGTGGTAGGTCAGAGGCCCTGTTTTTATACCCAAATGTGCCTTTGAAGTGGTGGAGACTTCAAAGAGTGGCTTAGAAGTGCACCAGGTCCCCTTTCAGTTCAATCCTGGCTGCCAGGGTCCCAGTAGGGGGTGTGGCAGTCCTTGTGAGAGCAGGCCCTCCAACCCTCCTAGCCCAGGAAGACCAATTCAAAATGCAGATGTATGCAAGTGAGGCTAAGTATCCTGTTTTTTGGGGTGTGTCTGAGTGAATGCACAAGGAGCTGTCAACTAAACCCAGCCAGACGTGGATTGTAAGGCAAAGAAAGATTTAAGTGCAGAGAATTACTCACTTTCTAAAAGTGGCATTTCTAAAATAGTAATATTAAATCCAACTTCATCAGTCAGCAGGATTTTGTATTACCATTCTGGCCATACTATATATGACCTTCCTACTCCTTTCAGATCAGCAGCTACCACTCCAATAATGTATGAGGGCAGCCCCAATGTTATCGTATGAAGGGAGCAGGTCTCACAGTAGTGTAAAAACGAATTTAGGAGTTTTACACTACCAGGACATGTAAACTACACAGGTACATGTTCTGCCTTTTACCCACACAGCACCCTGCCCTAGGGGTTACCTAGGGCACACCTTAGAGGTGACTTATATGTGGAAAAAGGGGAGTTTTAGGCTTGGCAAGTACTTTTAAATGCCAAGTCAAAGTGGCAGTGAAACCGCACACACAGGCCTTGCAATGGCAGGCCTGAGACAAGGTTAAGGGGCTAATGAAGTGGGTGGCACAATCAGTGCTGCAGGCACACTAGTAGCTTTTAATCTACAAGCCCTAGGCACATATAGTGCACTCTACTAGGGACTTATAAGTAAATCAAATAGCTCAATTGGGTGTGATCCAATGTTACCATGTTTAAAGAAAGAGAGCATATGCACTTTAGCACTGGTTAGCGGTGGTAAAGTGCGCAGAGTCCTAAAGCCATCACAAATGAGGTCAGAAAAAGAGGAGAAGGAAGGCAACAAGTCTGGGGATGACCCTGCAGAAAGGCCATTTCCAACACACCACCAATGCATGGACATCACTCACAGCCCTACATGGACACCCATCACCACAGCATGCACACCAGAGAGAGTCACCTGGCCCATAAAATAACTACTCACACAAGGCCAAGCTGACAGGGCACTCACAAACATATCGGGCAAAACACCCATGAGCAAGATGTCACATGCAGAAACTTTAACACTGCATTTACATCCCCACAGGTCCCACGCCCAACGTCACCGGAGAGGAGGTGCCAGCAACAACCAGTTCTCCTCCAGAAGAGGTCCACAGTGATGACAGGAGCTCTGCTCGCCTGGATCTGGATGACCAATCTGGCCCATCAGGGACCTCCGGACAGTCGGTTACCCAGCCACAGTCCCATACCACCACAAAGCCTACGCCTCAGGAAACACCACCACAGCACCCACCCAACGGACCCATACCTCTGTCCCCAGGACACGTCAATCAGCAGTGTGTCCACCACTACAGGGACCCCAGGCCACCCCACAAACACAGGACGATCAGGGACTTGGGGCCAGTGGCAGTGGGCACACGGTTCAGGGGACAGAGGCACAGGACAACAGGGAAGCTGGTAGGACTGCTGTGCAACAGGGGGGGACAGGCCCAGGGATCCGGCTTTCCACGAGGCACTCACCAACATCCTGGGAGCATACCACCATTCCCAAGAGATGATGGGCCAGATACTGGCCAAGTTGCAGGAGACCAAGCGGCTGCAGGAGGGACAGTACCTGAGGATCAGGGAGAACTTGAAGTCCATTAACACCACCCTGGTCACCATTGCAGGGGTGCTGGCAGACATGGCCAACACCATGAGGGAGACAGTGGCCCACCAACGGGCCCCTGACACTAGCCATACCGATGAACAGCCCTCCACCTCCGCTGATGCTAGTGGACAGGAAGCCCAGCCACAGGAACAACAGGCCAGCAGCCCCCCTCCCCCTGCAGAAGGAGAACCACTACGCAAACTGTCCCTGTGATCCATGCAGAAGCCAGAGAACATTGCCAAGACCCCCGCCAGGAAATAAGACTCTCCTGATTGTCACCCTTGTGTCCCACTCCGTCACCCTGCCCACCTTGAACTGCCATTGCTCCCCTTCCTATGTCCCCTTGGACAATGCACCTGTGATACAAATAGAATGGGCTCTATCCTGGACTCTCCTCCACCATCACAAAAAAGCCCATTGCACATTCCCATTTACTTCTCAGCTATTAAATAAACACCCTTAGAAAAAATACAAGTATGGAGTATGTCAAAAGATTTAAGTAGGTATTCCTTTAACAATCTGGAGACATTGCAATTAGACTGTACAGTAATGTATACATAGGTATGACCAGTATTGTGCTGCAGTCAATACACCAGGAGCCAGAGTAGGTCACAGAAATCTGTGAATAGACATGTCAAAGGGTACAGTAAGTGGCCATAGTAGTAGGAACAGCAGCCTGCCAGTGAAAATATACAACACAAAACTGCAAAGGAAGGTGAAGTTACAGTGTCTTACCTGTGTGTCACTGGAAGTACTGTTGAATGACAGATGGTCTGTTGTCCATTTCCTCCACTTTGTCACTGTCCACAGGCTCCAACGCTGCCACATGACCATCTCCAGCCTCATCCTCCTGTAGAAAAGGCACCTGGCGTCTCAAGGCAAGGTTGTGCAACATGCAACATGCCACAATGATCTGGCACACCTTCTTGGGTGAGTAGCACAGGGTTAGATGTTAGATGGAGGCACCCAAACCTGGCCTTCAGGATGCCAAAGGTTCACTCTATAATTCTTCTTGTTCGCCCATGTGCCTCATTGTAACGTTCCTCTGCCCTTGTCCTGGGATTCGTCACTGGGGTCAGTAGCCATGAGAGGTTGGGGTAACCAGAGTCACCTGCAAATATCGAGGGGTACCCGTTAACCACACACTTACCCTTAGGGCCAACCCCACACCCATAGACCAACATACACTGGGTGGGGACTATCGGCTCACCTATTATCCACACCCTGTGCCTCTGGAGTTGAGCCATCACATATGGGATGCTACTATTCCTCAGGATAATGGCATCATGCACAGACCCAGGATACTTTGCATTCACATAAGAGATGTACTGGTCTGCCAGGCACACTATCTGAACATTCATCGAGTGGAAGCTCTTTCGATTTCTGAACACCTGTTCATTTCTCTGGGGAGAGGGACAAAGGCAATATGTGTACCATCAATTGCCCCAACAATGTTGGGGATATGCCCCATTGCATAGAAGTCAGCTTTCACTGTGGCTAAATCCTCCACCTGGGGGAATACCATGTATCTGTGCATGTGTTTAATCAGGGCAGACAACACTCTGGTCAGCACATTTGAGAACACTGGCTGTGATATTCCTGCTGCCAAGGCCACTGTCACTTGGAAGGAGCCACTTGCCAAGAAATGGAGCACAGATAGCCCTTTCACAAGAGGGGGGATCCCAGTGGGCTGATGGATAGCTGAGATGAGGTCTTGCTCCAATTGGGCACACAGCTCTTGGATTGTGGCCCTATCAAGTCTGTAGGTGAGGATAATGTGCCTGTCCTCCATTGTTGCCATATCCACCAGGGGCCTGTACACAGGGGGATATCTCCATCTCCTATACATCTTCAGTGTTTGTAATCTAGGGGGCAAAACGATGAGCAACAGGTCAGTTTCAGTTATGAGCCGTTGCGGGAGGCGGACGAGTACCGCTGTGCAACTCCTCATTGGTTAACATTGGGCCCTATGGGTTACAGTAGCCAATGGTGATGTACGCCGGTGGTGATGGTATGCACCGCTGCGGACGTGATCGCCATTTTCTATCTGTTCACTCACTTGCTACCTGACCTTCAACAGCAGAGGACCTACACTGCCACTGCTGCTGTGACCTGTGTCTGGAACTGTCCATGGCTCGAGTCACTGGGGAAAGTGCCCCTGCCTTCACTGCTGCAGAGTAGGAGAGACAGGTGGATGGGGTCCTACCCCAGTACGGATTGCTGTATGGGCCTCCAGACCAACAGGTGAGTACACTTTGTGCATGATGCATGGGGCATAAATGCATGGAGTGCTGTGTGTGAAGGACTGTTGTAAAGGGGGGGTGGTTGAGGGGTCCTGGGCAGCATGATGCATGTATGGTGGGCAATGTCTGTGCGTAAGGAGATGGGAGGAATATGGTGGGCCATGAGTGTAACAGGCTGGACGGTGTGACTGATACCTTTTTCTGTTTCTTTTTCTGCAGGTCAGCGCCCATCAGAAAAAGGGTATATGGTGTGCCATTGCCAAGGACGTGCGGACCCAGGGGGTCTACGGCAGGTGGAGCACCCACTGTCCAAATGGTGGGAGGACCTGAGACGCTGGGCAAGGAAGACGGCGGAGGCCCAGCTGGGGATGTCCTCCCAACGAGGAAGGGGTGCCCGTCAAAGCCTGACCCCCTTGATGTTCTGCATACTGGCAGCGGCCTATCCGGAGCTGGATGGGCACTTGAGGCCATCACAGCAGCCACAAGGGGGTGAATACAGTTCCCAATATACTACTTGCGCGTGGAGGGGTGGTCTCTGGGTGGGGGATGTGCGCCTGTTGGTGCCCCAGGCCAGCCCGGACATTGCAGGGTGGCTCCCTGTTGGGCAGGGGGTGATGCACTGAACCCCCAAACAAGCTAGTGGGCATTCATAACCGGGCAGGGATCTGTAGGCCTCAGGTATGCTGCATCTGGCGTTAGGTATTCCTGTCCATGGCCTGGTGATTAGCATTGTGACTGGTAGCGCATCGCCTAGTGTGTAGAGCTGTCCCCTGTGTGTTGTGTATGCCAACGGTGGTGTTGTTGCTGGCATTGACCAAGTGTATCCTCTGTCTCGTTCGCCCCTTTTTGTTTTGTCACCCTGGCCTTCTGAGCATTAGCATCATCTGGCGGAGGAGCAGAGCCACTGGCGATCGAGGGAGCTGCATCCCACAGGACCCAGGAGGCCGAATCCACCGACGGTGAGGGCACCAGTGGGATGGAGGGCGAGGGGAGCACAATGGCGGAGACTGCAGGGGACAGTTCTGAAAGTGATACCTCCTCCGATGGAAGCTCCCTGGTGGTGGCCAGCACCTCTGTGGCCACCCCAACTACAGGTACAGCCGCCACCCCCCTACCAGCACCATCCTCCCAGCAGCCCCTCAGTGAGTTTCCTGTGCTCGCTCACCCAGGAGGGTGGGCATCTCCTTTGCCCCAGGCACCTCAGGCCCTGCCCCAGTTAGCCCTGCTGCCCTAAGTGAGGAGGCTATTGACCTCCTGCGATCCATCTATGTTGGGCAGTCAACCATTGTGAATGTCATCCAGGTGCTGGCAGGCCATTTGCAACATACAAATGCATTCCTGGAGGGCATTCACTATGGCGTGGCGGCCCAACAGAGATCATTCCAGGCTCTGGCCTCCTCCCTGATGGCAGGCATTGTCCCTGTCTCTAGCCTCCCCCCTCCAACTTCCTCTACCCAGTCCCATTCCCCTGAACCTCAACCTTTCCCAAGCACACATTCAGACCAGCAAGCACCTAAGACAACACACAGGAGTGGGTTAGGCAAACACAAGCACCACACATCATCCCACAGGCACTCACACAAACACCATCCAGAAGCAGAAACACCAACATCCACTGCCTCCGCTGTGTCCCCCTCCTCCTCGTTGTTCACCTCCCTCCCAGTAGCATCTACACTCACGCCCGCATGCACTACATCCACACCCACTGCCTCCATCACCATCATACACAATACTACATGCCTCTCACTGGCAGTCACCACCCCGCATCCATGCACACATCCCCTGTGTCCTCTCCCACTGTGTCTGTGCCCCCTCCTCCTGAAGTACCCAAACGCAAGCACCCAGACACCCAACAGCCATCCACCTCACAACAGCATCCAGCCCATGCATCTGCACCCAAACACAGCAGACAGACACCTCCTCCAACCACTCCCTCTTCCTCCACTCCCAAACCTTCACCCTCTTCCCGCCCCAGTGTACCTAAGAAGCTTTTCCTCTCCACTCTTGACCTCTTCCATACCCCTTCCGCCCTCCAACCTTCACTGCAGGCCAGGGTGGGCAGAACACAGGCCAGCACCTCAGCCACCCAGTCTACAGCCACTGTAGTTTCGGCAGCTACTGCAGGTGTGAGAGGCTCCAAGGAAAAACCCATCAGCACTGGCAGTGTGCCTGCACCAGCTGCCAAGGGGAAGGTCAAGGCACCACCACACAGCAAGGGCAAGGAGGCACCACCACATGGCAAGGAGGCACCACCACATGGCAAGGACAAGGAGGCACCACCAGCTGCCAAGGGCATGGGCAAAGGGCCTGCCCCTGCAGGCAGGAGGGACAGGAGGCCTGGTGCTGTGACCGGATCCGAGCCATCCAAGGCTGCAGGGGAAGGGCTGGAGCCTCTCCCCCATCACTGGCAGCTCCGACACCACCGCCACCAGCACCGCCACCTACACCGACACTTGCACTACCACGAGAACCACTGGAAGCAGCAGCAGCCCCAGTGGGCAGCAGTCCGAGGCTACAGGAGAAGGGCAGGAGCCTCCTCCCACCACTGGCAGCCCCGACACTAGCACTGGCACTGCCACCACTGTGCAGCTGTCGCCACCGGCGGATGGACTGTAGTCCTGCCTCCATGAAGTGTTATGCATGCTGCGCACTGTAATCCTTGTGGGTATGACGCCCAGGTGAGAGACTGTGACCTTGCACTCACCAAGATCTGCATCACAGGGCACAATGCTTCCTCCCAAACCAATGGAAGAAGGCATCCACTCACTGCATCCTTGCCAGGATGAAGCATGCTTGGCACAAGGCCCCCTCCAGAACCAGTGGAAGAAGGCATCCACTCACCGCATCCTTGCCAGGATGAAGCACACTGGACACAAGGCCCCACCAGAACCAGTGGAAGAAGGCATCCACTCACCGCATCCTTGCCAGGATGAAGCAAACTGGGCACCAGGCCCGCTCCAGAACCAGTGGAATAAGGCATCCACTAACCACATCCTTGCCAGGATGAAGCACATTGGGCACAAGGCCCGCTCCAGAACCAGTGGATGAAGGCATCCACTCACCCCCTCCTTGCCAAGATGAAACACACTGGGCACAAAGCCCCTTCCAGAACCAGTGGAAGAAGGCATCCACTCATCCTCTCCTTGCCAGGATGAAGCACACTGGGCACAAGGGCCCCTCCAGAACCAGTGGAAGAAAGCATCTACTAGAGACTGTGGCCTTGCACTCCCCAGGACCAAGCAGTGGGCAAACCACCCACTTGAGAGACTGTGGCCTTGCACTCCCCAGGACCAAACAGTGGGCAAACCACCCACTTGAGAGACTGTGGAATTGCACTCCCCAGGACCAAGCAGTGGGCAAACCACCCACTTGAGAGACTGTGGCCTTGCCCTTCCCAGGAGCAAGCAGTGGGCAAACCACCCACTTGAGAGCCTGTGGCTTTGCACTCCCCAGGACATCACAGAGGGCATGTTGTCCCCTCCAGGACCAGTGGCGTGGTACCATCTTCCGGCTGAGGTGCCCCCCCCATTCCCCTTTCCCCTGAGGTGCCTCTGTATTTTGGACCTGGTGCCCCAGCAGTGTTCTCTCCGTGTTGAGGCAGGTGGGGCCTTGGCCTATGTGATATGGCCCTGTAGCCCATGGACATTATGGACTGGGCAGTGTCCCTCCACTTGAATATCTGTAAATACTGTTTTGATTTTTGAGGACGTATTTCTCATATTTTATCTTATTACACTCACTTAAATCACTTCCTTTTGTCGTTGCATTATTCCAGTGGGGTACGGAGTGTATATGTAATGTTGTTGCATCTGTTTCCGTGTATGGTGGTGGGGGTGGGGGTGTTGCATGTTGCGTGTGTGTGTCACTCTATTTTTCCTCCCTCCTCCCGTGTGTGCTAGGCAGCAGAACTCACCATGGTCGTTGTCGCTGGCGTTGGTATTCCTGGTGTAGGAGGAGGTAGACCAGCATGGGAAAGATCTGCAGTTCAGGCTCCATGGCGTCGTGGATCTTCCCTGAGTAACCTTAGGTGAGACCTTTGCCTTCTGTGTACTGTTTCCGCCGTGCTTATGATGCCATTGGTACCACCCCAGGAGAGGAGGCGGATAGGCCAGTTGTAATATTGTGGGCGGTACATTGTCTTCCACCTGGCTGTTGGCGGGTACCGCCACAGTACTTGTTGCTACCCCTGTGGCGGTCGGTGCATTTAAGTGGCTGTATGTGTTGGCGGTTTCTGCCGTGGTCATAATTCTATTTTGTTTACCGCCAGCCTGTTGGCGGTATTACTGCCACTTTTATCACCGACCGCCAGGATTGTAACGTGGGCCTGAGTCTAGTATTCATATTATATGGCATCATGTACACTGGTTTATTTTTTTCTCTGATCACTCTTAATCAGCATTATTTGCATTTATGTTTTGTAACCATAATGCCATGCTAGGAATTACCACATTAATGGTGGCTCCAATCATACCAAGCATGGCTATAAAATGTCATGGCCTCAAGGGTCTCAAGGATGAACACAATATGTCAAGAATTACCGTTATTGTGGGTCTCAAGGATGACTACAATGGGTCAAGAATTGCTGTTATTGTGCAATGGATGTCCTTGTAGTAGCCAAATATTACCACCATAGTGTCAGAACCTTTACAGTTCCATAGATGACCACAATATCTAAAGACTTAAAACCATTGTACCAGAGCGACCACTATGACATGGTTCACCACATTTATACAGTGGACGCCCAGTGTAGGAAAGTCCTTTTTTTTGCCCTGGTCACCCCCAAACTCTTTGGACAGGTACTGCTGGTTACTGAGTCTTGGCAGTGCCCTGGGTACTGCCTACCAGTCCCAGGGCCAGTGCCCTGTGTAAAGTGGATATGCAGATTAGGCTAATTATAATTGGCAAACTTAACCTACCTATAAGTCCCTAGTATATGGTAGGACGTGGAGGCTTAGGGACCCCAGCATAGGTAGTGCCTCCTTAGGTGCACTGCTGAGGTGCCCAGTGTCATTTTAAAGACAGGCCTGTCTTGCTGGCTGCTTTTAAATTAAAGTTACATGCAAATTTGACTTTGGAATTAAAAGAAGTTCCAAAGTCTTAAACTACCTTATTTTTACATATAAGTCACCCCTAAGGTGTGCCCTATGTGCCCCTATGGCTGGGTGCCATGTAACTATAAGCAGGGACCCTATAAAATTAGTTTTATAAGCCCTGGTGAGAATGGGGAGACTTTATTTTAATTGTAAAAATCCCCTTAAGTAACAGATACTACAAGTTTGGTATCAAATGAATTGTTATAATAAATCCCACAACTTCTAGTTGTGGGATTTAATATAACTTGTTCAGGTAAAGATTTTTAAACTTTACCTGAAAAGTTGCCAACTTCAGCCCTGCAGTGTTTTTGCTGTTTTGATCTGATTGCTCTGATTGGCCAGCCACCTTGATGAGGTGTGAAGTGGCCTGGCTCAACATAAGGAGATGTGCCTGGGGGAGGAGATCTCCCCTTAGCAGATGGGGAAGCAGGAAGGGGGAGGGCTGCCAAACTGGTCTTCAAAGGCAAAAAAGGACATTTGGAGCAACCAAGCAACACCCTCACATCCTGCAAACCCAGAAGATAAGTGCCCCCTTGGTTAGATTAGGAGAGGGCAGGAGAGGGGTGTGTTTAGGATTTGTAGCCACACCAGTGGGTGGGCTCAGCCAGATGTAACCTCCAGAAATCACTTTCAGCCATGATGGACTTTTGAGGAATGTTGCTCCCTAGGATTGATTTTTGTCACACTTCCCAGGAAGTGGTCATCACAGGGGGACGGACTATGTCCCTGATTTGAAAACCAGGACCCCCCTGTTTTTCACCCAGGAGCAAGAATAAAACTGGCAGACCTGCACCCACACCTCAGATCCCTATCAGATTCCAACAAGGAAGAACTACAGAAGAAGAAGGGCTGCCCTTCAGGACCCCTGGCCTGCACCTGGACACTGCACTCTGAGGACTGCACCAGCTGCACACTTGGACTTCACCACAAGAAGGACTTTGCCTGGCTTCAACTGCTTCAAGGAGGGACTCCCTGTTTGCGACAGATGAAAACTTGCTAACCAGAGTCCCCTGCACCAACTCCTGAAGAAACCAACCAGCTGGCCACTGTCCAGTGGCCACAAAGGAGTTTGCACCAGGTGCATTTTGGGAGTTGTAGTCTGCACCCTCGAGGAGCATCTCAGAGCTTCTGGAACCTTGGGGTGAATTGTGGACTTCAAAAGAACCTTAAAAGAACATCTGGAAGAAGATCCAGAAGTTTGGAGAAGTTTGGAGAACTTTTGGAAAAAAGCTCCATAGAGGGACCGACCTGCCGCGGCAACTCTAGCCGGCTTGCCTCAACCGCAACCCGCAATGACTTGCAGGTTCGTCCCGGTGAAGAAAATCTCCAAAAAAGTGACTAAGTTAGAAAGTAGGAAGTTGACCAGGACCTCCCAGCCAGCGTATTCGACGAGGGCTCCAAGGACGTCGGATCAAGATTCAGGTTTCCCCCGATTGAAGGATTTTCATCCCGAAAAAACAACTAAGTCCGAAGGTTGAAAAAATATCCACCGAGGGCCCCCGTGATGCGTATCCGAGGAAGAGTTCCAGGAGGTCAGATTGGACTGGCAGGTTTGTCCCGCTGAAGAAAATCTCCAGAAAAACGACTAAGTACTAAGGTAAACTTTTGACCCAGGCCTCCTGCGGGCTGTAGCCGAGCCGGGCTCCATCGCGGTTGGCCTTAAACTTTGACTTTTCCCCGGTCGAGATGAAACCAGATGACCAGATTGGCGCTTTTTGTTTCTATGCGCTAGAAAGCAATAATTCTTTACAAATTCATATCTCCGGTTCCCCTTATCCAATTCTATTCATTTTGGTGTCATTTTAAAGCTAAAAATATTTCCTAATTTATAAATTGATTTTGGATTTTAAACTGTTTCCTGTGTTTTATTTCATTACTGTTTTGTGATATTTGAATCTTTTACGCTTTGTCTCCTAAGTTCTGCCTTGTCACTCTTTGCCAAGTTACCAAGGGTTGAGCTAGGTTTCATTTACTGAGACCTAACTGGACCTAAGTGGAGGTTAGTGGCCTGTTGCTAAGTGTAGGTACTTCCCTGCCCTTCCCAATAACCCATTTTCCAACATCCACAATATGCTAACTATTACCAGCATACTGCCATGTCCATTAGTATGCCATGGTTGGCCATAACCTCTCCTTGTATGCACATATTATGTCAAGTATGACCGTCATTCGATCAGGAATAGCATTATGCCAAAGGTACAACGGTTGCATTAAATATGCTAGGAATTTCTACCATTATGCAAGGACAAGCTTTTTACCAGTTGTGTGCAACGTACCATGGCTTCCAAGAGGCTGCAAAAAATAATTACCAGGTCTAGATCTCATGCCACATATGTCAAAAATGGACACAAATGTCAACCATTAAGCAAGGCCCAGCATTTTATCATGGGAGGCGTTAGACTGCCTTTTATGGATACCCATAAACTTCTAAGAATTGCTACCATTGTGCCAGGGTCACCTTTTACCAGCATGCCCACAAATTGCCAGAAATTTGCACCATTATGCAAAGCCCAGCATTTTATTGGGGATTGTCATTAAGCCTTCATCCCATGGATGTTAAAATGTTATCAAGAAATACAATTATTATTCAGGTGCCATCACTTTTTTTTGTCCTCCATGTGCTAATAATTATCACCATTGTGCCAGGGTGACCAGTTTACCCGGATTGGCATTGGGTGCAACAATCACATCCTCCTCATGAAAAAAAACATAATTTATATGTGCACACCCAGTCATGGACACACACAGACATGTATGTCCAAAGAAATGCTTGCATGCACACAAGTACTTACACACACTAGCACACACATATTTACACATCAAAAACACATATTATTACTTACCTACCATGTAGTGCTGTCTTCCATACTCTTGTTGCTGCTTCAGACTGATTTTAATCTCCGTCACACCGCTGACTTATGCTCCCAATCTCTGGTCATGTGTGGGAGGATGGGCAGAAAGAAGTGCTTAGGGTAGCCTGGCGGAGGTGGGTGTCAGGCATCACCTGGTAGAAGGAGAGAGAATGGAGTAGTAGTAGTAGTAATAGATCTTTATTTGGTTCTTTTTTGTAAAGACCATAAAAGAATATAAATATATATATATATATATACACACACACACACATATTTACACAGATATATACACTCACACAGGGGCGGCTCCTCCATTAGGGTGGAGGAGCGTCGCTCCCCCCGCCAGCAGTGGCAGCTACAAAACCTTTACAAGAAAACTATACTAAAATGTTTTTATTAGCATTTTCTTGTAAAGGGGTGGGGCCACGGGGTGACGAGCAGTGAGGGGGAGTGCACAGCACTCCCCCTCAGCGCGCATGTATGTTTGGACGGCCGTCTTGGGCCAGCCAAACACACATGCGTAGTAGGCTCTCTCCAGCCTAGCACTGTGTTGCCGGGCTGGAGAGAGCATGCACAGGCTCCCAGTCTGCTGGGAGCGCGCTGGTTGAGTGCTCCCAGCCAATCCTGACACTGCTCTGAGCAGCATAAGGATTGGCTTCAGGGCAGGCTGGGAGCCTGTGCCTGAAGCAGAGGAGTGGCACACTGGTGTCAGCAGCAGCGGCAATCGAGGTAAGTGTTTTAAACAAAATGTATTTAATGCTTATTCCCCCCTCTCTGCGTGCTGCCGTGCCCCTTCCGGGCGCCGCGAGCCATGACTGCACACACACACCATATAAACCATAAACTACCAAAGCAGTAAAAACAATAATGATTATAAAGACAACATGAGGCATTTTCTCATAACAACAGCAGCATCCCAATAGTTCATAATGTGATAGTACATAAGATATGGGATATACTGCATAAAAATACCTTTGAAAGTACTACTTGTATTCCATAGGACATACAGGAATCAGAAAAAAATAAAAACAATTAAAACCCAATGTATGCTCAATATTTGGGCCTTGTATATCTAGCCATTGAAAACCATTAGATAGTAATACTATAAAAACAAGGTAGTGACTATAAACCACCCTCAATTATGGGCCAGCATTTTTGCTGCAATTTGGAGGCTAAATATATAGCTGTCCAGAGACTCATACATCTAACTAGCTTGCATCAAAAATAATATTACAGTGGAAGAACTAGGAATAAAAGCCTGGAGTTATCTACTCAGGTACCATTTATCACGAGGGGCCTAATATAATTAAAAACTATGCTCTTGGAACACACCTGCCAAGCATATAAAAGAGACTGGCAAAGTGCAAAAACTAGCCACTCAGTCCCATCACTTTTGAGAATTCTCATGGTGTCTTTTAGGTGTTTTACAGCTAAAACATGACAGATGGGAATTAGCCAGGACCTCCTGATGGCCTTATAACTGGGACAGAAGAAGAGGAAATGTTAAACTTTTTCAGGGCTGGCCAAGCATAAGGGATATTCAAGTGAGGTTTTGCAGCTTGACCATTTGCTACAAAACCCATTTACTGGGATTGTACCATACCTACATTTCAAATACAGTGTTCTTGCCTGCGGAGTTTCAATTTGCTTCAGAAACTCCTCGCATCTCATATGAGCTTTAAAATCGTGGAACCTCTCTGTGAACACACCTAAAAAGCCACTGTTCAGACAGTTTTCATTTATATAATTCCAGTAGCTTTTTCTTAAGATACAATAAGGTATTTTTGGATACACTCAGGCTTGTACCATAGTTCACTTAGACCCAGTCTTACCACCTTTTGACATATCTAAGCCAATGTATTCTCCATGAAGTATCCAATGTAATAGGTTCTTGGAGAGAATGGAGTAAATGGGAGGGGGAAGAGGAAAGTCGGATAGACACATTATAGCGATAAGGGCCATCAAGAATGCTTTAGGTACTGGGCTTTCATGCTTCCTCCTGGTGGCAGATATACTACAAGAGCTTCTTCTGTAGTAAAAGCATTATTTTTTGGAGTTTTCCAATTGAGATGACGTCTACCAAGGGTGTTTCTATGCCTTTCTATGTCTTGCTGCAGATATTAGCTGTCCGTGACAAATTATGTTAAATAGTTTGTGCATATAAATAGCAGTAAAGCAAAAATGTCCTTTGAATAAATCCCATTCTGCTATCACCACACAACTCCTCAAGAAACTACCGACAACACTGGACTTAGGAGCCACACTCCTCCTTAACCGCCCCAAGTGGACCCACATCACTTCCCATGTTAAAAAGCTCCACTGGCTCACCTTGCAGAAAAGATGCCAGTTCAGGATGTTGATCCACACCTTCAAAGCTCTCCACAACCTGGGACCAGAGAACATCAACTACCAACTGCATTTCCATCTCCCATCCAGACACCTGCGCTCCATATCCCTCTTACTCACCCATACCCCGCATACCTCATAACATTGGAGGTCCCTTCTTCCCCCACCTTGCTGTGAAAACCTGGAACAACTTCCTGTTTCACCTACAGACCTCATCCTCCATTGCTAGAATTCAGAAGAAGATTCAAAACCTGGTTATTGAATGAGCCCCAGCAGCCTAATCTTTCAGCCCCTGGATACCCTCACAGATGGACTACTGCGCTTTACACGTCAATCTGGATTGGATTGGATAGGATTGCTATTGGCTCTTATGTAGTTTTATGGTTTGTCATCAGTTGGATGAGCTTTCCTGTAAGTGCATAGCATGTTATCAAAATGTACATTGTCTCATTACTGTTCGAATGAGGGTTTGGTGACTGGTTTCAAGAATTAATTTTACACACCTTTGGGCTGGGCCATCCTATGTTTCTGCATCCCCCTCAAAAAAAAGTACAACTTTTCCTTTGCTTTTTTCTACATTATAATTGTAATTTGGACCTGTTCTCAGAATGCTCTGCATAGCAGATTGCACTCTCAGGCTTGACTAAAGGATTTGTCCACAAGGTTAGTGAAAGTTCGGTGCAATCACACACTTAACAATTTCCTATGGTCCTAAATCGAAAAAAACAGACAGGAGAAGCAGAGGATGGTCCAGGGCTATGGTGGGTTCACTTCCTGCCCCTTGCTCAACTCTGCCAGCAGTGCCCTAGTGTCTTTGCATGCGCACTGCACAGCTCGAAGAACTGCTTTTGTTACTTTCACACACAGCGCACAACCCAACCGTGTTGCTGCTCGTAATGCAGCTGCTGCCTGGTCAACATTTTGCAACATGCCAGCTGCCTGCTAGTGCCAGAGCTGCTCCTTCATGTAGTATGTGCCATCAGAGGATTGCCTTTTGCTAGCAAAGACAAAGCTTTAGAGCTGCCTGTTACAAAGATCAAATGATGAAGTTTCAAGCCGAGTAAGTGTATGCGTTATAAGTTTATTTAAAATAACGAAGATAATGACATCAGCTCCATCTGGCTCCTCTCAATAGCGGTCCGGCCGCTTTTTGAAACAATACATTCCTATCAGGAATTATTGCACACACACATTTTGCAGTGGAAGCAAGTATTCCACCTCACCTCAACCACAATATACACACAATATACAACATGAATATATAACACTGCCCATATCGGGGCCTAAGGCCCCTTATTGCTACAGCAGCTGGCACTGTAATGTTTGCAGCACGCTGCTCTCCACCCGTATGGTACTATTTGCAGCATTAATGACCAGGGCAGTTACTCCAGCCAGGCAAGGAATCAGCGGCCCTCAGTAATGTCCTACAGAGTGAGCAAGGGTAATCTGCTGCACTGCAAGTACGGTATTTACTCATTAAACAAGAAAGGACCACTTTCTCCTAAGAGGTGGGGTAGCCAATAAATTAATAGGGAGTACAACTGATGGGAATCTCTTTCTCTCCTGTTTTACATCAAATATAAATGGTCTGCCTTAAGTTCTTATTAATTCCAGAAACTGGAAGTGTTTCCCTTGTACCTTAAAATATCAGATTTAAATCACTGCATTAGGAAGCACTCATTAAAACTGATAGTTTTTAAACTTCAAATAAAAAAATGTCCTGGCCCATTCAAGACGACGATGCCATTAGTGAACATTAAGAGGCTAGTACTTTATCATGCATGCCCCATATTATTATAGATAGAGCAACATTATGGCTTAATAAAACAAACATAAAAGTTTTTTGTACTCTGCAATTCCTAAACTCACATATTTGAAAGTGTTCTCATATGTGACAATGAAGAAAAAGGCGTCATGTCGAAATAAAATATTTGCCTAGAATCACACAATTTGCTCAAATGGGGATTGAGTCCTTGTTTTATAGTTTCACGCTGTTCAATTCCCCTACTAAATAGGAAACTCTTCCTCTTATCTGTCTGCTTTGCATCCGTGGTTAATGCTTTGCTTTTAATTCCTAATTCTGAAAAAACAGAAGAGTTTCCCCTTAAAACATCACAATTTCTCCCTCCTTTGAGAGGCATTTATTAAAACTGATAGTTTTTAAACTTCAGCTTATAAACATTCCTCTCACTCTCAAAGACTACAGTGCCATGAGTTAACAATAAGAGACAAGTCAATTATGATGTGTGCCCTATGTTCTTGTTTTATGTTATATGTGGACCATCATTATAGCCCATTAAATTAAACACAATAGTTTTGTTAAACAGGGCTAATCCTGAGCTCACTTATTTCAAGTTGTGCTCATATCTGATTATAAAAATAAAGGTGGGATGTTGAAACAAATCATTGACTAGGATCTCACAATTAGGTCAAGAAAGGAAGCTTGGATTTACCCATATTATGTAGTTTCACATTGTTGCAATTTGGTCTCTAGGCAGAACATTCCTGATTTACAGCAAAGATTAATACTTTGTCTTTAGTTCTTGGTGTCTGGGCTAGGATTTAAAAGAAAACCAGAAGCCACATTAAAAGTCATCTCACTTTGAGGTCAAAAGTCCAAGAGGAACTTGAGCTGAGCTACAGCACGCATCTGGCTTGGACATTCAGTGGTTCACCCACACCTGCTTTCTCATCACTACAACCTGCAGTGGCAGGTAGTGTCACTGAGCTGGTTAGCCAAGTTCAGTTTTACCATGACGAGAGACACGGGTCGCCATTTTGAGTCTAGTTATTTAGTGGGGAAACTTGTTTAGCACGAATGCTGGTGTGTCCACACAGCGGGCACACCACTGGCGCACCTAATGCAAGCCTGTCTGGGCCTGTCCACGACACCCACCATGCACAGTGCCAGTCATTCTTCCGGATGTACCTCTGATATCCAAAGGACCCCCACTGCTAGCACAGGCCCGAGGATTTGCCACCCAAGAGATCAACTGTGCAGATTGGTAAACAGTCTGAAAACTCCTCTTTCACACCTACCCCCCAGGGATCACCCTTGACACGGGAATATAGATAAGCACGGCATGCCCCCTGGCCTAAAAAATGTTTCATAAACCACATATAATAAAGAAAGAGGAAGGAGTGGGTAATATCTATGATAATAAATGAAAATTCACTTCAATTTCCTCAACAAAATGGCAGGCCCTGAACTATTGTGGTTAACTTAAAAGTTGAAAAGGGTCTCTGTGTTTTCTGGAGTCGTGTGTTACAGACTGCTACGCACCCCAAACCCCACACCGTAAGGTGACAGCTGCACTATATAAATATGCTATAATAATAGCTTATTATGCTGTTGCTAAATTAGCACCATCTTCAAAGTGCTCAGAAGCTATTATGTATTGTGTAGAGCTATACAAGTGTAGCAACTCAAATCTGAGATATTTGCTGTATTCAGTGCCTAATTTGGAAAATAAATAGTACTGGGACTCGAAGTTTAGCTCAGAAGGCTACAAGTATGTGGAGTTCGCCTGTCATGATCTTGTTTTAAACTCTTGTCAGTGGTACTTATTTCCCATTTTATTTCTGATGATTGTAGGGTGGCCAGGGTTTCAAAACCAAAATCCAGGACAGTCAGTAAGTGTTAGCATAGAAATACAAAGACGAGACATTGCTATGGCATTATGGTTTCACATATCTCCAGAAATACTGCTATTGTTGTTTATTACTGTGGTGATCTAAGACTAAAAATGAAATGGAAATGTTGGGCTCTGCTTCATATTTGCTTATTTCAGCCCAGACATATGATGTTGTAAGTGAATCTGGGCTATGGGGATCTGCTGAGTCTGGAACCTGATCTGGCTTGGTGTCTGATCATACTCCACCATTTTCAACAGCAATCTCACACTTGGTAAGCACCGCTTAAAATAAAAACATTGTTGCAATTGGATTGGTTAATAAGGCAAAATGCTTGACATGCTCAGCTTTTACCCCTTCTTTTGCAGCAATGGTAACAAAAGTCAGCATCTTTACTTGTAGTATTACTGCTATATTTACTGGGTCCATGCGTGACTAGATGGTCCACATAAGTGTTTTCTTTTCACTGTGGGACTTGTATTCCTTATTTTATCTTTGGGATAAACAAGACTAGAAGCCACAGAATGCAAAGAAAAAACCAGGAGGGGAGCAGCTAGTCACACATAGACCTGGGAAACTTGGAAGGGCTGGGTTAGAAGGATACCCATCTTCATATCATGCTGAATATGAAGTTGGGTTTAATGCGAGACGTAATGCCTGCGCTCATTCAACTTAACAAAACCAGAAGTATTTCATTCAATGTCAGGACGCTAGGACAGATGTAACAAGAAAAGGCACTATCCAAGCAAATCCCCAACTTCTGTTCATCATGAATGGCATTTCCAGTTGCCATAGTGTACCATGAGGGCTGCTAAAACAGTCATCTGATCCTTCACAGTGCATAATCGTTTATTTTTGATTAGTTGCTTTAAATAGCTTTAACATGCCATCTTGCAGTTGCTTCAGAGCACTAGGAGATGCAGTGAGCAAATCGAAATGTCAAATCAAAGTGGTTTTCACAGTGAGCAGAGGGAGCCTTGTGCATTCTGAAATATGCGCTGAGATGCAATAATATCTCACTGGCGGCCCATGGTCCGTTCCATGTGGCTGCTCACAATCCATCCAAATATGACCTATAATTAAGTATCCATCCATTTAACTTTCCTTCACCCTTAAGAATGAATTCCCAATTGTCTATATTCACCATCTGTACATTCAACACTCCAGACACCAATTCAGGGCCTGGAAACATTACTTCAGATGACCCCCAGGCGAAAAGTCAGTAGCGATGATTTCCAGAAATGTAGAAAAACTCCATATGTGCCGCCCATAACTTGAAACACCACTGCAGGTAAGTACTGCAAAAAGCTGGACTGATCTCCCTACTGAATATGGTAGAGTTGGCCCATAAATAGGGCTTTAGGTACTGAGAACTCGATTCAGACTGCAGTGTATGCACTGGATGAGGCTGGAAAGACAATATTTCAAACATGGGAGTCAGTCAACTTCTCTCTGTATATTTTCTCCCTAGCTATATTAAAAGACAAGGATTGCTGACCTACAGGGCTGGGGTCAGAGGGCCAATTATGCCCAGAACAAGGTTGCTGGAGCAGATAGTGATTTATGTATACTTAAGGGGACATTTACTAAACTTTCACACAACACAGGGCAGCAAGCAAAGTTCCTGCACTGCATTGCAAAAGATATGAAGTATTTCTGCTCTCCCCTTGCACTGTCACACTGTGTGCAGACTAGGGTTAAATGTGTAATGTGGCCCAATATTAGTATTGATGTTGAGTGACTTGTAAATGTCGTCAGAACTCTGCAATAGCAATAAATTACTATATTGCACATGCAACCCCTCATGTATTTTGGGGAGTTAGTTTGAGAAATCTGTTTGATTCAAAATTCATGTAACAACGGGCATTGACTGGAATTAAAATATATGGGTTTACAGTTCATGAATAAAGTGTTAATAAAACAATGGGGAATGGAAAGGGCCTGTTGATGTATGTATCTGTACAGCTGCAGCTTTTACCACGAAAATTTAGATTTGCCATGTTTGCCACATATTTTGCTACATAATTTCACATGATTTGCAGATTCCCCAAAAATTGTTTCTAACTCAAATGGCTAAAAATAATACTGCCAAAACATGCAGCATAATTCACATTTTTTATCCATACAATTTAGATAGCACTACCTTGTAATTCTAGTAGCCCTGACAGTGGTAAAACTCTGGAGATTTGTTTGTGGTTTGTCATTATGACTGTAAAACCTATATTTCATGAGTAACTGTGACATATTTCTCATATTTCATGGTTTCCTGTGTGGAATATAGGTTTTATACCACTTCATTTTATGCAATAAATTCAACCAAGCATGTAGGGTGTATGTGTGTGTGCATGAATGTTTGGGTACACATTTCTGTTTGGTCTCCAAGAGGGCCCTTTTAAATTTAGTTCCTGGCTCCATGGCAGGCCTACCTAAGCTATGATATTGACAACAGAAAAAAGAATGTTTATCTTAAGTACAGCATTGTCAAGGTTTTTATTTTAAACTTGTCTTTGGAATTGGTGCATCATTATAAATTATTTATGAAAGAAAGTACAAATAAAAAGAGAACACTAGTTACATGATTGCACACTACCCTGTAATGCTTCATGGTTTTAGCAAATCCATACCTCCCTACATATTCATAATCTTTTATATGCCTTATATTATCAGGCACTGCTTTGTAGACAGCAACATTTTAGACATTTTGACGTAGCTGAATTTTCTTCATTCAGTTTCCAGGTCATCTGTATGTGCTTGCCTCGATTCAGTGTATGTATTCGATTATGGACTTTTTTTGCATGTATGTATGTATAGATAGATGGATGAACACGTTGCTATATGGAGATAGTTAGTGATAGATAGACAGACAGATAGCGGATACAGGGGCCAACACAGAAACATACAGGCAAAAACAGACCGGCAGACATACGATAACACATAGAGATAGGTAGGTAGATCAAAGATTGTTGGATAGCTAGATACAAATAGAATTAGATACAGATGGCTCTCCTTATTTCTTCGTCAGTGTCTCTCTGTTGTTAGCTGGTTCCGACCATTCTTTATGCATATCTTTCAGTTTCTCTCTCTTTCACTTCCTGTCACTGCCTCTATCACATTCTTTCACTCTCTCTCTAACATTCTGTCTCTCTGTGCCTCTCTCCTCTGCCTCTCCCTGTATTTCCCTGGATTGTCTTTCTCTTCTTGTCCTTTGTCTTTGTTTTTCTATGTCTTTCCCTGTCCTTCTTCCCTTTAGGTCTCATGTATTTCGCTACCTCCATGCTCTTTCTGCTCTTTCTCCACCTTGCTCCGTCTTTCCCTGTTTTCATCCCTGTCCTATTGTCTTCCACTGACTCTTCCTTTACCTCTCCCAGTCTTTCTCCCATTTTGTCTGTGCATTTATTTTTTGTCTCTATGCTGTTCAATGTGTCTCCTGATTTATCTATCCACTTCACTTTCTGCCTTTCCATGCATTCTCTCTGTCCATTTCTTCCTTACCTCTTCTTCTTTCTGCCTCTCCCTGTCTTTATATCCTTGTTTTCTCACCCTACCTACTTTCTCATCTCTCCCTGTCTTCATCTACCTTCATTACTCTCTGTCTTTCTCTTTCTTCTCTTGTTTTTTTGCCCCTACCCATCTCTCTCCCTCTCTCTTTCTTATTCTCCATCCCCATTTTTTCTTGTTTTTCTAGTCTATTTGCCCTTGACCATTTTTAAAATCATTGGATAGATGTATTTTGCAGTCTCTTCTCTGTCTTCTTGTCCTTGGCCATTCTTAGTGTCATTGGATGAGTGTTTATTGCAGTCGCTTCTCTCTTTCCTTGCCCTTGGTGATTCTTAAAGTCATTGTCTTTTGCAGTCTCGTACAAACTGGCCACATGGGAGGGAATGTCTCTCAGGTCTCCAAGGGGTCCCTACTAAATGCAATGCATGGCTCTCTGGCAGACCTACAAAAGCAAGGAACTGCACAAACTAAAAATAATATGTTTGTTTTAGGTACAACATTGTCAAGGTTTTGTGTTTTTTTAAATTTATCTTTGGAATTGGTACATCATTATATATTATTGAGAAAAGAAAGTAAAAGTAAAAAGGGAACACTAGTTACCTGATTGTTCGCTACCCTGTAAATGCTTCATGGGTTGAGCAAATTCATACCTTCATACATATTTGTAGTCTTGTGTATGCCTTGTATTTTCAGGCAGTGCTTTGTATTCAGTAGCTTTTTAGACATTTCATTTCGACATAGATTAATTCTCTTCATTCAGTTTCCTGGTCATCTGTATGTGCTTGCCTCCATTCAGTTTAGGTATTCAGGTATGGTCTTTTTAAAGTTTAAGTCCTTTCTATTATTTAAAACAAGACTTTAATCACTACATGATCCTTCCGAGCCTCACACAGTCTATACCTGGACATACTAATCATTCATACTATTTGGTACCACAACATCCACCAAATACAGCTAGTCACATGTCTTTATTCTTCTTTTTGTAAATATGTATTTATTTAGACCCTTTGAGACTGCTGCAACATATAGGTATTGGATTTGTGTCTCTGACAAAGCCAACTCAGTCTTTCATCCTTCTGGAGACGATAATTAAAGTATGGCTAAACTGGGTAATAACAATACCAGATAATTACAGCACTTTGGATTTGAAACTGGGTGCATACCTGCAAATATGCATACAGACCAAAGCATCTACAGACATTCAGGCACACAAAAAAACAAAACATGCATTTTCACAAAAAAATCCTCAAGGATGTTTATAGTGTAACCATAAAATGCAAATGAACATACTCTGCTTTCTGCTTACAAATCACATTAATACAGCGGATGTTTCTCATACATTTTAAGGCAATACAATCTGGCTAGAACCTCCTGTAGATGCTGTCATTATGAGGGCCATGCACACCTACCAAATATTCCGGGCTACAAGCTTGTCATTCCCATTGTCAACTTCCTTCAATGTTTTTTGTTTTCTCTGCTGCAGTATACCTGTTATTCCTCCTGCACATCAGTGCTCTTGCTCCGTCCCCTCTTTGTCATAATTCTCAGAGTCATTGCTTTTCATGCCATTTTGGGGAGAAGCCCCATGAGCAGAGCAGCTGCCTCTGCATGCCCTCACGTACATGTTTCCTGGCCCCATGTACGAGACTGTTTGTTCATTAAACTTTTGTAGCCATTGACCATAAAAGAGGTGGAATAGCTGCAGAATGCTACTAGTTTCAAAGAGAAGTAGGATTTTTCAAGTTTCAAAATGACTTAGCATGATGATGATGTGATTGAAAATTACATTAAATTACTTTTGCCAACATTGTCACACAACATACTATTACTCAGCATGGGTAGTGTGTGTTCACTATGACTTAGGTAGAACAGATATTGTACGTACTGCAGCTCAGGGCTCCAGACAACAGCATTGTTAGAATTTAAGTGGAACACACATCACGTATCAGAAAATGGTGCTGCACTGAGAGCCATGATAATGACTATTGTTGAGAAGTAGATGTTCTGTGAAAATCCTCAGTCGTTGTGTCTTTGGACATCTAGTTTCTGGATGCTTACTGTGAGTGAGTCTCCTTAACTGAATCTTACCCTTTTTTAAGCTTCTCATGTAAATGGGTTAGCACTGCAATTGAAGAAGAAATGTCCACTTTCTACTTGGCAGAAGCAGAAATCTGTAGTGTGTACCCTGCCCTAAAACTTTAGGTAATGTGTGCATAAAATGTAACTTTAGATTCGCACAAAGTAAGAAAGTCACTGGCTATTTCTATAAATTTCGGGATCACAGACTCATATCCAGAGTCATTTGTACTTTGTGTGGGATTGTTTATGCATTTATAAAATTTGGCATATTCCCCTGAGTCATAAATGGAATATAAGCTATAAGCCACCAGGCTGAACTAGTTAATTACTCTGCTGGCCAGGTGGTAGTTGAAAGCTTCACCTGGTACAAATGACCCACTCTGGGAGATTACCTTTCTCCAGGCAGAGGAATGGGATAGCCTAAAATCCCCAAATATATAGGACAGTTAACTCGCCAAGAGTACTCCTCGTTGAGCTTCTCATTAAAGGGAGGCCTTTTCTTAAGGTGCCAAAGATAGAACAACACTGGCCAACACCACTTCACCGCTAGTGCTGTCAAAGCTATTGCAGTAGTTTTTAAATACTCTTGGGCACTATGTATAGAATTTAGGGATTGTGAGTTCCTAATTGTGATTCTTTGCAAATCACAATTAGGTAATCACAATTTCTAATTTACAAGTTAGTAATAGCAATTCCTAATGGGGTTGCAATAGACCTACCTCATAAATATTAATGAGAAAGGATGCAATTTGCAATCCATTAGGACATACTATCATTACAGGGATGGTGGCCTTCTGGGGGTCAGCAGACCACCTGGTCTGTGGTTGCTTTTTAATAAAGCAATCTTTTTTTTAAAACACAGCCTATCTTCTATAAACGAAAACGGGATGCATTTAAAAAAATTAAATTAAATGTTTAAGTTTCAATTTTTATGAGGAGACAGTGGAGAATGGTCATCACCACCCTTGAGCAGTAGATAAAAATTAATGTTTTGCAACCGTAATTCGGTTGCAAAACATTCATACATAACACCGCAATTCAGTATTTGGAGGCGAAGCTCGAAACCCGCCCCTTCCAAATACTGAATTGCTAAATACAAACTGTGATTCTGTAACATGTTACTGAATTGCAATTTGTGCTCTGTACATATGAAAAATCATTCTGCGAATTGGGCCATTCTGCAAACTGAGCCATTTCCGACTGGAAAAATGTTTTAGTTTCCAGCTTGCAGATACCTTGGTTTGTAGTCATAACTGTCTGTTTCCTTCCCAATGTTGGCATATGACAACAAATTCAGACAGTCCTGTTAGTGGAATGGTTAGAATGACAGTTGGAGGAATGTATTGTGCTTTCAGTAACAGAAGCTCTGACGTTGTAAGCTACAAAGTAGTTAGAGTTTCTCTATGTAAGGTTTATACATAACGAAAAATGGCATCAGACTCATGTCAGCAGCTGCGTGAGCAGAAAATATCCGGTCATCACTGACACTTTTGGGCTTCACCTTTTCTAGGGTTTCTGAAAAACACTGGCACTCGTCTGGCAGATACAATGTGATGGTGACAGTAAATCAATGTGTTAATTGCTCATTTTGTGTGAAACTCACTATTTTAAGACACACTCACAGGCAGACACACACAAGCACACATACACACACACACACACACACTCTCTCACAGACACTCCCATACACACACACACCCTCCCAGCAATCGGAATTCAAACTGAGAAATGGCAACAGCCAGGTGTTAAAATCCACATATTTACTAGCTGGTAAATTACAACTGGAATGGAATAAATTCCTGGAATGGAGTACGTGGAACGTCAATAGAGGTGTTGTCTGAGGTGAGCATTGCAGTCTCCACTTTATCTGGCAATTGGGTGAGCAAGGTGTGCATGCATATAGATGGGCTAGCTGTAGTTTCGACCACTGCATATACAGTCGGAGGGTGATGTATCCATAAGGTGGAGATTCTGAAAGGACACTAGAGAATCATTTCAGAGGATCCTGCAAAGCCTTTATTCAGGAACAGCTCATCCTATAAGGACAGTCTCCCTGAATGTTTTGGAATGTCCCCGGACCACGAATGATTTCTGTGAACTCTGGAGGACCATAATGAACTCCAAATGCTGTGGAGGATTTCCGTCAATGGCACAGAAATTGATTGTGACACTATTTAAATGGCAAACGTGTATTACATTTGAAAATATATAGAAATCATACACAAGCTACACATACAGACACACATAGACAAACAACACAAACTAGACGACAGCCAGCATGTTTGCACGCACCACATTAAGGTGTCTATGCACAGTGGCAAGAACACATTTATGATCTGTTTTTAGTGTGCCTTTGGGTCAGCTTTTGCTATGTGTGTATGGGTACCTGTGCGTATGTCCCGTTTGTTTGTCCTTTTTGCACACATATCTACCTGCAGTGTTATCGGTCTGTGCGAGCACAATAGGAAAAAAATCCAGACCTCTTGGCTTTGCCAGTCCTTGTTGAACTATTCAGACAGTGCAAATATAGTACAATATAGCCGTAGCTCACGAGGGATCTGGGTATTCCAGCAATGTAATTGCAAAATTGAACCCCACTGCTTCAATCGAAATAATCTACCGCTTGTCGTTCACCCAAGACGCCATTACTTTTTTAAAGCGATGTCTAATGTGCATTTTGCTGAAAAGTGTGCACCAAAGTGGAGCTGCAAAAAGATAAATGATTTTATTATATCAATGATTGTTTTTAATTGTCTTCAAGAAGCAAAAATACTCTTCTGTGAAATGTAAACACAGTGCTTACGAGGACTGTTCAATATGGAATTCATCGTACAATTTCTGCAACTGATGGAAATTGAGTCGAGTAAGGATTCATGCACAGTTTGGCTTTGTTTGAAACACGGCTCCGAAGGCTCAGTTATTAAAAAGCTTTTCTCACCATGTAAGCTTTCAAATCACAGCATGAAATATTATGGCCTGGGCTTTTTAAATGTCTTAGCAAATGTCAAATATATTTTTGGTACTTTATCTTTGGCTGCTTGTTAATTGGCAAACTCAAAATGTGGATTTCTACTCTTCAATTGTTGCTACTGATATTATATCTTTACACAATTCTGTTTTGCATTATTCATTTAAAATTGCTGGAAATGTATTTAATTGAATGAATAAGCTGTATAGCACTAGAACCAACATAGCTCTTGAAGGTCTTGTTTGCTTTCAACATCCTCTTGCAGTTTGCGAAAATGCTGCAAAATTTGTCCTTGCACATGTCAATATTTCAGTTATTTGTTTATCACCGATTTAATGGGCGATACATGCTGTTTGTGAGTTGTGAGCAGTTTTAGACTGAAAAAGTTAGTTCACAACATTTACTGGCAAATGATGGCTTTAATGTGCAAATGCATTCAAACAAGTGCTTAGACAATCTGTGCCATTTCTTTGTTCAGTGTGCCTATTTCGGTGTCTCCGTCGTATGTACCCCTTTTATTTTTATTACCTTTGCGTCTGCTGCCATGAGCCACCTATTTTCTGTGGGGGGGAACCTTCAAAGATTGCAGCAACCCATACTAAGAGAGCCGAACACTCCATAAAGACTGCATACTACAGTAATCTGTGAGGTTCCATGTAACAAAATGCCTATCTACATACTTTAACACAGTATAATACCAATCCACCATGAAAGGCATATTTGCTTTAACATATGCTTTTTACAATAAATATCTCAGACCTATCACAATTGTTGTAACTTTTCATAATATATAAATCAGATTTATGGCATCTTACATAATATTTCACAACCTCTAGGCTTTGTTTTTGGCTTGCCAGCATCACATGTGGCCTACTGTGATGCTCATAAGTAGGACTCCCAGTTTTATGGTATTTATTTTTTTGACATTTCCATCTGAAATTATCCATATTTATTTTTTGCTAATTTGATCTGTATTTATTCATATTTATTTTGAGTTTTGTGAAACAAATGAAGCTGAAACTGGCATAGTTTCACTGTTATTTAACCCATACATATGTATGTTTGCTTGAATGCCTGCCAGGTTGCAGTGATATGAACACCTGCTGGAGATATATCAATGCACCTATGTGAAATTATGCAACTTTTAGTATCAACCATGTGCAATATCAATAGCCGTTGAAACCTCTTTACTAAAGTTCCTTTCTTTTTTAACCCCCTTACCTATCAATCCACACTGCTATTGGCCTGGCACTCATGGCAGAGAGTATTTAGAATCACTCAAAAAGCAACCCAATTTAAGTTTTTATCCACATGTAAAAATGAATACAGGCAATAATATAAGTGGTTCTCTGTCTGTATTTATCTGTAAAAACCTGTAAAAACGGAAAACAGGGAGCCTTAATCATAAGCTTTACCCCAAGCCAACCATCAGGCATACAGTCAGAAAATAAGAAATATGTCAAAAATTACTGTTGTCAATATAATATGCAAGCTTTCTTAAAAGGATTAAAAAGTATTATCAAAGAAAAAATACTTTACCCTTGTAGGGATTAGCAGAAGGTTTTCCCAATACCAAACCTTTTTATATTCCATGGTAAGCGGTGGGATTTCAATTAACAAAATATTGATCTGTAGGATTTAATTTAACCCCATGCAATAGTGATCCACCATTAAATTCCAACTGATTTAACTCATCTGTCACAATAGGTATACCCGGACCACTGCATTTATTGTGACTTTTTTAAAACTATAACTAACTCTACTTTGCTCTACTGCACATATACTTTCCCACAAGGTGAAAAAAGTGCAATACAAGCACTTTTTTTGCAGTGGTGGTGCACAACTACTGCCCAATTAAATTCTGCACTCACCGTAATTGACATGAGGGTGGAACAAAACCCCCTGTCTCAATAGTGCTTTTTGAAGCACTTTTTATGATGACTCAAAAGGTAAGGTGAAACTGCACTGTCAAGCCAGACCTAAACACATAGGTGCAGGGGGTCTAAACTTTCTTATAAGCCTATTGCTGTTGCTGCCAAATGCTTGTGTTGATCAATATTGAGTCTGCTGAGTCTTAATTCCATTTCTTGGCTTTTACTCTCTCTTACTAACACTTCTGTATTTTTATGTCACTTTTTGTCCCTTTTCCAACTTTCACCTACTATAAATCAAAATCTGATGATGATATATGTCCTGTTTCCTAAAAATAAGTACCAACACCATTCACCTGTAACCACCTGCTCAACACTGGTTCCTGGACTCTTAAACTAAATGTTCTACAGTTGGTGTTGTTGTACCTTCAAAATATGTGCCCAAGTAAATTTACAACTTTGTGTGGACATGGGCACAGGAGACACATTCAGGCACTCTGGACATATTCATAAAGTATGCTTTGTTTAATGTGGTACAGTGTTTCAGGCACTAATGTCAAGGGATAAGTACCAGTATAATGCAAAGCTTCTTCTGTTCTGAATGCATGGCCCTGCGTTGGAAAGCTGGCGTGGCTTTGACCACTCTCCAATGCATTTGTGTGCCTCTGGGCTTTTCCTGCCACTTCTCCACAAGCATGCTTCTTCACTTGTGCAGGGACTTGAAGGTGTTTGACTGAGCTCAGGGATGGACATGTGAGCCAGGCAGAAGTAACCACACTATAAGTGGTAACAACCTTTTATTTTCTTTGCCCAAAACCAGTTTCAGTCACCATGCTAATGTCATTCAACCATGATCTGCTACATCTTGTTGACATGACTCCATCTTTTGCTCTGAGTGAGGTGGGTTTTAGTCATTAAACATGCTCTTGTGGCACCTTCAAGTCTCAAGTACTCGATTGTCCCCCTTACAAGAAGCCTAAACCATTGACCCTCCTGTTCTGGTGCTCTGCAGGTTTAGTCTGTTTTGCACCTGCAGATTATCACATATCTATTTATGATAGTTACGCTTCCACTGTGAACCACTGAATTATACCATCCTGCACTTGTGGTTCTGATATACTTGGTTATTTTTACCAATTACCATTTGCACCTGCTACCTGCAATGCCTCATATCCGTTGCATGTAACATGTGCTCTTCTCCAGGTTCATTGGAATATTTCATTCTTTCACATGGAACACGTGCCTTCTGGATCTCTCTTTTCTTCCAGCATAAATACTTCATGTGAACCTGCATCAGTGCAAGGTCTCGTCTCAGTCGTGCACAAGCATCATCCCTGCACTCACCTGCAGGGATGATGCTTGTGCAGGACTGGGTTGAGCATTCCAGTCCTGCTCAAGCTTCATCCCAGCACTCACCTCCTGTGTTGCTCGGAACTTCTAGCTCTCTAGTCTTCCAAGCCCTACTGATGATCCTGTGACCCTGGCTTCTGTGAGGCTTCTAGTGTTTTCCTTCATGAGATACAATTCTGCCTCCTCTTAAGCTTCTTACACCTAGGGCCAGATGTAGGAAGGTTCCCTTTTGCGAGGTGCAAATTGCAAGTCCCTGCGACTTGCAATTTGCACCTCGCAAAAGCGAATGCAGAAAGGTGTCTCAGACACCTTCTGCGACTCGCTATGGGGTCGCAAAGACCCACCTCATAAATATTTATGAGGTGGGTCGCAGTTTGCGACCCCATAGCGAGTCTAGGCACTCACGGGGATGGTGGCCTGCTGGAGACAGCAGACCTCCATGTCCGTGACTGCTTTGCAATAAAGCAGTTTTTTTTTTTCTCTTTGCAGCCCGTTTTCCTTAAAGGAAAACGAGCTGCAAATAGAAAAAATAACGAAACCTTTTAGTTTCGGTTTTTTTCAGAGTAGGCAGTGGTCCATAGGACCACTGCCTGCTCTGAAAAAATATTCTTGTGAGCATTCACAAAGGGGAAGGGGTCCCATGGGGACCCCTTCCCATTTGCGAATGAGTTACCATCCACTTCAAGTGGATGGTAACTGCGAGTTGATTTGCGACCGTTTTCGCGGTCACAAATCAACTTACATTGCGGTGCGACTCGCAAATAGGTAGGGAACACCCCTTCCTATTTGCGAGTCTGAAACACATTTTGCGAGTCGGTACCGACTCGCAATATGTGTTTCTGCATCGCGTGAGGGCATTAGCGCCTCGCAAACGGCTTTTTTTGCCCTTTGCGAGGCGCTAATGCCTTCCTACATCTGGCCCCAAGTCTCCTGCTGTCTTCAGATTCCAGTTAAAGTGCTAGACAAGGCTAAGCACTTCCCCATCAGGTTAGTGTGCACTAATCCTCTCACAGTAGTGAGCAGGCCTGACATTATGAGTTTAACGGTCTTCAGGCAAGACCACCATGCAAAGTCCCACCACCATCCCGCCAGTGTTGGCGGTACAGTGTCCACTATATTACGAGTCACTAACACCAAGCTGACAAAACACAGCCAGAAATCCAACACCGCCATTACCACAGATGGCGAAAGAGCAACTGTCCATCCACCAGGCCCACCACGCCGACACCATTCCGGCTGCCATATATGAGTTACAAATCAGCCAAACATGCAAGGTGGTAAACCATTGGTGGTGCGCACAGCGGCGGGCTATAAAATCACCGCCAATAGAAGGCAACACCAGATTGGACACCTGAAACATATACACACACACAACACACACCTTTTCACCGCATTATAATACACACCCTCACAAACCCTTGCAGATATCATAACGAGCCAGAGACATATGACCCACGAACCACTGCACATAGAGCAATACTTCACACGTTGCACACACACCCACAACAATCATCTGCCCACACTGCACCTCGCATGCATAGCAAGCACCCCCACAACATGTCATGCCACAAGCACCCACGCTTCACCGACAATGAGTTGTGGGTTATGGTGGATTAGATCGTCAGAGAAGAGCCACAAATGATGGGAGAACAAGTCCAGCAAACATCAATCGCCAAGAAAACCGAGCTATGGCAGAGGATCGTCAACAAGGTGAACACAGTCTGCAGCTACCTACGCACAAAGGAGGACATCCAAAAGAGATGGAATGTCCTGAAGGTCCATTCTTGGCATCCAGGCACAACATGGCCCTCAACAAGAGGCAGTGGACCCCGACCTCCTCCCCTTGACCTGACAACCTGGGAGGAGAAGGTCTTGGACATCATGCATCCTGGGGTCCTGAAAGGAATAATTGGAGGGATTGATACTGGTAAGGAACCTACACCCCACCTGAGCACTAACCACTCCAGTCCTGCATGCCTCCCAAGCATTGACCACTCCCCATCATATCACAGACCACAAGAATGCACCCTCACTATCACCCACCTTCCTACTCTGCACGCCACACAACCCCTCTTCCACCATCCATACACCCACCCCGCACAATGCATGCTAAACCTTCACTATTTCCTCAACTACCACCCCCATAATCCATCACTAGGCATGCCGGATCTGAGTCACAGTCACACCTCACAATGGTGCACCTGCATGCACAGTCATCCCACAGCCCACCCAGACTGCTAGCCAAGACCACCTCTCTACCAATGCCAATTAGAGCAACGTCAAACAGCAAATCGACAACTACAATTGAAATGACAAGCAGAACCCAAAGGCCAGTCACCATGCAGTGCCAGCATTGCTGCAAATGTCATTGCCATCTCTGGGTACCGATTCCACACACTGCAAGTGGCACACCATGACACTACAACAATATTTCAGTGTAATAACTCTCAACCTTTCCATCCACAGCGAACCCTGCTACTGCCATCCAGTAGAGGATGCCAGGGTCAGGCAGCCCTCCCAGGATGAAAGCCCCAGTGGATGCCTGGAGGACGACGAAATGCCTGGGCCATTAGGGACAAATGGCCAGTCCACCTCCAGCAACCCTAACCTGGACACCCCTGACTCACCCTCCTGTGTGGCTACAGCACCACAGCTAGCCCCTGCTCCCCAAACCTGTGCCTCAGGAACCATTCAATTAGAGGTGTGCTCCACAGTACATGGGCCTGAGTCAAGGGCACCTGCCCCAGACAATGAAGGCCTTGGTGCTACTGGGAGTGGGCACACTGTGCCAGGGGCACAGGCACAGGGGGCAGGGCTAGTGGGAGGAGATCTTTGGTCCAAGGGAGGGGGCAGCAACAACATCAGACTGGCCACAAGGCCCTCAATGAGGTCCTGGGTGCATACCACCAAACCTGGCCCAGATCCTCACTACTCTGCAGGAAACCCAGAGGCTATAGAGGGAGAACCATCAGGAGGCCCTTCAGCAGTGGTAGACCCACAATGCCACCATGACCACCATAGCAAGGGTGCTGACGAAACTTGCCACTATCCAGCATCAGTCCATCTCCCACCAGCAGGCCCCTACCATAATCCAGATCACATCTGAGGCCTCCACGTCAGCGACAACCAGTCGAATGGAGGCCCTGCCGCAGGACACCAGCACGCCTTCCCCTTTAGCTAAGGAGCCCCCATGTAAGCGAGGACGTCCAACCAAACATCCAGCCTCCACTGATGCCACGACCAAGACCACGCCAGGAAGTGAGTTGCTTCAGAACATACCCCCTTCTGTGTCACAGCGACACCCTGTTGACTGTCCACTGTCATAATACCTTTTTCACATGGCCATCATACTGGACAACAACTCCCCACAGATGGGCTAAGTACTCTGATGAGCTCACTCGCCATTACCCCACTCATCAGCCCTTGCACTTGTATTATGAAATAAACACCTTTGAGCACAGTTTCTGTCTACTTCTGTATCTACCATGAGTACATTATGTACAGCCATCACATATATAACAGGAAGACCATTGACCTACCAATTTATGTGACAGTGCCAGAAGGGGGAGCAAATTATTTACAAGTTCGGTAATACAGTTAACAGCACCACATCTAAAGTAATGTGTACACACCACACCCACATTGAATTCATAAACCTGGTAGCAGCTCTGCACATGGCAGACGTTGCCACTGGTTACATAGCATGGCTCTGACACATACCTGTATGTCAGAGGAAGTAGTGTTGTATCAGCTTGCTCTGGAATCAGCTGCATCCTCGTCATCATCCTCCTCATCACTCCCCATGTCCTCTTCATCAGCCACTGGCACAGCTGCACCCTCCTCAGCATCCAGTAATGGGATGTGGAGTCTGATAGCCAAATTGTGCAACATGCAGCACAATACAATGATCTTGCGCACTTTTGCTGGTCTGTACAGTAGGACCCCTCCAGTGAGGTGCAGGCAACTTAATCTGGCTTTCAGCACTGTCAAGGTACGTTGAATTACCCGTCGGGTCCTACCACAGGCCTCATTGAATTGGTTTTCTGTTGCTGTAGTTGGATGTCTGAGAGGTATCAGTAGCCATGGCAGGTTGGGATAACCAGAGCCACCTGTGTGCGCAAAGGTAATTGGCATATTGAAAATTGTAGGTAAATCTGGAAGGTGGTGTAGAGTGTGCAGAATACAGTGGCACACATGTGACACAATACATACAGATGAGTCAGGCACAATCCCTTTGCAGTGGTGCCATCAGGTGTGGAATACTGCTGTTCTGCTGTATGTAGGCATCATGACTGACCCTGGGAACAGGGCAGTCACTTGAGTTATGCAGAGGTCTGTGAGACATACCACCTGAACACTGGTTGAGAAGAAGTTTTTATGGTTCCTAAACACCTGTTCACTCCTCCTGGGTGGCACCAGGGCAATGTGGGTACCATCAATAGCCCCAATCACATGTGGCATATGTGCCACAGCATAGAAGGCTGCTTTCACAGTGGGCAGATCGTCACGTTTGGGGAACATGATATATCTGCCAATATGTTTCAGTAGGCAACATAGGACGTTATTCAAGACGTTACTGAACATGGGCTGGGACATTCTGGCAGCCCAGCCCACTGTTATTTGGAAGGACCCTGAGGCAAGGAAGTGGAGGACTGCCAACACCTGCACTGTTGGTGTGATGGCATTGGGATGACGAAGACCGGCCGCAGATCCGTCTCCAACAGCCTCACAAGACCCATGGTGGTCTGATGGTTGAGCCAATAGCACTGGATGACGTTCCTCTCTTCAAGGGTGGCAAGACCGACCAGGGGCCTGTAGACAGGAGCATTCCTCACCATCATTCTTCCACCATACCTGGCATTAGGAGGGAGTGGCAATCATTATGTGCATAAAGGACTGTGTGGACACAGCGGAGCTGTGCACAGGTCACTATTAAACATTCATGACGCACCTCACAAACCCCCTCTGTACACATTGTAAAAGTAAAATGGCAGCCGCCTGTCCTGCATGCACAGGACAGATGGAAGTGAGCGAATTCCGCTGGCGTAAGATGTCAAGGCGGTAGGTGGTCGCAACTGCAGTGCAACTCCTCATTGGTTAACTTGGTTGCCTATGGGAGACATGAGCCAATGGCAACCACCGCTGGGGGTGACGGTGATGTCTGCGGTGGCTGTGACTGCCATTTCATGTGATCATGTTCACTTGACTCCTGACCCTGATCACTTGTGATGAGTATACCTCCACTACGTGTGCTGCTGTGTTCTGCCACTGGTAGCCCAGATGCCACGTACTGCAGGAGATAGGGCCCCAGCCTTCTCACAGGAGGAACTTGAGAAGCTTGTGGAGGTTGTCCTACCCCAGTATGACCAGCTGTATGGGGCACCAGAGCAGCAGGTGAGTGCACTATGATTATATTCTCGGTGAGTGGCACGAATGTGGATGGGGGCCTTGGGACGAGGATGAGTGACTTGTGGAAAGACCTGGCTGAGGGCTGTGAGGACAACTGGAAGGTTGAAATGTGCGCATGTTCAGGGTATGTGTTGTGTCCAATGCAGTCCCTAAAATTCCACGCTACATGACTGTCTCGTTTTCTCCGTGTTATCCATGCAAGTAAGCACCCATCAAAAGAAGGGGATCTGGCGTGCCATCGCCGAGCAAGTGCGGACCTTGAGGGTCCATGCCCGGCGGAACACCCACTGCAGGAAGCGGTGGGAGGACCTGTGATGCTGGGCAAGGAAGACCGGTGATCCCCAGCTGGGGACGTCCTCACTACGAGGGAGGAGCCCTGACACCCCCTTATGTCCTGCATTTTGACGATGACATACCCTGAGGTGGATGGCTGCTTGAGGGCAGTAGAGCAGCCACAAGGTGGTGAGTTCACATTCTTACTTAGGTTATGTGGGAGTGATAGGTGCAGCCTGTGCAGTGTGTGAAGGCTGTGGAATGTTTGCTAGGTAGCTATTGTATGACTAGGCTTGGGACACATTAATGCCGGATGTGCTACATACATGTGTTCATATGGCATGCATAATGTTAGTTGGGGTTGACTTCTCTGCTAAGTGGCATTGATGAAAGGGCAACTGTGTAGTACATGAGCAGGGTCTTAGATGTGGACAGGGTTTCTGCTTCTGGAGTTCACACACATTGTACTGCCAACTATCCAATCAGTGTTACTGGGGCCATATCCCTATCTGCTGTCTCCTGGCATGTGGTGCATGTGTAGTATGCAAAGTCTGAGGTTTCACATCATACACCTATATGTGCTTGGGTTATGTGGCTGTGAAAGTATGCCTCCAAATGCCCGTAGACTATAATGTTTGGGTCTAGTGATCGTATAGAGCCGTGAGCCAATGCGGTGGGTCTGACATGTGTTGATGGTATGGCTTTCATCCTGTACAGGATTGAATGTGTGCCAGCATGTGTGAAACTCATGTGCATGACTGAGGTGGCACTCATGAGCTGTCATTGCAGTGGCATGTGTGTGTGGAGGCATGGCATGTAATGACATGGCACTGCAGTATGTTGCAGTGACTAGTATGTGACTGTTGTGCTGGCATTGACCACTTGCTCCCTGTTTCTCTTTCTCCCACCCTGTCTCTCACTGTCCCACCCTCCCTCCTTCAGCTCCTCTGTCTTTGTGTGCAACAGCATCATCTGGCGAAGGAGAAGGGGCACTGGCAAGAGGGGAAGCTGCATCCGATGGGAACCAGCGGAGCCGAGGGGACCAGTGGGATAGAAGGCGAGTGGAGCACCTCAGGGAAGACAGGAACATCTACACCATCATCTGATTTTTTCTCTGATGGTGACCCCCGGGTGGTGGCGGAACCTTCAGGCCCTATGCCTGCACCATACTTGTCCGCCACCCCCCTTACCAACACCGCTGTCACTGTAGCTCCCACCCAGTTGCCCGTGCTCACTCACCCAGGAGGGTGGGCATCTCATTTGCTGCAGGCACCTCTGCCCCTGCCCCAGTCAGCCCTTTTGCCCTGAATGAGGAGGCTATTGACCTCCTGATGTCCATCTCCATTGGGAAGACAACCATCATGAATGCAATCGAGGGACTGGCATCTCAGATGCAACAGCCAAATGCGTTCCTGGAAGGCATTAACAGTGACATTTCTGCCCTTCAGAGATCAATTCAGGCTCTGGCCTCCTCATTGACAGCAGCCAGTGTTCCTTCTTCTTCCGTTCCCCCTCCAACTACCTGTTCTCACTCCCACATCCCTCTCCCATTTCCCATCCAAAGCACACTTTCATACCAGCATGTATCCCCACCAACAGACCAAGGACATTCACATGCACCACAACGCCACCACCGCCATGCACACACCCACCATTCAGATGCACACACACCAACATCCACTACCTAACCTGACTCACACACCTGCTCCCCCTTCACAGTCACATCGCCACTTAGACATGCAGACACCACATCATCAGTCCCAGGACCAGACACATGTCCTGTCACTGCCACTGTAACCACAACAAGAAACCCCCATGCATGCACCCCATACACCACATCCCCACGCACCACAACAGTCAACACAACCACATGCAGCACATCCACCATATCTGCACACACCATCCCAACATTCACTCACACATCCCCCCACCATCACCCTGTGTCTCCTCCACGCCTCCTCCCAGTACACCTTTACGCCCACACTCATCCACCCAACACACAACCAGCACACACATTTAATACACCCACGCAGCAGCACCCAAACCACATCCACGTACACACCTATGGACCATCCCCTCTCCCTCCACTCCCAGAAGCTTAGCCCATGACCTATTACTGCCCCTAAAAAGAGATTCCTTCATGAATTCTCCAAGTTCCCGTCGCCTGGTCCAGTTCCTGTTCCCCCCAAATGCCATGCTACCCTTCCCAGAGCCCTGCCTTCCACCTCCCTGTCCTACTCTGGGCTGAGAAATGCCCTGCAGTCAGCAGTCTGCAGTGCTGCCACAACAGGCACACCTGTCCCTCACACCTCCAGCCCTGGTAGCACTCCATCTGGGTCACCTGCTGTGGTGGCCCCCACCAGCATCCTACCTAAGAAGGCAAGGAAGAGGGGCAAGGGTAGGGCATCCCCCCAAACGCAGGACAGTAAGGAGGGAAGCATGATAAGAAGAGGAAGGATACCCCATCCGAACCCTGATCACACCCTTCTACCCCCATCCCTGAGGTGCCTGCATGCCCCATTGATGCCCCTGCCGTATGGAGATCTGCACATTGCAGTCAGGAGTCAAGTTGGGCAGTCCTCACATGCCTAGTGTGCCCGGGACATTTGGGCAATGATGCACTGGCCCTTGTGGCATTTTGTAAATAGTTATCATTGCATTTTTCATATTTCCAATAATATTTATCTACAACAGCACCATTGGTGTCGATGCTACATAGCTTGTCCTGGCTTTCCTAGTGCATGTAAGTATGGAGACTGTGCATGTGTCTGTAGTAATGTCCTTCCCTCCAGTGTGTGCTAGGATGGGGTACTTACGGCCGGTGTCTATGTCGGTGTCGCTGGTCCTGAATGTCAATGACCAGCAGGAGCATTGGAATGACTTGCAATTCGTGAGCCATGGCGCCTATGGACGTGCCTGTGTTCCAGAAGGTCGGTGCTTCCTTTTATGTTGTTTGTTTCCACCATGGTTTTCGCAGCAGTTAGACCACCCCAGAAGTCCTGGCAGTGTGCAACCTCATAATACGGTGGGCGGAAACAATGCAGACCTTTCTCATGCATGTATAACCACACTTGCCTAAACAACACATGGCTGTTTCTGTACCTTAACCACACAGGTGCTGAACTACACATATGCATGGTTAATGCACAGAAACAGACATGCTTTGTTTGGAAGAGGACACAGTGAGGTAAGTGGGGCTGGGGCAGGGCTGGGGTGCATATAATGGGATTGGAGTTGGTGGGTGGCTGGGTGAGGGGTTTGGGTATTTTTTGTAAAGAATTATGGTGGGGTTGGGCTTGGGGCGGGACTGACACGGTGGGGTTAGTGGGGCTGGGGCAGGGGTGGAGGTTGGATTAGGGATTGGGTTGGGTGGGGGGCTGAGCCAGGATATTTTTTTAAGGGGCATGGGTGGGGGGACTGGGTATTTTTTTTATTCAGGGTGGGGGCAGGGTAGTTTATTTTTAAAGGGGTCGGGGAAGGTTTAAAGGAGGAAGGAGGGAGGGAAGATGAGGAGGAAGGATTGGGAGAGGACCTCGTGAGGTCAGTGGGTTTGGGGCAGGGTTGGTGGGAAGTTTTTAGCAGTTGGCAGATTTAGGGCTTAGGGTGGGTGGTGGGTGTCAGGTACTTTTTGCTTTAGTTTTTAGGGGTAGGGGTTGGGGTATTTTTTTTACAGGTAATTTAGTTCTTAGGGGCTGGGGTGGGGGTCTGGATACTTTATTAGTTTATTTTTTTTAGGGCTTAGGGTGGTTGGGGCTTTGGGGTGGCTTACTTATTAGGGGGTAAGATTTTAGGGCTCAGGGAGGGTGGGGATGTCATGGTAGTTTAGTTTTTGGGGTGGAGGGACAGGTACTTTTTTTGACAGCTCAGGGTTGGTGGGGGAGTATCGGGCTAGTTTATTTTTAGGGGTTGAGAAGTCGGGATCGTTTTTTTTTTTTTTTTGGGCTCAGGGCGGGTGGTGCATGTTGGGGAAGTTTACTACTATGGTGTGGGGAGTTGGTATAGTTTTTTTTTTTTAGGTTTAGGGCAGGTGGGAGGTCGGGTACTGTATTTTATGGGGGTGAGTGTGGGGGTGTTGGGATAGTTTTTTTTAGGGCGGGTTGAGGGGTCGGGTAGTTTAGGTATTAGGGGTGGGGGTAGTTTTGAGGCTCAAGGTGCATGAAAGGGTGGTATGATAGAACCACACATTCCGTTTTGCATGCCGTTTCCACACATGCCTTTACAATGAAAATATGTTGTGGTAAAGGCATTCGCGGAAACAATGGGGTCGTTGTCCCAACAGCCTTGTTAAGGCATGCATGGTTCCAGCATGCGGGGTTACATTACACAACCTTAACTAAAAACAGTGGCAATCTTTAAAGAAGCAAGTTCAAAATATAGCAGTTGCAAGGAAATGTTTTTCATTAGCAAAACAATTTTAAAGCAGTACACTTGTCAATATTAAAACAAAAATGATTTTTAACTTTCACACAACACAGTCTGCAACAACTACAGCAAACAAATACAAATTTTATCAAAATAACACTTGCCTAAAGCAAAAGCCAATCATATTACTCAGAAAAACGTCATTAGCAATCAAAGGAAAGGTAAGACTGCTCTTTTTTAGGTGAAACCTGCAAAAACATCAAAGACCTAGAGTGATCAATCATTAAGACATTGCTGTGCAACTTGTTTCAGTTTTTTTCTGAGATGCCCAGGAGTTGCCCTCGATAGTCAATCTGTTGCCATCTGCTCAGAACGAAATGTAAGATATCAGATATTTAGCAAACCTACTGCCGGATTTGCTTTAAGGATCGTGAACTGGACTCTGATCTCTTGACAATTTCAAAGACGTCTACAAGGGATTTCGCAGAGCTTGTAAGAGTTTGCGCAAATTGTGGGGAATCGAATATGTCTTGTACAATGATGTCACATGCTATGCCCACAGTTGCAAGTTTATTTCTTTTCCAGAGACATGAGCTTTCAACCATTAGAAACATTTCTATTCTTGTCTGCCTACAGGCATCAGTAATCGAGTGATTGATTTGCGTCTCTACACACTTTGTTCAATTGATGCCTTTGTGATTTTAAACCTTTTATAATTATTTACCATTGTGACACTGAATGTCTTAGAGGCATTTAAAATAATAAGATTTTTTCAGCCTGATTCAAGTGTTGTGTTGGCAATCTCTAACAGACATATTACTGCGACAGTGATTAGATTTAAGTGGAGTTTTTGAGGTAATCTATAATTGATTGCAGTAAATGCTCAGTGCTCCATATATTCACGATTTCTGCATGCTCCAAGTTTTCCAAACAGATTCTTATGACAATTCCTTGCTGAATCCAAACCCTACAGGTTCAATGGGAGCCATCAGATTTTGCTGCAGAATCCGCATCTCTAGTGCAAGCATAAAGTGGCCAATGTGTTCAATGGATGGCGTCTTAGAAGTTCAAAATGCCTCTTGTATTCATAAATAACGGATGGATTATCAGTGCTTGATTGACATGCCCCAATACATGGGGTCCTGTTTTGCAGAGAATCCCAAGAGAGTTTGGTATTTAAGTTCGTAACATTAGGACTGCAAGTCCAAGAGACAGGAAATTGGCCTCTTTAATTTGATGCTCAATTTAACACTCTACTGGCAGGTAACTCAAAACAGGTATCTTTCTCCATCATATTCGAGGTATGGTAATGCACAGCTGAGAAGTGAGCATTGAATTGCAGATTGTTCAACACTCTTTGATTGTACTACTGTAGATCGAACAACAGATTATTGTAAGACAAGAATATTGAGGACAGAATTTCAATGGAGAATATATCAAAAGGTAAATGCATATAGGGAAATTACTATTCCTTACCTCACTTCCAATTACCTTTAAGATATTGGTGCAGGGTAGGTACATATATGTGGAGTTAGGTATAGAAAATCTAGACATACTTACCTATCAGTATTTGTTTTCATCTTCGTTTTCTTGATATTGTGTCCTATCAATATTATGAGGTCGGTTTTCAAGGAGTACATCTGTGGTTTTTCTTTAAACTACACCAATTGCAGGCAGACCATGGATATTAAATACAATAAGATCCAAAGGTGAGCCTGTTTGAAGTGATGTATTTAAAAAAAAAAAAAGATTTCACAGGGTGAAAGAAAGCAGTGTGGCTAGGTCTCTCTTGGCAACTTTATTGCAGACAAGAATTGATGTGTGAGTCACATTGTTTGTAAGCAGAAATGTAATCAGTCAAAAATCATGCTACTACATTGATATTCCAGGTAATAAGATACAGCGGTAGAATCGGAGCAGTGGGAGTTATCACCTACAGAAGAGGGTAGGGACACTGTTACCCAACTCCAATTATAATCACACCCACTCTGATGATTTTTATCTTCTTGGAATCTAGACCCACTACTACTCAATCTCCCACTTTGGATGTTGTGTTTTATTTGCTTGTTGCTATCAGTACATTATTTAGGAGTTGATAAGATTAATGGAATGGAGAGACATACAAGGTGCTGTCATTTCTGTCTTCATTAAACCACATGACACAAGCCTTCCCTGTAGCTTCTTCTACTGAATCAAATGCCATATTCTGCATGCAGGGGAGCAGAGCCATGCCCAAAAAGTGTATTTGAAAAGAGAATTCCATCATCAAGCTAAAGGGACTTATTGTGTTAAGCCTGACAGATAGTTTTGAAACCTTCATATTAGAAGCATTCTTTTCAAACAGCATGCGAGCAATGTCTTCATTGTGCAATTACCTCGAACTGGCAATCCGAAACAAAATAAACAATCATTGATCACTGTTATGCACATGCACGTCGTAGGAAATAAATCCAAAAACTGCAGTGAAAAAAGATTCAATCCAGTTGTTGCTTAGAATTCATTATCCTTAATATTTGATCCTCTGATTTATGCATAGATGATGGCCATAGGACAAACTGGTGTAGGGTTAGTAGACACTGCTTCAAGAACTTCATATAGATGTCCAAAATCAACGCAGGCCTCATACTGTATGTTATGAATTACACTCCCCTGTGAGTTAGACAACAGGGTAGATGCTTGATGTGTTTGCAGTTTGGACACTTGAGCTGGTGGGAAATTTTACTTTTCACTGCTTTTTCCAGGTGACACACACGATCTTTTTTCATATTACTATCATGCGTCTTCCCCACAATTAGATCCACCTGTGGTGCGAATATTGGAAATGGGTGGGGTGGCTTCTAGAGCATGAAATTCTTATTGTTCTTTTCGATCATCCTTTTCCCATTTGAGAAACAATATTCCAGTTTGTTAGTAATTGGGTTTCTAGTTGGTAAACTTATGCTCCTGTCCAATCAGGAACCACAATCCTACTCAAAGTAAGTATTATACAGCCTAAATTAACCTGTGCTCCAACTCTGGTAGCTTGGTGCACAGCAGGCAAGCTTAACTTAAGAAGCAATGGGTAAAGTAACTGTGCAACACTTGAAACAGTAACAGTGAAAACACCACAAAAAAGCTCAACACCAGTTCAGAAACATAGAATATATTTTTATGAACAAAGCAAGACCAAAACAACAAAATCCAATAATTAGAACTTGAGGTATGAATTCTTAAAGAATAAAATAAATTGTAGTGCTTAAAAGCATAAAGCACCAACCGGGCTGAACCAGGTAACCACTGAAAAGTCAGGCCAACATCAGTGGAGTGTGGTTTGGATACATGGACCAGCCTTTATCCACTGAAAAAGTTCCTTGGTTCTTGGATTTGTCGACGTCAAAGCTGACTTGTGGGAGCAGAGAGGACGATGTGATGTCATTGAGCCTTTGGATGTGAGCAATGGGTCAGTTCTGAGCCACGCAACATTTGAGATGCATTGGAAACTAAAGACAAAGGGGCATATTTATACTCGGTTTGCGCCGGATTTGCGTAGTTTTTTTTCACGAAAATCCGACGCAAAGCTAACTCCATATTTATACTTTGACGCTAGACCCGTCTAGCGTCAAATTTCTTGGAGTTTGAAGTCCCCTGGGCATGGCCATTGGGCAGTGGGGCATGACTCCTGTCTTTGCTAAGACAGGAGTCATTTCCATGGTGGATGTGAGTCATAAAATGACGCGAGTCAGGTTAGCGTCAACATTTTTGACTCTAACCTGACTTGCACCATTTTTTGACGCACAACCCCCATTATTACCTACGCCAGCGCTGCCCGGTTTGCGTCATTTTTTTTTACACTCACCAGGCAGCAGCGCCGGCTAGCGTCATTCCATAAATATGAAGCCCGGCTGGCGCGTTGGAATGGGGTTAGCCCGCGTTAAATTTTTTGACGCAAAACTGCGTTAGCGCAGTTTTGCGTCAATAAGTATAAATATGGCCCAAAGTGTTGTACAGTTACCGATGTGGTGTTCACAATCCTCGCAGCAGCCGCGATACATCAGCATCAAGGGAGATGCCCCAGTTCTGTCTCCACAGCAGCATTAATGCACAGATTGTGCTAGGTTCAGCACGTTATGCCCACTTCAAGGGCCCAGGACTGAACTGCCATCACTTGGCAGGGCAAGACTTACAGCAAGCAACGTCCAGGTGTTGCTGCAGGATATTGAGAATTCTTTGATGTCTCTGAGACTAGGAACAGGGGGGTGGTCAACATGACCTTGAAGTCACTCTGAGTTCAAGTGGAGATGGGTCCAGTCCTCAGCAGGGCAGAGGGCTGCAGGCAACAGGGCAGCACAGCAAAAAAGCAGTCCTTTCAGAGCAGCATTCCAGAGTGGCAGTCCTTGTAGTAGCACAGCATCCATCCTCCTGCCAACGTTCTTCACAGGTCCAGTAGTGTACTGAGTTGGTGGGGTCAGAGGTCCAGTATGTATACTCAGTTGTGCCTTTGAAGTGGGGGCGACTTCAAAGAAGGTTCTTTAAAGTGCACTTAGGCCCTTTCTTCTTGGCCTGGCTGTAGACTCATTAAAGAGGGGTATGCAGCCCTTTTGTAGGGGACCTAGCCAGCTGTAAGTATGTCATTCCAGCTCCTCCCTCCCATCCTACCCAGGATGGCCCATCAGTCAAACCAAGCTCCCTTTGTGTGTGGCTTTCTAGAGGGAATGCACAAGCCCAGCTGTCACCCCACCCTAGACGTGTATTTGAGAGAGGCTGCAGGTGCACAGGGCAAAGAGCAGAAAAATTCCAACTTTTTAAGAGACATTTTCTAAATTTCAATAATTTCAATAAATCTGATTTTACCATTAAAGGAGATTTATTATTACAGTTTCATAGGTACTAAGCATGATATATCTACTCCATCTCAATGAGGAATTAGAGCTTATTAAAAGTAATAAGGAATGCCCAATGTTAAGGTGTGAGAGGGGTAGGCCTCAGTAGTGAAAAGGGAATTTGGGTGTTTTTCACTACCAGGACACGTAAAACTTAAAAGTGTACATTCTGCTTTTTAATTACATAGCACCCTGCCCTATGTGCTATCTTAGGCCCACTTATGGATGGCCTATATGTAGTAGAAGGGGAGTTTAAGGCTTGGCGGCAAGAGGTTTTAAATGCCAAGTTGACATGGCAGTGTAAATTGCACATACAGGCTCTACTATGGCAGGCCTGAGACATGTTTAAGTGCTACTTTAGAGTGTGGCACAAGTAGTGCTGCAGTCCCACTAGTAGCAGTTATTTTACAAGTCCTGGGCGCATGTAGTACACTTTACTGGGGACTTATATGTAAACTAAGTTTGCCAATTATAGATGTACCAAACAAACCATTCTTCGGAGAGAGAGCACATGCACTTTAGAACTGGTCAGTAGTGGTAAAGTGCTCAGAGCACATGGCCAACAAAAATAAATCAGCAAAGTATGAGGAAAGCATTCAAAACATTTGGGGAAGATCACCCGATGGCTACAGGTCTAACACAGTTCCTCCAAGGTTCTTCAAGCAACTGCATCCAAACCTAAAGAGGTCAAGGAGGGACCAAGATCCACAACTTTGGATGTACAACTGATGGATCCATTTGGGGTATATCTGGGAAATAGTTGCCAAGGGTATGCCTTTTCGACGCCACAAACTCAGTTTTGGACTGCGAAATCTATTCAATTGACTCCATCTATGTTGTGATAATAGCAGTTACAGAAATGGCTGTTGCATTTTCCAAGTATTCCTTGTTAGCAGAGTAGAGAAATGTTTCTCACTAATGAGCTGTATGCAAACAGGCAAAGTAATGACAGAACAATGTATGAATTTTGGCCATCAGAGAAGATATATACTGATTTTCAGTAGCTTGTGGTGAAGTCGTCTCCGACTTTAGGCACAGTTTCACTGGGAACTAACATTTGTTGAAATTATAGAGGAGAAATTAAACTGTCTACATGAGATAATGAAATCAGGCCCTTTAAGGCATTCCTTGTATTTCTGAAATCTTCAGCTAGATCTTTTTACACAGTAGATTAGAAAATATATTGTTTTCCTAATTTAGGGCCAGATGTAGCAAAGGGTTTTACCCATTCTGTGTCTATGGGAAAATGTGTTCGTACATATGGCCCTTAATTAGATGTCAGGGAGGGTGTAGCCTAAATTAGACACTGATTTTGGGACATATTGGAGAGTTTGAGATCTTTGTCACCAAAAGTAATGTTGCTCTGGGCTTTTTCAATTGAGACAACTCGATCTGGCTGTGCTGTGTATTTGAGCTGTGATTTGAATTACCTTTGGGAGTCTGATAAGCAGTGTGAGGCTCAGATAAGTGTACCTTTTGATAATATTGCAGGACTGTACATAAGCCATGCATTATTCTCTAAATAGTCTTTGATTATTTGTTTTGAGGCCGTTTCCTTCCTGATAGGAGGGTTTGTAGGCATGCACTTCAGTCTAACCACCTAGTTGAGTGTGTCTCTTTTAATGCTATAGTACTCTGACAAAAAGTGCATACCATTAAAAGTAATAGCTTAGAAGAATTGGTAATAGAGAACATTTCTCAGAGTTTGGAGAGGCTAGCTAAAAACCCAAAACTCAAAAGTAACTTGTGCACTGATAATTTGCAAAGTTTGACCGGGGACCCTTTGCCCCATGCACTGTCTGCACCCATGTCTGCCCGTTGCTAAGCACTTAGCCTACTTTACATGTTGACGAGTTGCTGACAATGCCGGTCAGCTCATGTTATGAAGGGGTAAGGGTCGATGGGTATCCCGCTTGCAGCAAAGAAAGCAAGAAAAAAGGTATTAAATCCTGCTCTACCTGAGCATAGGCACCATCTGGCAGGTCCTCTCAGGCTGATCGGCCGAAACCACTTGAATTTCAGTGTCTGTGGCTGAAGAGTGCTGAAGGGAGAAGTTGACCAGCATTTTACAATGCTAGTAGTACAGTGCTCGGTCTCAGCTTACGGTCTGTGTCTTCTGCCATAACAGACAGGTGGACGAGCAACTCGCAGGCAGTAGGGAGAGCAGCAAAATCATATGGTAAATTGTGCTGCAGTCTTGAAGAAGCTGCACAGGGAGGGAACCCTTAGGACATTCCAGTAAAAGGGGGTGGCAACAGCTTCAATTTCAGAATTCGTAACTGAAGAATGAAGAATGCCGATGAAAGATACAGCTCAAGAATTCGCAATTTAGGTATTATATGGCTGTGTGTCAGCTTCAAGAGCTTCGTTGGACCCCACCAGATTGGGTGGGAGTAGATGGTACACCAGCAGATGGCAGGGAGCGCATTAAAATAGGTAGTTTGATTCATGTTCAATCCTCTCACATGGCCATCTTGCAGTACCTCTCCAGCTGTCCCAGTAAAAGTGTCTGCAACTGTTGGGATTTCAGCATGCATAGCTTAAGAATTGTGAGGACCTCTATGAGACGCCTCAAGACCTGGTTATTCGAGCAGTAGCAATCCTTCCCCCAGCCCCCATCAGCGCCTTGAGACCCTAGCGGGTGAGTACCGCGCTTTACAAATGATTGATTGATTCAGGATGGCGATTAGTACTTTGCAATCCCATGCTCTAGATGATCAGTCAGTATTTCCAGAGCATAACTTTATCACCCTTGGGTATTATAAGGGCGATGCATTGTCTACCACCACTGTGCTCATTAGCTAACTTGACTCCCTTCCTATGATTCTTATTCTGTTATGTTGTCCTGTGGCCTGGTCAACACTATGAAAGACACTCCAGCAAAGCTACAACTGAAGTCGGGAAGCTGCCAACGCAGAGGCTGAGAGCAGGAAGAATTGCACAACTATTGGCTAATCAGAAGCCGAGCTACAGTAAAGAGGTTCCTAAGCAAATGGGGCGAGCCACAGCTCCTCTCTGTATACTACCTCATTTTACTAGTATTACAGAAGAGCAGGCAGACAGCACAGACACCTCTACCCAGACCTTAGAAGATGTACCCATTTCAAAGTAATGTGCTTGCCCACAACTTTGCATACAATAGATAATGCGACAGTCACTTGTAACAGAGGGTGCGTACACATTCGAAGGGGGCCAGCTGTACTAAGCATTTGCGCACAACTGGCCCTGTAGTGACTATGTAGCAGGTGAGGACTCGTGGCTCCTCCATGTTTAATATTTCTCCATGATGGTCTGCTAGACAGTCGACCTGTATCCAGGAGTGTGTAATCCTAAAACTGCTAGAAACAGGCCCATACACAGGATTTTACACTCGTCACATTTATGAGGTTTACCTCTTTGAAAGGAATAAAAATGATCAATGTGCAGTTATTGGCTTTTTTGCATTTCAATTGACCCATTTCTTAAATTTGACTAAAAACGCTTAAATTGACTCGGTGAAAAAAGGCACAGGAGGTATGCAATGGCAATACAGCCATCTTTTAGCAGAAATGTGGTGCCAGTGTAGAACACAGCCGAATGTATTTTCTTGTAAACGTGTTACTTAATTTTAGATTAACTGAATTGAGATGAATGACCCGCGAGAAAATATGTAATAAACCTTTTCTCAGTTTTTGTTGTTGTTGTTGTCTGCCCGTGGTTGGTCTCAGCGAGGAAAGTATAGGGTCTGACAGATTCTTATAGTCATTGAGATATCCAGCGGAGCACAATTTTTCTGTGACCTTTGAGGTGACAGAAATGTGCTTTATGTTTATTGCAGAGCCCATGGCGGAGGTAAAGGCACGCGAAAACCCAACATTAAAAATGCTTTTTTACCGATCGTCCAAGAGCGACCTGGTGCCGAAAAAAATTGTGCTCATTGGCCGCTGTGTTCTTATATCTGCACGTCACTGACAGGTTCGCAGCTGGGTTCTGTGCACGCCGTGTTTCCAGATCTCCTTCACTCTATAGAGTGAAAAATCGATGTAGCAAATCAACATGGTGTAATAACACTTCAAACCGCTAAAAGGGGCAAAACAATACAGTGCACTATGCAACCAAAAACTATGTCGTACAGAAAAAAAAAAACAATAAAATGTAAGCGATGGGCCAAGTGAGTAAAATAGAGACCCGCTCAATGTCAGCATCAAAAGTAATCACTGACAAACTCAATAGGTCTGAGGTTGACTGCCAGGCTTTTGCCTTTGTCAATGCTTGTTAAGTTTTGGCATGGTTTTTGTAAACAATGTTCTTGGGGAAGATGCTGGGCCCTTAACAATGTTAAAAGTGGCTAAATGCAAAATGTTTTTTTTGTTAATTTATATTATTATTATTATTTTTTATTAGTCACTGGCCGTGCAAGGAACTAGCTTTGTATGCAGATGTGCTCTTTGTGAAACAGCAGACTGCCATCACTCACAATGAGGTTAGCCACTGGCCTAAGTGGGGTAACCCACTGCTCCATGGTGTTTGTTGAAGTGGATGGAAATTATGTTAATATCACAACAACAGACCAAGGGATTAAGAAGGAGGGGTGAAAGTCAGTCAACATAAGAAACAGTCGCGGCTTGCTGCGCGCTAAAGTGCAGGGGTGGCCAGTGGGGGAAGGGGTATGATGACGACAAAACAAACAAACACAATAAATAAAAATAAACTTACCTGACTCCCTGCCATACAGCATCGCCGGTGTTCAGGGGCTGCACTGAAGGCACAGGCTCCCAGCCTGCCCTGTGGCCAGTTAGGATTGGCCTGAGCGACCTGGCTTTGTGCTCCTAGGCAGATTGGGAGCCCGGGTCTGCTGTCTTGGGTTGGAGAGAGCTCAGTGTGCATGAGTGTTTGGCCATCCTGAGACGGCTGGCCAAACACACATGAGCACTGAGGGCGGTGCACACCACTACCCCTCTGTCACTGTTATCTCCCATGGCCTGCCCCCTTTAAAAATAAAACAATAATAAACAATATTGTTTTAGTTTTAAAGTTTTGCAGCTGCTGCTGCTGACAGGGGGCGACGCTCCTCTGCCATAGCGGAGGAGCCGCTTTTGATGAGAAAGTAGATTATATATATATATCATTTTAGGACATTTGAAAGGTCTTGGCTAACACCAGCCCTAAAAAAAATAAAAAAATTGAGACAATGCGTGGCTACTTACTGTTTTCTTTAAATGTTTTTCAATAGCATGCTCTACAGATGGACACCTTTAGAGTCTGGTGCCTCATATTACAAATAGCACGAAACATTCTGAGTAACGCCTTCTTGTTGGATTATCATGAGTCAAAAACATGAATCCTCAACATGCCAACTAAGGGTAGAAAAATTCAAGTAATTTGCTTTCACATAATTATGCAAAATTTGGAAAACTATTTGAAATTGCATATTGTTAGAAATGGGGTCTTTGGTTGACAGTCAGGTTACCCCCTGTTCAAGCAAGGACCCTCACTCTAGTCAGGGTAAAAGAGAATCACCCTCAGCTAACCCATGCTTACCCCCTTGGTAGCTTGGCAAAGCAGTAGGCTTAACTTCAGAGTGCTAGGTGTAAACTATGTGTACCAACACACACAGTAACTTAATGAAAACACTACAAAATGACACAACACTGGTTTCGAAAAATAGGAAATATTTATCTAAACAAAACAAGACCAAAATGACAAAAATCCAACATACACAAGTCAAGTTATGATTTTTTAAAGATTAAACTAAAAAATAGCGCTTAGAAACAAAAATGCTTCGATGAGATGATAACACGGCATCGTGACGGAGTCGTTCCCAACAAGCGGACACCAGCGGCGCCGGACACGGAGTCGTGTAGAACCCCAAGTACAGTACCTTTGGTGAAGAGTGAAAACAAGCCGATGCGCGAAGTCGGGAATTGCGGCGTCTGTGCGAAACGTTGAATCTGTGCACTTTGAGCGGCGTCGGTCACGACGTGGTGTGGCGACTTCCACGGAGTCGCGGACTTCAGCGGGGCTGCTGCGGCTTCGGGCCTGTGAAGAGCGTCGCGTTCCAGCGAAGGTCACGGCATCAGGTCCAGGCGGCGTTACCGGATTTAGCAGCGGCATCGGTCCGAAGTCGTCCGAAGTCGATTTCCTTGGATTCAACCAGCTTTCCTTTCAAGGACCCAGGGACTGGATAGGGCACCACTTGTCGGGGCAGGAGTCTCTCCAGAGACTCCAGGTGCTGGCAGAGAGAAGTCTTTGCTGTCCCTGAGACTTCAAACAACAGGAGGCAAACTCTAACTCAAGCCTTTGGAGATTTCTTCACAAGATGGAAGGCACACAAAGTCCAGTCTTTGCCCTCTTACTCTGGCAGAAGCAGCACTGCAGGAAAGCTCCACAAAGCACAGTCACAGGCAGGGCAGCACTTCTTCCTCAGCTATCAGCTCTTCTCCAGGCAGAGGTTCCTCTTGGTTCCAGAAGTGTTTCTAAAGTCTGTAGATTTGGGTGCCCTTCTTATACCCTATTTAGTCTTTGAAGTCACCTTTCTTCAAAGGGGACTCACACCTACTTGTGAAATCCTGCCTTGCCCAGGCAAGGCATCAGACACACAGCAGGGGTTTGGAGCCGGCATTGTCAGAGGCAGGCACAGTCCTTTCAGATGAGAGTGACCACTCCACCCCTCCCTCCTAGCAGAGATGGCTAATCAGGAAATGCAGGTTACACCCCAGCCCCCTTTGTGTCACTGTCTAGTGTGAGGTGAAAAACAACCCAACTGTCAAACTGACCCAGACAGGGAATCCACAAACAAGGCAGAGTCACAGAATGGTTTAAGCAACAAAATGCTCACTTTCTGAAAGTGGCATTTTCAAACGCACAATCTTAAAATCAACTTTACTAAAAGATGTATTTTTTAATTGTGAGTTCAGGGACCCCAAACTCCACATGTCCATCTACTCTCTAGGGGAATCTACACTTTAATCATATTTAAAGGTAGCCCCCATATTATCCTATGAGAGAGACAGGCCTTGCAACAGTGAAAAACGAAATTGGCAGTATTTCACTGTCAGGACATATAAACCACATTACTATATGTCCTACCTTATCCATACACTGCACCCTGCTCTTGGGGCTACCTAGGGCCGACCTTAGGGGTGCCTTACATGTAAGAAAAGGGAAGGTTTAGGCCTGGCAAGTGGGTACACTTGGCAAGTCAAATTTACAGTGTAAAAATACACTTACAGACACTGCAGCGGCAGGTCTGAGACATGATTACAGGGTTACTTGTGTGGGTGGCACAACCAGTGCTGCAGGCCCACTAGTAACATTTGATTTACAGGCCCTGGGCACCTCTAGTGCACTTTACTAGGGACTTAACAGTAAAACAAATATGCCAATCATGGATAAACCAATTACATACAATTTACAAGGAGAGCATATGCACTTTAGCACTGGTTAGCAGTGGGAAAGTGCTCAGAGTTCAAAAGCCAACAGCGACAGGTCAGAAAAAAATAGGAGGCAGGAGGCAAAAAGATTCAGGAAGGCCCTGCATAAGCAAAAGTCCAACACATATAATTATGCAAAATGCAAATCCATTGCTTAGCACCATATTTTAGAGAAAACTGCGTCCTTGCTAACATTTTTGATATGACAACACATTTCAAGGTAAAAATATAGGCTCAAATTTAAGAAAAAAGTGATGCTGCATCTAATGCAGTGCCACTTTTCTAGTGCACCTTGGTACCCACCACTACCATGTGTGCACTGTATGTAATATACAGCGCACCGTGGCATAGGGTACGGGCAATAGTGTCAACATTTTTGATGCTATTGTTGTACTGTGCAGGATTAGCACCACAATGTTGGCGCAAATCCTGCACAGTACACAGGGTCCATTGAAAACAATGGTATGCCCCCTTTTAATGCCTGCTCTGTGCAGGTGTTAAAGATAGCTGGTAAAAATGTTGCACAGTACACAGGGGCCCATTGAAAACAATGGTATGCCCCCTTTTAATGCCTGCTCTGTGCAGGTGTTAAAGATAACTGGTAAAAATGGTGCAGTGGAATCGTTTAGATTCCACTGCACCATTTTGGCTTTACCCCTAACAGGGGAACGCTCCCCTTGCATACATTATGCCTGGCACAGGCATAATGTGGCGCAAGGGGTTACAAAGTGGCGCAATGCATGCATTGCACTACTTTGTGAATATGGCACATGGAATTTGCCCTTGTTGGTCACATTGTTGCCATAAAAATTGACGCTAATGTGGCATAGGGAGGTGCTAGGTCCTCGTAAATCTTTCTGGGCCCTAGTGTGAATCATGCAAGTGGGGCTGGCAACTGCCACTCGTGTTCTGGCCACTCGCATCATTCCTGGTTGCTAGAGGTAGGATTTTGCAGTTAATGCTGCATAATTATACAATGTGACATAATTGCGTTGTTTTGGGAATTTCGTGTAGTAAGCATAACATGAAATTCCGAAAATTATATGATTTATGGTGGGATTATTTAAAATTTGCTTGGGCATAGTAATGACACCGGCATAGTTAAAGTACGATCCACGAGCACATAACTGGTGTAACATGTCAGGAGTTTAACAATAGATCCAAAAAATAAGTCTTTAAAACGACTACCATATCTAGCACTCAGGCATGTCATATAAATTGACCAATCGCAAAGAATGGGATCTAAGGGCCAGATGTATGAATCTGGCCCATTGCGATTCGGTAAATGCGATTTTTAAGAAATCGCAATTACCGACTCGCAAAGGGCCATGTATCACATTTGCGATTCGGTAATTGCGATTTCTTAAAAATCGCAAATGCAATTACCGAATCGCAAATTGCGATACTGGCCCCATTCGCAGCTATGGGCCTGTTGGCCCATAGCTGCAATTTTTTTGCATTTCCTAAATTGCGATTTCTGAAACAGAAATCGCTATTTGGGAAATGCAAAGGTCCAGGGTGCTGGGGGCCTAAGGCCCCCTCTCCTTCACCCCAATTTTTTTTTTTTGCACATGTAAAGTACACACATGCCAAAAGGGCATGTGTGCTTTACATATTTAATTTAAAAATGCAGTTGTACTGCATTTTAAAATTTTGCACCAGGTTAGGTTACCACCTGGTTGCAGGTCATGGTATTTTGCAAGTGCAAAATACCATTCTGTGAAAAATCGCAATTTGCGATTTTGCAGAATTGCTTTGCGACCTGGATTTTGCGATTCGCAAAATCCAGGTCGCAACGCAGAAAATCGCAATTTTTGTGATTTTCATTTTTGGTCTGCGAATGCATTTGATGCATTGCAGACCCCGATTTTGCACTCGCAAACGGCCGATTTCGCAGTTTGCGAGTGCAAAATCAGTTGATACATCTGGCCCTAAATGCCCTGACAAATATATCATTACTATGCATAATACTGCACCGAACAAGAAAGCATAGCAAGCCCACCTCTTCAGAAAAGTATGGTGAATTCTCTCCCCGTTTCAAAACATGAGGACAAATTAAGTATTGCATTGCACAATTTTCCAAATGTATTGCTTAAAACGTTGTGGGTTTTACAAGCAGTTTCTAAGAGCAACCCATGATATACTTCAGTACCTCATGGTCTGGTAGAGAAGCCAGAATTATTAGTTTTCTGCAACAGCAAAACATGACCTGTCCTGTTAAATAGACGTACTGGATGTACAAAAACACTTGCATGTGCCAGAGGAGGAATGCCTATCTGATATGTTCTCCCTTGAAACAAGCTCGTAACTACTGTGCCACCGCTATTAAAATCAGTTTTTTTACTCTGCCAGCAAATCATGTACAGTCATGCCCAGTGAATAGCAATCAAAATTCTTGTGCAGAAAAAGCAAAAATCAGAATTAGCACTGTGTGTGCTTTTTCTGATGTTTATGTTTAGTGTTGCCCTCGCACAGCAGGATTATTTCATTAGGTGCTGATCAAACACTCTAAGACGTTACTAGTTATATGGGTTGCAGCTCACATTTTAAGCTGTTGGTGTATAGATGATATTAATACCCTTTTGATCAGTGATTCTGGTTGCATAAGTCTTGTGCTCATCAAAAATGCCTTTTCTTACAGGTGCATACCGTGCACAGAGTACATTTCCATCTGTTTAGTTACAGCAACGTTTCCGGTTTTGCTGTTCTCCATTATGCAAAGTACACTTTGCAATGCCAGATCTTATATTCCCATTGTATTTGTTATGTTACGTTATGTAATGTCACTGACATTTTACATAGCACACATCTTCAATTGTAGGATATTTGCTACTCCGGGTGTACATTTTTAAATGCCTCTGAAGTTTCTGTCACAAACGTGAGACTAATTTAGTTTCCTAAGATGTGCTATGATTAGTTTTACTATGTATTTTCCTACTGTAGGAAAATGTGTAGACCAGTGATTTATGGGGGTGAATGTTCTAGTACTTGTTAGGTGAGAGCGACAGATTACTTTAAATACAGTACACATCTTCAAGGATATTAGTCTTGTCCACTGACTAGCAGAAGTTTGTGTGGGAACAGAAACCGGTGGTAGTATATATTGCAGAATGGTCACCATCCCTGAGCATCCATCAGTCAATCTCTATTCGGTCAAACAATTTTCGACCATAAAAGCACAATAATACATAAATTTGCATCTTACAAAATTAGAGACTTGAACTTATTCTAAAAATACATAAAATCCTACAGTGCAACCATTAATTGATTTAAAAAGCACAACATTTCCTTAATCTAATTTCAGAAGTTATATAACTTAGTGCAGAGGTGCAAATGTCCTGCGGCGTATACAATGACTGCAAGTATCTGAGGCCATCTTATATGCTATAAAGTGCATATGCAATAAAGTAGGGCACTAGATTTGCATTCTGAGTGGACAATTATGTTTACAGAATAACATAAAATTCTCTGTTGATTGAATAGAAACAGCGTCACATGGGCAGCGTAAAGAAAGATCTACTCATGGCCAGAAATGGGAAAAGCAACTAAGGGGGTCATTCCGACCCTGGCGGTCATAGACCGCCAGGGCCGGGGACCGCGGATGCACCGCCAACAGGCTGGCGGTGCATCCAGGCCAATTCTGACCGCGGCGGTAAAGCCGCGGTCAGAAAAGGGAAACCAGCGGTTTTCCGCCGGTTTTCCCCTGGCCTGCAGAATCCTCCATGGCGGCTCTGCAGGCAGCGCCGCCATGGGGATTCCGACCCCCTTCCCGCCAGCCTGGTTCTGGCGGTTGTGACCGCCAGAACCTGGCTGGCGGGAACGGGTGTCGTGGGGCCCCTGGGGGCCCCACAAAGATTTTCAGTGTCTGCATAGCAGACACTGAAAATCGCGACGGGTGCAACTGCACCCATCGCACCCTTTCCACTCCGCCGGCTCCATTCGGAGCCGGCATCCCCGTGGAAGGGGGTTTCCCGCTGGGCGGGCGGGCGGCCTTCTGGCGGTCGCCCACCAGCCCAGCGGGAAACTCAGAATGACCGCCGCGGTCTTTTGACCGCGGTACGGTCTTCTGGCGGTTCCCGCTTGGCGGGCGGCTCCCGCCGCCCGCCAAGATTAGAATGACCCCCTAAATGGTGTACCAAATTTTATCTAAACCTTGTCAAAGAAAACCTTTTTTGGGGATTGGTGAACCAGGTTAGATACAAATGCATTGCTGACACATTGTGAATTTGAATATAATTTACAATAGAGTGCGTGCCGAGGGACCTAGCAATCCGCCCTCTTCCTTATGTGAAACGAAAGCCTTTTTCACTCTATCTTTTACACCACAATTTATCAGTTTGGGAGAATCAAACAGAGTACTCAGGCCCAGACTATAAAAGGTATTCTTAATATAAGCCAGCCATGGGATGGACTGCTTATCATCTAGAATCAAGCAATCTTTCAGAACTTCTTGTGAGAAACCAGCTGTCAGAAAGCTCCAGATTTACAGCCACAATAACAAGGGGGAGAGGCCCACGAGTTCCTCTAAGTGCTCCATTCCAAGTTCAAGATGTAAAATATAACTTACAGTGGCACAAGAGACCGCAAGTAATTGGCATAAGAATTTATTTTCCATTATCTGAAATGTTGCTGTCACGGCACAACCCCACAATCCTGCCCCAAAAATCTCAAAGGTAAGGCATTTAGGGGGTTATTACAACTTTGGAGGAGGTATTAATCCGTCCCAAAAGTGACGGATATACCACCAGCCGTATTACGAGTTCCATAGGATATAATGGACTCGTAATACGGCTGGTGGTATATCCGTCACTTTACCGTCACTTTTGGGACGGATTAACACCTCCTCCAAAGTTGTAATAACCCCCTTAATCCTATAAAGTTGAATCATCTCCCTAAGACCGATCCTTGGAGCAAATCTAAATACCATGGCACATGCTACCCCCATTTTTTGTGCTCTCTCTCATGACCCACTCGCATGAAGCAGAAAGCCTAGATAATTAAGATATGGATACTAAAACACTTAGATTTGGTGCCACAGTGTCCACACGTCATTACAAATTACTTTTGTTGGCTGACCTTGAGTTGTAGTTTTATCATAAAATCATTAAACTATTTAAAAGCCTCAGGAGACCATTTGCTGTTAAAGATAAAAGGACAGCATTGTCCACATATAAAAGTACAGAGACTGCCTTCGATCTGATTCGGGGGAACATATTTACCTTATGCCTGATAAAAAGCTCCTAAAGAATTTATATACAAAAAACATAAAAAGGGAGCTCAAATGTAGCCCTGCCTTACACCTCAAGTAACTGTAATTGGTGTGGTACAACCCCCAACACGGGTATAATGAAGTGTGGTCGTTGTGTCCTGATGCAGACACTTTATTATCTTCAATTAGGGCTGATCAATACCCGCCTAACCCATTAGCTCCCAGAGAATTTCCCTGTCCACTGAATCAAAGGCACAGGAGAGGTCTATAAATGCCTTATGGAAGACACCTCTCCTGGCCTTGACATACTTCCCTCAGATGAGTATTAAATTAAGAGCCTGTTCTATCATCCCTAAACCGGGTCTAAAGCCAAATTGGTATGGGGAGAAAAAGGAGGTGGCATCCGCCCAATCTTCCAACTTACCGAGGAATACTCACCCAAGGATTTTTACAGTAGAGTCTAACAATGAAATTGAAGGCAGGTTCCGACCACCTTTTTTAAATTTGGGGACTATAATGGCCCCTTTCCAAGAATCCATTAGGCTAAATTTTACTGATGCCGTTAAACCATTTGTCAAAAGAGGGGCCCAGAAGTCAAGATGTTTTTTTAATAAGTCCACTGGGACACCATCTGGGCCTGGGGCCTTGCCACCCGCTGCGCACTGAATGGCTGTGGCAAGACATAGGTGGTCAATCAAATCAACCATTCCTCGCTTGCATCTAAAAGGGGTATACTGGAATCCCGTCTTTGCTCACCCACCTCACTGTCTGTGTTAAAAATGTAAGTAAAATGTTCTATCCAGTCCTGTTCGCTGATGTGACATTCAATGCCAAAGTGTTGTTTATCAGAAGAAATGGTTGATATACAGTATACCAAAAGAGTTTATTGTCTTTTAAGTGGGCAGATTTTTCCAAGACATCCCAAGCCTTCCTTCCTTCTCTCTGGGATGGTTTTGGATAATTGGTTTGCCACCATACTACCAATTTTAATAAAGCTCTCTCTAACATGATTAGGGTGCCTATCTATTGAAAGACAGCATACACCATCATTAAAAGTTGTACTTATCAATTAGTTAAAAAACTTAACTGGTTCAATATTCTGCCACTTTTGCTGTACCACCCTATTTTTGGAATGACAAAGCAGCACCTTTACTATAACCACTGCCTCATGATTTACATTAAAAGAAAAACGCAGGTGAATGGTGTTATGATTGCTAAACATGAGGTGGGGCACTTCTTAGTGTAGTATTTTCCCCAAAAGATCAGATGAAAGAAGCACAAAATCTATTGTGCTAGTCTTACCCCTGCTGGTAAAAAGTTGGGGGATAGTAGTTACCCTGCCCATAGGCCTCAGATGCATAACTGAGAATATGCGATAAGATAATTTGGTTTAATGCTTCACCATAAGATGAGTGCGTAAAGTGGTTGGCAGGGATTCCATATATATCAGTAAATCCACAAACTTGATCTGCAGGATATGTACATTTCATAATAATAAAATCACCAGCCCCTATAACTGAGACAGCCTTTTCCTCATGTCTTTCAACAAAGACTGTGAGTGTCCACCCTAACTCCTCAACCATCTCTAAGGGCTGTGTCAAAGAAATGAAAATAAACATTTATTAAAACCATGTTTATCTTGTTAAGCTCATTGCAGATAGAACATTTGGTAACATGGGGTGTTCGTAACTTCTTTACCCTTGAGACCTGCAACGGCACAGGAGGTAAATACAGCAAGACCTCTCTTTCCTCTCCCTGCAGATGACAGTACTGCAGATACACAGAAAGGTTTGAACCCATTCAAAGCAATCATATCATTGGTCCATGTTTGTTGGTAACACATTTTTGAACAAAACATACCAAATCCTCATTAGAAAGTTTACTCACTGCCCCCGCAATGTTCCGAGATAGGAAATGCAAACCCTGGGCAAGATTAACATAAGTATACTCACATTGCATTACACGATGGTTGAGGAGGATGAGAGGCGAGATCTTCATAACAATGTGGGGGGCACCCAATGGCTCTGAACTTCAGTAGTTGTCTATTACCTCTAACCATGGATCAAAGTTATTTGAATGAACAGGAATGGTCAGGGGCAATGCCCTCTGTGACCTCAAAAGATGTCTGTAAAACCTACCCTATGAGGAGTCAACAGCTTGAACCAATGAGGTTCTCCTCAGGTTGCTACTGATAAGACTAGCTGTGGATAACAACACACGCACATCATCTGGTCCTTATAATTCAGGACCACAGAGTCCCCTTCCAAGGTTTTCATCTTGGGACCAATCCAATGAACTCGATGTGCTATGATGATTTTATCAATTGAAGTTTTGTGGTGTCCCAAATGTTTCCAACATCAAAATGCAGCTTTATTTATGAGACTCTGGCAACTCTCTTGCATACCTTTTGTGGAACATTCACAAAAACCAAAGAATCTGGGGCCCCTTTTGACAGAACAGATGCACAGAATAATGGCTTTTGTATGGTTTGTCTGGTTTTTAACCCCAGGAGGATAGTTACATTGGAGCCCTTGACCTAGACCCAAAGTTTCAGTGTCCCTGCACCCTGTTCTAATGGGAGCTGATGCAGTATGACTTGTCGAAACTAAGAGGTCTTTGGAAAATAAATCTTGTTGGGACCACCCTTCAATTTCTGAGGGTTGGTTACAGACTTGCCCTTCAGACTTCGCTTGAGGGGGAATTATTTGTTGACCCTTTTTCGCAATGCTTGCTAGCACCTCTATATGATCCTCAATTTTCCCTAAACAGATCATTATTGTTTTTAAAACATTAACAATTATATTACCAATATGGGAGTAAAATTACCCTGCTAAGTTCACTACCCTCCCTTTGCCCAAATCAACATTAAATATGCTTCCATCTAGGCTGGGGTTCTGAAATGGATTATTGTTTTGCATTCAAAGTCCCACATATCATCATATTATGTGCCATGCTACGTGCCAGATACCATTGGTATGTAAAATACTATTCTCATGGCTAGGTAATTTCTCACATAATCTGTACAAAATATTTTATTTGCATTAGAATAATAATGGGCAAACAGAAATTATACTAGCTATTGCCATCAAATTCTATAGTATTGTGTGACAAATTGGAGTATTATTTGAGGGGACTGAGAAGCCACAGTCCTGTCAGGGTGAACAACTAAGGTCAATAAATAAACCTGTGCTTAACCCTCTGTTAGCTTGGCACAGAGCGGTTAGGCTTAACTTAGAGGCAATGTGTTAAGTATTTATGCAGTATTCAAATAGTAATAAGTGAACACACAACACAAGAAAGATCTGAATCCACTTTAGAAAAATAAAGACAATTTTAATAAATAATCTGGCACCAAAATTACAAAAATACAGTAAGGGGAAACTGACATATGAATTTTTAAAGATGAAATGAAAATTATCATCAAAAGGCACAAAGCGACAACGGCAGTTATCTGGTCGCACTAGAACAGGTTAAAGTCAAAAGTTAAGGACAACGGTGATGAATTGCCAGCCGGGTGAGGCGACCAGGTTTTTCCCAATAGAAAGTTTACCTTCTGACTTAGAAACTTTTATGGAGAAAAAGAGGTTATCAGCAAGTCATTATTGGGCAAACTGCACGCTGGATCTGAGGCAGGGCTCAAAGATGGAGTTTTTAAGTCAACGTCTTGCAGTTTTGGGGACAGGAGGAGCGCACTCTAACACCAGTAAGGCTGGCCCAGGATCTTTGGCCACCACTTCGGGGTTCGGACACACTCCAACAGAGGTCAGCCACAGGGTCAAGGACAAGTCTATTTGAACTGGTCATCTTGGCAAGTGCAGGAAGAGAGGCTTCTGAAAGCTTGCTTTGCCAGTGTAGCTCAAACAATAGGTCTGCCAACTGACCCTTGGAGTCACTTATGGAATCTTGGGTTCAGGGTAGGTAGGCCCAGTCTTCCATCAGGTTTTTCCAACAGCAGGGCAATCCTTCTTCAGATCTTTCACAGGTCCAGTAGTGTTCTGAGGAGAGGTCTGTGGAATACATATTATTCCCAGTGCCAATCTGTGCTTGACAGGAAAGTTAGTTCCTCTCCTCGCACTGGTCTTGGTGCCAGCCTGATTAGAGAGACAAAAGGGAGGCAGACCTAGGTGTAAGCTTCATCTGTCAGTGACAAGGTAGGCAAACCTTTGGAACTCAGGAAGGTGCCGGGCAAAGCCCCAAGCCACCTAGTCAGGTAAGGAGTCTGCCCTCCTCAAACCCAGAGCCCTTTGCCCACTGCCTAAGAGTAATGCTCATTTCACTACAGGAGAGCTATCACCTTGCAGGTGACTACTGGGTACTGACAGATAAGCTTTTTAGTTTTAGGGAGGAAAATGATATCTTTCTAAAATACTATTTCTAAAATAGTGATATAAAATACAGATTAACCTTTATCTTGGTTTTAAAGTTACTATTAAAATAATTCTCTTAATTATGTCCAAAAAGAAATATGCACCTATTTAATGCAATAGTGTTAACCAGTGTTAACTTATAGGAAAACTAGCCTTTGGAAGTTTTTAACTGCCAGGACATGTAAAACGTTTCAAACAACATGCACCTTTCCGGTGACCTTTTAAGGCCTAACTTAGGAGTGACTTATAAGTATTAAAAACAAAGATTTAGGCCTGAAAAAAGTTTTATTTTTCACTGTATAAGTAGTAGTTAAAAACTGCATACCTAAGCTGCAGTGGCATGCCCGGAGGCATGATTATCTTATTTTAAGAACGTAACAATTAATGCAATCAAAAATTTATCAAAAAAAGATCCTGCTACTGTGCTTTTGTGTGAATCCTGTGAAACGAGACAGGAGCTACAGTGTCAGTGTTGCACATTTGATAAAACTCATCCCCCTGTCCTGGGGCTTTCCCAGTATCTAAACTGATGGAGAGTTCCTTTGTGTGCAGTATGCACCTGTAAGAAAATGCATATTTGATGCACACTAGACATATGCAACCAGAATAGCAGATATAAAATGGTATTTTGATCATCAATACATCAACGGGGGAACTAATTTTAATGTAGCAGTAGAAGGCTGAATTTCAGTAAGCTATATTGGGGTGTCTAAGAATTATTTTTCATCTTGGGATAAAACTGGTATACTAAAGAATGATACAAATTATGAAGTATTTTATATTTATTTGTATCCAGATAATGATATGAATTTAAACAGGTAATTGAATAGTAGATTCAAAATTCAATTATGTCTTTGGGAGAAGTCGAAATGTGACCGGAACTTGAATGAAATCACCTCATTAATAGTCACTTAAGATCAGAAATGTATTGACCCTTCATGCCAATTGGGTGATACTTATTCAGGAAGTCAATTACAACAAATCGGGTAAACCCAGTAATCCTTGGAACCAGGTAGAGTAAACAGATACATTTTTTTACAGAAGTTAAGCAAAAGAAAGAAATAATAAATATAAATATAAAAATCAAAAGATAAGCCAATGTCCACAATGAAAAAGGTGAGTGAGAAAAATACACAAAATAAGTTTGAATCATTGTTTTATAAGTCACAATCAGAGTGATAGATAAATACATTGAAAATAATAGAAACATAATAAATCAATCATCTGGATTTGTCTAGTGCGCTAATCACCCAGGAGGGTATCCAGGCACTAGGGCCTATCTGCTCGGGGACTCAGTCAAAAAGCCAGATCCTGCCAACAAACCTTTCAGCACACCACAAGTCTCTTCACAGATGAGTCCTGAGATGCGCTTGACTCCACCAAGGCATTCTAGATTGCAAATTACAGGCTTGGTGATGCCCTGGATGTTATCCTGAAGCACCGTTCTGTGTCTCTTGGCAACCCCCTTGCCAAGACCTCGCTGTTTGAACCCTAATGGTTAATTTAAATATGGCCATCATCAGGACAAGATGTTAGAAGACATTTTAGTGGGATCAACAAACAAAGAAAAGCAAAAGAAGAAACCAATCACTAATACAGTCTAAGAGAGCAGGACTAGTAAGTAAGAGCAAACAAATAAAAAATTAGGCTTATCTAAAGATATTATGAGAAAGAGCATTTTTTTTAGTGCACAAAAGTAAGTTTCGCCCAAGGAACACCAGAGGCTACTACAAACATCTAAAGAAAACAAAGATATGAGGGGCAGCACCAATCTCTGGGCCCACCACAGAGCCAAACCAAACAGGCCAATTATCTGAAAGAAGAGGCGGGGGAATGCACCACGGATCAAAGCAGGGAAAAAATCAGTAAAAAACAATTTAACATGGAACCTTGAGGTAAAGATAAATTATTAACCCAGGGTACAAAAGAGGGAAGGAGAAAGTGTAACAATTTACTTGCCATAAAAAAAACAAATTAATTCAAGGCAGATCTTGAACGAAAAAGGCACCAGCCCAGTAAAGCTGGGGTGGTCAGCCAAGTGCGAGACAACATTATAGATTGTGCGACAATACCCTAGTTGAATGGTACGTGACTAATCCAAAGCAGAACACTTCTCAAGGTAAGCCCTGGCAGATTTAGCTATGTGAAAGAGGAGAGTGGAATTACACTGCACTGTGAAGAGCAAATGCTAGGCCAGCAGGAACTAAACTTATGGCATGGGAGAACCCCAGTGAAAAGGCAACAGAAGGGGAGGACAGCAGTTTGATGTCACATGAAAATCAGGAAATGTAGTCCAAGTCCATGTGGACCCAAAACATGGCTCATGTGACATAACACCTACCATCTCAAAGAGAGCTCTGACAGGTTTAACAATGCAAAAAGGGAGTGTGAACTTACACTGCATTCTGGAATGCAATAACTAGGCCAGCAGAAGATAAACCTGCAGCATGTGAGAACCCCAGTGGAAAGGCAAAGGAAGGGGAGGGGCTGACATCATCATGACAGCCTGTGATGTCATGAGTAAATAAAAATTCAGGGAACGCAGTTTGAGCCAAATGGACCCACAACATGGAGCGCATAAATAGGTGCATACCAGGGGGTAAGGAAAGTTAGTACACAAACAGCAGAATTTTTTTAAAAATAAAAAGTGAAAGGAAACAATTGAAAAAAATGAAAAGAAATTGAAATAATTTGATCAAAATCTGGGGTCCACACAATGCAAAAATGTGGAGTAATTACTCAGAATGATAAACAAGACCAAACCAGAAAGAAAGAAGTGCCCAAGACATGGACATAAGGTATCCATCCATGTACCAAGACACACAATGAAAAAAGGGGGACTTCATAGCTCAGAATGTGAACAAGAACAGAAAAGAAAGAAGGAACTGCACTCACAGCAAGCACCAATAGAGTACATGTTGGCCATCCAACAACATCTGAAAGTGAGAGGGAGAATAGCAAGTAAAATCCAGTTAAAGGACATCAGCATATTTTAGCTACAGATCCATCAGAGCATAAGAGTGAGAGAAACATATATTGCAAGAGAACCCCCAATACCAATGCCTGTAAGAAGACAGTTTGAATGGGTTCATCAGTGATGTTAAGACCAGTGACAGCAAAGTTCAAATAGACTATCCACCTGAATTCCAAAATCATGAGGGTCTGAAGTATGTTGGTGAACCTGTCTTTCTTCAGTACTTGTTCAACAACTTGTCCTTTTGTGCCACCTACAGTTTTACCTATGTGTTGATAGTTTTCAGCCAATGGAGCCTTGGTGATTACACATCGTATCCTGCTCTTATTTTGAAGAATCCTACAGCAAATAGTTTTTACTTTACCTCTATGTGTGCACCTCAAGTTTCACAAATTTTTCACTGCATTGTTACACTTTTGACACCAAGCTGTTGTTATCTATTATGATTATGTTTTCATCATTTTCTCTGTATTTATATATTGCTCTCATTGTGATTTATAAAACTGTGATTTACACTTATTTTGTGTTTTTCCACTCACCTTTTTCATTGCAGGCATTGGCTTATATTTTGATCTTTCTGTTTCCATTTGCATTTATTAATTTTGACTTACTTTACTTACATTCTGTTTTGAAATTTCCTGAATTAACCTATTTCTTTTTTTACCTTTTGATTCAGGAAATCAGTCAGATTCTTGGGTGAACTAAAAGATGTAGGACCTGATTAGTTTTACGCCGGTCCCTTGGACCACCCTACTTGTGGTGGTGGTCCGACTGACACATCGCTGGTGATACACCTGTCAGATTATGATGCTGGCAGTCAGGTCACCACAACACCGCAGCCACCGCCAGGATCAGAGATCCTGATAGATTGGCAGTGGTAAAAGTTATGGTCAGCAACGGTGGTGCTGAGTTTGGCACTGCCATGCTGATCATGACTTCCCTTTCCACCAGCCTTTTCAATGCGGAGTCCCCACCATGAAAAGGCTAGTGGAAAGGCAGAGCTGGGGAAGTGCAGGAGCATTCATGTCCGCACACTCGGAATACACTCTGTCTGCCATGGGTGACAGTGCACATTCCAAGTGTGCTGTGTGAGGCAGAGAGAGCCAAGACCAATCGTCAGCCCAGCTGAAACATCTTAATATTAATTCCATACATAACTTATAAGTTGTTGGTTAACCTGAGAAATACCTATAAAGCCTCCCCATATCCTGCCAACACCATTCTTAAATTGTCATTAAAATCCTAGTGCGGGTCAACTGTTATTTACCTTGATGATCTTTCTATTATGAAAAAAGCTAGATAGAAGTCCCTTTAATCACCAAATGAACTTAATTTAAAAATTAACAATTTGTTTGTTTGAAACATCAATAGAATGGGCCACCACGATATTCCTGTAAGAACCCCCAGCTAATGTCACATTTCAGGAAACTTTCAAACATTGATAAATACCGACACCCCATCACTTAAAGTGCCTTAGCAAAAAAACTGACAGTGCTCATCCTTCCTTAAAATGCCTTTGTACCTGAAGAATAGCAAAGCAGATACCGGCATCATAAACCCTACAAATCCCAAGCCCAAGATTTCCAATTCTTTCTATATTGGGTCAAATGATTTACTCTTGCGCTATACCAGGCTTCCTCTTGGCTGACCTTCCACATTTGTCCTTCCCACTCCTCAACCCTTGAGAAGGCTAAAACGTTTCTATGAGAAGTAATCAGAGAGTATGCTTTAACATAGCTAGGAACATAAAGTGCTAAGTGCCCTGATATTCTGGTCTCTCCTCCTCCATTAAACACTTAAGAGCTGTCTTTGGGGAAAGAGGGGTATCCACATCAATCTGCTCCCCTAAAGTCCTCTCTCCAAACTGACATTAACTGATAAAGGACCAAAACATGTGGAGCAATCCCCCCGATCGCACTTTGATCAATTTCTTGAAACTGATGGAATTACTTTGTTTGAAAATTGAGGTGTAAGTTACAACATCCAGCCATTTAATAAGGTCATTCGATGAAAACTGGCCCTCTGAGACTAGAATAGCTCAAATGAAAATATTGAGCCCTATTTTCAAATAGCTTAATCCCCATTTCCCTTTCCCATTTTACACGTATTTTTCTACAATCTCTTCTGATACCCTCTGTAGCTCTCTGTATCAGTAACTTAGGGTTATATTTACTTTCTCTTCCCTGAACATCTGTCTAAATAGGTCCCAGGAGAAGTCAATATCCATACCCCATCAATTTAAGAAACATGGCCTTAAGTAAACTGGGCATACAGGAAAAAGTGCAAGTGCTCATGCAGATTTGATCCCTCAAACAGGGTTTTGGGGTATTTCAATACAGCTCCATTGAACAGATCCTCCAACCTATAAACTGATAAGTCTGCCCATTTACCTAAAGTAAAAGTAGTCAAGCTGGAGGAGAGAAACTTACAATGTCTGAATGGGGTCTCTGCATTTGCGCTGGGATTTCCATATTTCCTAAAATACTTTGGGCCTCATTTACAAGAATATGACACATTGGCTACGACCTCCTAACAACACCATGGATGCACTGTATTTACAATACAGAGCTCCATGGCGCACGTTTTTACAGATGCATCAGAAATTCTGACACCTCTGTGGCACTAAACTGATGCATTGCTGAACTAGCTTAAAAAAATGACACTACTCCAACAATGCAAGGAAGGCGCCAATAGAGAAAAGCACTGCATCAGTTTAATGCCTGCTCTGAGCAGCAAGGGAGACGAAGACTGGACTTTGTGGTATATTTCTTCTTAATAGGTATCTTCAAGGGCTTGTACTGAGCTTGCCTCCTGTTCTGAAGTCTCAGGGCCACCAGAGACGACTTCTGCCAGCAGCTGGGCTCTCTGCTGAGTCTCATGCCCTGCCAAGTGGTGTCCTATCAATTCCCTGGGTCCTTGAAACGCGAAGCTGGTGGAAAAACAAGAAGAACCAAGGAAACCAACTTTGGATGACTCCAGACCGACGCTGCTGCTGGATCCTGTGACACCACCAGCAACTGAAGCTGTGGTCCTCACTGGACTGCAACAACCTCGCAGGCCCGATGCTGCTGCAGCCTTGCTTGAGCTTCCACGAGTCCGTTGCACCATGTCAGGACTGGCAGATATCGACTCTGTCGGAAGTGCATGGATCCAACGCTTCGCACCGACGCTGCCTCACCTCCACCGCTCTGCAGCAAGGACCTGACTCCTCATGATGCCTCCGCTCCTTCGCTTTACAGCACCGGAACCGATGCCGCATCAGATCCAGTGACGCCGCGATCCCGGACTCTGTGCACCGGCTTGTTTCCTCATTTTCTCAAGGTACTATACCAAGGGGTCAGTGTGACTCCGTGACCAGCCCTATTAGTGTTGGATTGTTGGGTACGACTCCGTCATGATGCTGTGATATCACTTATTATTTAAAAAAACATAACTTTGCTTGTGTATGTTGGGCTTTTGTCATTTTGGTCTTGTTTTGCTCAGATAAATATTGGCTATTTTTCTAACCTGGTCTTGAGTCATTTTGTAGTATTTTCAATGTATCACTGTGTGTGTTGGCACAAATACTTTACACCTTGTCTCTGGGTTAAGTCTTTCTGCTCGTGTCAAGCTTCCCGGGGGTGAGCGGGGGTTAACCAGGTGTGTTTCTCCTTTGCCCTGACCAGAGTGAGGGTCCTTGCTTGGACAGGAGGTAACCTGACTGCCAACCAAAAACCCCATTTCTAACAGCCTATCTTGCATACATAATACCTGGTGCAGGTGTAATGTGATGCAAGGCTTTACAAACTGATGCATCGGGCCCAAAGCGTCAGTTTGTAAATATAGAGCTGTGTAAAGCACTGCTTAGTGCCACTGCTGCATCTAAAACAATTATGCAACAGTGGCGCAAAGGTCTTGAAAATGAGGCCCTAAGTCTGATACGCTGATGTTCCTAATTCTGTAAAAAGTATGAAATTACTTGTTCTAATATTTTTAAAAAAAGAAGAGTTCAGCTTTCAGGGATTGATAAAAAAAATGTGGGTAACATTTGTATTTTAATTAATGTGATGCAGACTATATTAATAGTGGCAATCCTTTCAATTCTTCCAATTACTTAAAAAACTCAGTCATCATTGGCATAAAATTATTAAATTTTCAGACCTGCTTGATAATTTCATTCAAGGCAATGGGAAGGACTTCTGGTTTAGTGTTAAGCAGAAGGCACTCTGCTTTTTCCTTGTTGATTTTGTAGCACCCCAAAAAGAGAGCCATGTCATCAACATTGAGTTTAATTTTAGATACAGAAGGCAAAGGAGAAACAATGTTCAAGTTAAGGTGAATATATTGTGCCAGAGGTTCAATAAAGAAGGCAAATAACAAGGGAGATAGGGGGCGCCCGTAACCAGTGCCCCAATCCAAACAAATTTGGCCTGCTAAGGAATTATTATTTATGAGATGCACCCAGGCTCCTTGATAAAATAACTGAATAGATCTCATAAAGTAAGTAGAAAACCAAAATTTAACATTTGAATGAGCACCACCAGTCAAAGAGCCTTCTCAGCATTTATCATAGCTGAGATAACATCTGATGTTACTAAATCAATATATTCATTCATCATCATCATCAAATAGACTTTATTCGACTTTCAGCAAGTCATAAAAGTATCAAATAATAACACATTTATATGTATGATTTGTGATAAATAGATAAAAGTAATAAAATAAATAATAAAGAGAAAGAGTAATGGTGCACATCCTTAATTCATCCAGATACAGATATATAAAACCTTAGTAAATTTAAACCAGTGCACCCATAAATTTCCTTACAATTATTTCCAAAAAGTAAGGAGTTTGCCAAAGATTCCAGACATTCCAATAAAATTAGGCCAATGCACCCATAGACTTCCTCACAGTCAGTACTATACATAGAAAATTTGCCAAAATTCCGCACATTTCAATAGAGGATAACATCTGTAGACTAAAATACGCATCACGACACTGACGCAAATTAGTCGATCTTAAAAAAGGCAATAAAAAACATTTTCTTTGTGTATCATAGAATTTGCAAAAGAGGACCACGTGCATTGTAGATTGAGATGCCTTTGCATCACAAGGGCATGCTCTTAGGGTTGTACTCCAGTCATTGATGGTCGGAAAGGTTACTAAATGATGGAAAGTATCTAAACGTAATCTTGTAAGGACAAATCGATGTCGAGGGTTTGTCACGCTTGCTAAATAAGGCTGGATATCATCCGTAGACAAGATTAGTTGATTGAACATAACGGTAGATTTTTTTGATTCAGCTTCCCATCTCTGTTCTTCCAAGTGCTTCAATGTCAAGGCCCTCAGTTCTCTCCTGGTTATTTTTCCCAGTGATTGTGGGTTTAAGTAGTAGTCTTTGCAACCCATATTTGTGAAAAAGGTCATAATGTATCTCACCCAGGAAACTCTAAGCGAGTGTGTTAGCCTTATACAATCAGATAGAATGGCCTTGTTTAGTCCAGTGTGCTCGGAGGTCCACACTTTGTGCCATAGTAATAGTGGCTGTATCTTTATCAAATCAGCTACAAAGGGGACCCTTAGTTCCACATGACTAATGCATGATGATGTGCTATTTGGTACCATTAGCAAGTATCTGAGGAAATCTTTCTCCACTGTCTGAATCGAATTGCAATTGGTATACCCCCAGATACATGCTTCATACATAGCAGCCGGGATGCACTTAGCTTTATAGATCTTTACCATGTTTGGCGGGGTAATCCCCCCTAGCCTTTTAGAAAAGATCTTCAAGGCCGGCGTTGTTTTAGTGATCTGATCTTTTTTTGTTTTCACACAGTGTGCCCAAGTACCCTGTTTATCAAACATTATACGCAAATATGAGAAAGTAGGAGCTATCTCCACCTTGTCCTCATGGATAGTAGTGTTATAGGTCTTGCCCAGTTTCCTGACACAGTTCATTATAAAAGTTTTTGAACGGTTGACTGTAAGTCCCAAGTCTGTCATGAAGATTATACAAGTGGTTAGGAGTTTTTGAAGGGCTAACGGCGTCCTAGCCATGAGTACTGCATCGTCTGGTAAAGGGGTGCGGGGACAGCACGGTTGCCTATTTGGGGAAGGTCTTTACATTTGCTTGTCAGTTCACTTTCTAAGTTATTTACATATAATGATAATAAGAGTGGAGCAAGAACGCAACCTTGGCGCACCCCTCTGTATATGCCAAACGCCTGGTACATTCCCCTCTCATCCCATACCTTACTCTTGCTCTACACCCTGTATACAAATCCTGTATAAAATGAACTATTGTTGGTTCAACCCCCATACTTGTTAAAATGTCCCATAGCTTCTCATGTAAGATGCAGTCAAATGCTGAGGATAAATCTATGAAGGCCAGGTACAAACTACCCTCTCTGATCTTTGTATACTTCCCCACTAGAATGCTTAAGTTCAGGCCCTGTTCCACTGTACCTAGTCCTGTGCGGAAGCCGTACTGAACTGGAGATAAAATGTTGTTTCCTTCCGCCAATATTTGGAGTCTATTTAAAATGATTCTCCCCGCTAATTTAGCTGATGTGTCGAGCAGAGAGATTGGCCTGTAGCAAGCTGGATTAAGGCAGTCACCTTTTTTGTATATAGGTATAATAATAGAATCTCGCCATGTCGATGGAGGGCCTTGTGTACAAAAGGCCCTCAGTACCTGCGTCAGTAGAGGGCCCCATAGGTGGGTATTTGCTTTGTATAAATCAATTGGGACGCCATCGGGGCCCGGCGCTTTCCCCACTTTACTTATATTTATGGCTTCCACTACCTCCTCTAAGCTAAACTGAGGTGTTACTGCTAGATGTGGGCCTTTGTGGGAGTCTGGGGCCTTTAAAGAGTCCGGGAGGTCTCTGTCATTAGGTTGGCAATATATCTTAGAGAAACACGTGATCCAATCCTCTTCCGAAATTGCAATTTCCATTCTAGGGATATCTCTATTACCTAGAACGGGAGTATTTATTATTTTCCAGAAGAGGTTGTTGTCTTTCGCGAGGCTAGCTTTATGTAGGTTTTCCCATAACTTTCCTCTCAGGGCAGATTTCCTCTTTTTTATGGCTGTCTTGTATGCCTGTCTGCAAGTACGTATTTCAGTCGAGCATCTTGTAGGGGCGCTTAGGGCATTTTTTTGTCTCGTATGAGCTTTCGTACAATCGTGGTCAAACCAGCCGCTTTCCCTTTTTTTCCCTGCCCTTCCCGGCCTGATAGTGAGGGCTTCTTTCACGCCTTGCGTTATCTGGAGAAAAGCACTTAAGCATTTTCCTGGAGCCGTATCCTCACTAAGGCAATCTAGGAACGCTTGATTGTGTTCGCAAAATAGATGTTTCGGTAATGCCTGTGGGTCTGTCCGAGACCATCTCAGTGTATAACCATTACCCGGGGCTAATACAATATCATTTACCGTCGTGACCTTTCCGACTTTAGCCTGTGAGACGGGCGTTAGTGAGAGTTCCAGACTCTGAGGGAAGTGATCGCTTATTGCGATATCATGAATTGTATAGTTAGTAAAATAATGTGCAAAATGGGTTGACATTAAAACATAGTCAATCACCGTGTCAGCGCCCCTTCCGTTAAAAGTTGGTTTAAACAATGGTTCTTTAAAATGTAATTCATTTACAAAAGACAGGTTGTGTTTTTGGGCCACTGAATTCATTACGTCTTCTTGGATGGTATGTGAAAAATGAGGCCTTGAGCCAATATCTTCATTGTCCCAACAGCACACCTTTCCCGTATTCATTCATTCAATGGATGTTAGCATATAGACTCCACCCACTAATAAAACCCTTCTGGCCCAGGCTATAAGTAAGGGGACCATCTTATATATTCAATTTGCTAAAGGTGTTGGTCTATATGACATATGATTTGTTGGCATTGTGCTAGGCTTTAAAAAATTCACCGAGACCCCTTTCCAAAAAGATTCCGGGACCTGCCCTCCACCAAGCAAATAATTAAAAAATATAGTAAAAAGGGGTCTGAGATTGGAGACAAAAGCCTTGTAAAATTCTTGTTGCGGGTTCCTTTAAGCATCTAGATTGGGCACCCATATTTTAGTTCTTAGGCCCATAGTCTGTGGGCCCGATTCCCAAAGGCAAGCTTACAACAGAAGTCTAAGTTTAGACCCAAAGTCTAAGTTTAGACTGAAAGTCTAACTTTAGTCATAGTAAACAAAGGGGCACAAAGTCTCATGCATGCGAAGACATACAAAGAAATGCAAGATAAGTTTCAATGCATTCATTGAGAAAACTGCATTCTTTGATAAAAGGCATGAGCTGCAATTATTAGGAAAATTAAACATAATACAATGCTGACTGTGACCATTAGGATGAAACATATAAGCAATCCCAGCATCATGAGATAATCATGAGTCTAACAATTCCTACCTACACTCTAACATCTGATAGGAAAGAATAGCAGTGTTAGCACCTCTGCTTATGCTAGTTTATGGAAGGAGCCCCCGACCCCATACGTGGAAAAAGGCAAAGGTCTGCCTGAGATTCTGCTGGCAGTTCTCCCAGTTGGCTGGAAAGACAAGACCAAGATCAGCAAAGCTGTTAATGAAGTAGTGCATGGCATAAGATGGTTGGCTGGAATGTCCCTGCTACCCTTTTTTGGCCTGAGTGGTGTTTATATAACAGAACGTGTTGTGTTCTGAGAACAGGTCTGATGTGATAATATGTCTATAGTTAGAAGGTTTTAACTGGAGCTCTTGGATCAGTAATACATGGTAAACTATCATGTTTAAATGTGACAGCCTTGAGCAGGGCACGGAGTGACATGTGTGCAAGTGACAGATAAATGTAAAACACGAACAAGCATGTTTTGTAAGAAAAGCAACTGATAAAAAATAATAAAAAAAACAAGCTGAAAGTGAGCTATACTAAAATGTAATCAAATTAATACATGCATATAAAATGCATTCGCTTCTTAAAGGCGAGGGGCCCCATTCACAAATATATACTTAGACCAAAAGTCCAAAAGCAAGAGCCTTGTGTGCGTGGGACAGCAGCTTCAATTGACATCTCTTCTGTACGGGGAGCCAGTGGAGTTGCCTGAGATGGGGTATGATGTGGGTTTGTCGGAGAAGGCTGAGGATGAGTCTGGCTGCCACATTCTGTATGGTCTGAAGTCTCTGTATGAGGTGCACGGCTATCCCTACATAGAGGGCATTGCAGTAGTCCAGTCGGCTGGTGATGAGGGCCTATGTCACAGTGCATCTTGTGTGTAGAGGTAGCCACTTGAAGATCGTACGAAGCATGCACAAAGTGAGGAAGCAGGTGGAGGAGATGGCGTTGATCTGAAATTTCAAGGTGAGCTTGTTATCAATGGTGATTCTAAGGTTTCTGGCATGGTTGGAGGGAGTGGGTGTGGGTCCTAGGTACTATGGCCACCAGGATTTGTTCTATGTGTTGTTGCTGTTGCCAAAGGTCAGTACTTTCATCTTGTCTGTGTTCAGCTGCAGGAAATTGTTCTTCATCCAATCAGCGATGCTTGTCATGCATCTGTAGAGCTGGATCTGGTGGTGGAAGGGGCGCCAGTGAGTGAGTTTGTCCTAAGCTAGTCCTATTGTTGTTTCATTACAAATGGGTAATAAAGCCATATTAGAAAAATTATCGGGATAGGCCGATATGTGGCCGTCATGAGGAACAAGCTTTAGTTGGCAATATTGATCAGTGACATATTTGGGAGCACAAAGAGGATTCTTATTTTTTATCTTTTGTTATTCAAATATCCGTCTCTTAATAAAGCTTAATTCTCATATTGCATAAATTCTTAAACAGACATTTTTATCCTCAGAATTGGAGTTATTAAAATAATAGATGGACTAAATACACCTATCGTAGAAGAATGAAATTAGGTATATATAAAGTGAAAATCTCCCCATGTTGCTACTAAGTTAGATATCTTATTATTGAAGTGATTCCAGTGTATTATTACTGAGGTACTATATAGACTAGAGTCACCCATTGTAGAATCGTGATGTTAGATATATATCAAATGATGATCTTCTCATATGTTGCTACTAGGTTTGATTCCAGTATTTATTAATTGAAGGAATTATATTCCTGACCAGGGGAAAGACATTTCTTATGTTTTTTTTTTTACACGTATCCATTTGGGATGAGGAGCATGGTGGTCTTGGAGCCTCCTCTGAGGCTAGACAGGATATTTGTACCAAGTATCTCAGAGTGATTAGTAATTATATGCAAAAGGCACAAAAATATCAAACCCTTTTGTGTGGCATCTTTTGACAGAGTGAAAATTCATAGTTTTAGACTAACCCATGTCCCTTTGTATCCTATTTCATGACATTAAATAACAGAGGGAGAGAGAGAAAGGCGGATTTAAACATGTCTCAGTTTAACCGGTTAGAGCAGCCAATATTGCCATTCCGCATCCTTGTTCAAACCCTTTCGAACTGTGTCAAAACAGATAATAATTGTTGCAGTTTCAAATCTCCTCCTCAAGGATGATGTCTTCATTTCAAAACGCCACAGAAAGAGAAGGGTTTTGAGTGAGAATGGAGTGATATGAAATGTTCTACCAATGGGAGATTCAGATCATCCCTTTGTATATTTCAAAAGTGCTCTTGTATCCTTTGTTTCAGAGGTCTGATTGTACTCCCTATGTAGTATTTGTTACACAGGCAGATGGTGAGGTATACTACATTGGTACTTTCACAATTGATAAAGTCAAGTATTGCAAATTGTAGACAATTAATATTGATTTCCTTGGATTTTGAAAGTCCCAGTTTACAAATCGAGCAATTGGCACAAGTGTAAAAACCAGAAGCTGGTTAGAGGAAGTGTTGTTTCATTTGTTGATCATGAAGGAAGAAAGGGCAAAGTTTATCCCTCAGATTTGGTGCTCTTTTGAAACACATTTGAGGAAATGGTGAGATGTCTTGTGAAATGGATGGATTGTTAATAAGCAATACCAATGTTTTTTTGATAGTTTGCGGACATATTGAGGACCATTGCTGAATTTGGTGATAAAACAAATAGATGTTTTAGCATCAAGCATCTTGGTGTTATGCACAATTTTACTCTGATTTGTATTAGCAAGAAGATCCTTTATCTGATGTAATCTTGACACATTATAGACTCTCTTAGATAGTTGTGTAATCTCTAGAGCCTGTAGCACATACGATTCTTTGGTACTGCAGTTTTGTCTGGCTCATCCATATTCCATGGAAGGTATATTGACTATTGTGCTGTGTGGATGACAGCTGAAGGCATGGAGAATAGAGTTAGCAGCCGTTTCCTTATGATTAATGTGAGTGCATAGTTTGTTTTGTTCAATATGTAGGGTAAGGTCTAAGAAGTCAAGAGACTTATTTGAAATTTGATAGGTTACGTTGATGTTCCATCTGTTTGGTGATAATGTGCTCAAAAACTGTCAGAGGATGGACTCCTGAACTTGCCAAATAAGAAGGATGTCATCTATGTATTGGCCCTAGAAGATGATATGGTTAGTTAGGTCTTCTGTATTTTCCCTCCACAAGTAGTATCTTTCTACTCCTCCCATCAGAATGCAAGCGTACAATGGAGCAAAACGAGCTCCCATCACAGTCCCTTGTTCTTGAAGGTAATTCTCACCCTTAAACAAGAAAAACATATTTTTGAGACAAAAGGAGAGCATTTCAATAATTATTTTGTTTCTTTCCAATAGGTGTACTGCTTGTGTAGATAAGCATTTATGTACTGCTTCAATGCCATCTTGGTTTTTGATTGAGGTGTACAAACTGACTGCATCTGTGGTTGCTAGTACAAAATCTGGTTGCAAATCGAGATTGTGTAATTTTTGTAGTGTGTCTTTAGTGTCCTTGATGAAAGAAGGCAGATTTTTCATGAATGGTTGTAATTCTAGGTCTATGAAATTACCCTGTTAATGCCTGCAATGACAGGTCTACTTTAGGTGGAAAACCACCCTTATGGATTTTAGGTAGTAGATACAAAGTCAGGGTAGTTGGGTGTTTTACATACAAGTAGGCTTTTTCCTCCAAGGTTAACAGATCCCTAGAATGCCAAAGGAAACTTTAGAAATGTAAGTGTCATAAGTTCCTTTTTCCACCTCTCAAACACAGATTATTTTTTTTGATGATTGATTGCATGTACTTTGGGTAACTAATACAATCATATTTAACCTAAAATTGGCATCTTAGTATATAATCTAACTATTCATACAGCTTAATGTACGCCTCTCTTCCTTCTATAGATTGGCCCATATACTGTATCATTGCTGACTACTAATTAATTGCATTTTAGCTTATGTGAGGTACTCCCATTAAGTATATATCTATCAGGCCTATTACAGATACCCTTGTTTTAAATAGTGTAATTATATCTTAAAGGTGCATGTATCTTGGAGCAATCTTTTGTGAAAGTTAGTGTATTGTCACAAGCAGCACTTACTAATAAGTTACTTATAAAATGTGTTAACGTCTGAAGGGTATGATGAAAAAATACGTGATCTTCATACATTTTCAGCATAGTTATGTTTTCTTGACAAATATTATATAAAAATTGACATATGTTTCAGAACTGACATATATGTAATTGGTTCTCTCTTTTGCTCTCCTCCCAAGATATATGCTAGTTACTTATGCAGTACTTGACAACATGTAATTTTGAGTAATCGCTTGTGGAAGTTATTGTATTGTTATAAGTTGTACAAACTTAGCACCTATTGACATGTTACTCTTAAACTGTATCAACGCCATAAGGATATGATGGAAATACGTGTGATCTTGGTACATTTTCAGCAAAGATATGCTCTCTTGACCAACAATATGTAATAAGGCAACTTTAAAAAATTGACATGTTTATTAACTGACGTATAGGCATTATATCATATAGCATTATATCATATTTGATTCTTTTGCATGGGTGGATGACTTACTGACACACAAACCTTTTGGAGTTTTACCTTGCTTATTTCCCATCGTATTACTCTCTCCTTTGCCTTGGAATAATAGTCGAATAATACCCACACAGGATGCAGATTATTGCGTGTCACTCTAGAATTTTTTCCTTCCAATTAAACACTTATGGGTGATTCTGATTTTACCTATCACCTTGCTGAAAAGTGCATTCTTTTCCTTCTAGGATTTCTTTGAACGATAAGCATGTCCTATGGCAACAATCGACCATTGAAAACAGTCAACGAGTTGCCCTCTTCCACTTACTTACTTATTTCTCCCAGAAGATGTCTCCTGTTATTTGATTGAATTTCATACTGTTTTATAGCCTTGAGATAGCCCCAGGTTTGCATACCTTTAGGGGGCAAAACATGTGTTGGCTGTTGTTTTCCTTTATATATATCACAATAAAATACTTATTGAATTCACGGACTGGATTCAACATGTTTCTTAAACCAAAAAACTCAAGACTGATGTGAAGACCTTTGAACTTTAGGATGGAATAACAATGGGCTAACCAATATCTTACTGCAGATCCATGTATCTCAATTGAGGAAAAAAAGGGGTCCATATCGCCTTGGTAGCCCCCTTCTTAACAAAGGCATTACTAAATTAGAAGAGAGTGTTAGGCCTTTTTGGAGTGAAACTCTTATACTAAGTATGATTCCTGTCTATTACGGTGGTGGCGCATATGTTGAGGAAGTTTGTAGGTGTGGGTTGTGGTTCAAAGTTTTTGTATATGATTGCAATCTTGCTGTGGAAGAAGTGATCAAGGTTGTCACACAGCTCCTGTGAGGGTGTGATGTTGTTTTTGCTGGCAGCCGGATTGGAAAATTCCTTAACAATGTTGAAAAGTTCCTTGGTGTTGCTGGTGCTGGTTTTGATTTGTGTGGCAAGGGCTGTTTTCTTTGTTGTCCTCACCAGCTGTTTGCTGTCTCGTTTTACTGTTCTGAGTTCTTGGGTATACTAGCTGGCGTTTTTGGAGGATTTTTTCCTGATGTTCTCTCTTGAATCAGGACAATGCTGTCAGCGCAACTGATCAACCAGACACTGAAGATTTTCACTCCCTGTTCAAGGCTTGTGTCGGTAGTGGGTTGAAGGTGTTGAGGGCATCCGCCCAGCCACCCCCCTTTGAGTAGATTCCGCTGAGGAGAAAAAGTATTTCCGGTAGCACAAATGCTTTAGCTTATTCACTTCTTTCCCTTCGATCCAATGCGTTTCTTGTAGCATGATCATGATGGGGCTGAACTGTCTGCACCAGGTGAAAACAACATTGCTTTTAACCCAATTGTTCAGCTCATTCTTGTTAAGGCTAATTACTGACCAACTTCCCATTGCTAAACAAATCAATTACCAAACCATGATCAATCTGATGCACCTGCGTAAATAATTTCACCCCATGCACGCCCAATCATTTAAATGTTTAATCAAGATTTATTTTCCAGCAGCAAAAACCCCATCCTTCCCTACCTGTTCCTCCCTTCTCCCCAGGCTTCCCAAATATCCACACCACTCCCTCTCCTACCCTTCCCCGGTGTAACCCCTAGTGTCCCTGACCAACAACACAAATGTCCGTACCCCAACATTGAGCACCCTGCCTCAAATACAAGGCCCTCTTACATATTATGGGTAAAGTGATTTAGCATCCATGGTGGGTTTATCTGTCAGGTCTTTCCCCTAGACAATATTTTTTATCCCCAGTACCAAACTACCAGCCCTTCTCAAACTCAAACCCTATCGACATTCGGAAAAAAAAATCCCTATCTCCTTGCATCTTTGAAAAAAACAGATATCTACCCTCCCATAAATGTTTAACTTTCCTTTTTGAATGAGCTGGGCTTGCATCCTTCTAGCTTTGAACTTGCACCAGCAGCGGGTAGTCTCATAGGAGACAACTGAATAGATTTGAAAGGAAAAATCTCTCTCCGCCTTAATGGAATTAAGCTGTATAGACTTTTGCAGGACTCTGTCATGTATCCTATCATCCTGAAAGTGGACCAATACAGTCCATGGCTTTTTCCCATTCTTAGGCATTGTTCTGAGGGGTACCCTATGCTCTTTGGCAGTTGACATGTCTAAAGTAGGTTTATTGAGCTCATGTGTTGCTATTGACCTAGAGTGGCTCTGTCATCACTGACTCCCCTTCCCACTTCTCGGGTTAGATCTGCAAGAGAGATCTTCCAGCTCCACCTTTATACTTTTTGTTTCTTTCTGTATTGTTTGAATCAGCTTAGTCTGACTTGGGATTCTATCCACCATATCTGACACCCATTATTCTACTTCTATTTGACGGTCATTCAGGTCCGAGATTCAGTTTTCTAACACTTCAAATCTCACTTTAAGATTGCTAACGAGATTCTCTTGGACTATGTTTATCTTTTGAAATTCTTTCAGTACAAGCTGAAGCAGGGCAACACTTGTTATCCCTGCTTCTCTCAGATCTTTTGGACCTACCGCCTTGTGGAAATCTGAAGAGGATAATGTTGGCTCTACCTAGTCCTCTAGCCTGTTTACTAGGTATGTCTGAGCTAGCTCCTGGCTGACAGATGGGGGTACTTTTAGATTTTGAACACTGCTCCTGCTCTCCTCCAGAACAGCTGTTTGATGGCTGACCAGCTGCGACTGGGGGAGTATTCTCTCTTCCTCTGCATCCAGCGGTTACTACTTATGCAGGGATCAGTCTGATATTGCCTTCTCTACATGGATCTCCTGGGTGGGCTGTGGCTTTTCTACCCCTTCCATCTTTTTTACCACCACTCAGGGAGATATCCTGTGCTACCATGGGGCTGTCCTTTCCGGATGATGGCAAGGAGCAAATGTGGGCCCCATAATTTGCTGGGCTCTCATTTTTTCCCAGCTGTTGATCCTTTTCCCCACTCTCTGGTGTATGTAGACTTGTCTTTGCATATTTTAACCCTCCGAATGAGGCTATGAGATCTTCAGTGTAATCTGCTCCTGCTGCAGAGTGATGGGCTCCCCTACTATGATTGCCATTTTCCCTCTTCCCCAATGAATGAGCCATTGTTGTTGACCACCATTGTCTTCAAATCCTCTGGGTAGATTATCACAATCTGATTTAGCCCTAGCAAATGATGGCTTTCCACGTTAGAGAGACAGCTGGCTTGATAAGGCTTAATTTTCTTCATTGAGGGTTTACTCTCTAATGTTTCTGGCCCCTCAGCTCCAAATATAAATAAATTAGGCTGAACCGCTTGGTTGGTCTAGTGCCTTATCCCAATATTTCAAGCTGCTACAACCTGCTGACCCCATGTTGCCCCCCCAGCACCTATAGCCTTCATTTTGCCGAAAGAGCCCAGAAAGTCAGCCTCCCTCCCTTCCAGTCTCCAGCAACCAAGATCATCTGCAGGGTCCCTGCCCCAAGGTTCCTCCCTCAGCCCTACCCTCTTCAACATTTACATGGCCCCACTCGCCAACATCCTCCGCCCCCATGGAATCACCATCATCTTGTACGCAGACGACACCCAGCTCGTTATCTCCCTCCCAAGGAACCCTTCCTCCGCCAAGACAAACCTCCACGCCGGATTCCTCAACACCGCCAAATGGATGACAGCAAGCCACCTCAAATTCAACTCCAACAAAACAGAAATCATCATCTTCGGCCCCAACAAGACATTATGGGACGACTCCTGGTGGCCCACCGCCCTAGGACCACCCCCAACAGCTTCCACCCACGCAACCTCTGCATCATCTTAGACTCATCTCTCTCCATGGCCCAGCAAATCAACACCAATACTTCCTCCTGTTTCAACACCCTTTGCATGCTACGGAAGACCTTCAAATGGATTTCCATAGAAACCAGAAAAACCGTCACCCATGCAATCATCAGCAGCAAATTAGACTACGGAAATGCCCTATATGCTGGTACCACAGCCAAGCTTCAGCAGAAACTCCAGCGAAACCAGAACGCAGCCGCACGTCTCATCCTGAACCTCCCACGCCACGAACACATCTCCGCCCACCTCAGATCCTTTCACTGACTGCCCATCAGCAAAAGGATAATTTTCAAAGTCCTCGTCCATGCCCACAAATCCCTCCACAACATTGGACCAGCCTACCTCAATGAACGAGTGAACTTCCATGCACCCACTCATCTCCTCCACTCTGCTGACCTCACTCTCGCCACAGTCCCTTGCATCCAACGCACCACCTCCGGAGGCAGATCCTTCTCCTACCTCGCGTCCAAGACCTGGAACTCCCTCCCCTCCAACCAACGCAAGACCCAGAACCTCCTGACATTCAGAAAACACCTCAAGACATGGCTTTTTGAGCAGTAATCGGCATCCCCCCCCCCCTACAGCGCCTTGAGACCCTACCGGGTGAGTAGCGCGCTTAATACATTTTTTGATTGATTGATTGATATTTCAGCCTATATTAGTCATTCACAGTATGATGTCCAAGATAAGGGCAGGGAACCCAGAGACACCAGGAACGAGCGCTCCTCCAAATCCTAACCAAATTGTCTCCCTTGGGGGGATGGAAGGTGCACAAGCACAGCAGAATTGTAGGCCCATCAATGGTCCCAAAAGCTCTTCAAAGAAATGTTGTTGTTCTTAATTTTATGTGCCCGTACTTAAGAAAGTATTGTAAAATGTGAGCGTTTTGAAGCAGTTTTGCAGGAAAAATAAAAAATAAGAGTCTTACTTTAAGTTGGTGAGCGTAAGTGAGCACAAGGTTCTGGAGTCACAAGGGAAGCAGGGCAGTTCTCCTTCCGCAGATATATTTTCCTCCTAGCCCCCACTGTCCTGCCATTCTCCTCCCATGATGCATCTATTCTTTCAACTCTAGTTAACAGCGGCCGTGCTTGTCGCTCCCCCACCTGCTGCTTCTTCCACAACTGCTCTGGGAGAAGCTTAGCAGTGTCCTGCTCACTCACAAGCACTTTATCCTGTATCTTGCCTCCCTGTTTTCCTACATCTTGATCAAATGCACAAGATTTCAGCTAAACTGATGACATAGATCCCTTCAGCAGTCCCTCCTTGGGGGTGAGAGGGTGTGGGGTGTGGTGGTTGAACACCAAAGCTCCCATGAGGGGAGCTTTCTAAGGTGCAAAGCCTATTGGGAACTCTTTCTCCCGTCATCACCCAGCACAACTGTTAAATATAACTTATCTTGGCTTAGTTTGTTGAGAATTCCTACATATTAGGATCCAATGTGCTTTATCAATTTCAAACTTCTCAGTGATAGAATTATTCAGGGTGGATTGGGCAAAATATTTTCCAGGTACATACAACGTTTTTGACCTACAATATTCCAGGACGATTGAAAATGCATTTATTTTGATTCTCTTAGTCCAGAATTGATTTATTCATAAAGATAATTTTTGAGGCTCATGGTGTCATTTGTTTAATTATAAGATGATTATCTCTGATTTTAATTTCATTGTCAGAGACCTACATAGAAAACCCAGTAAAGTCTTTTCAAATATTTTTGAAATCCAGAATAATGACATCTGTATTATTGAAAATTGCTTGGATCGCTTCCAATATTTTATTAAGTGATGGCTCCTGTGCCTTGATAGCCTATGCTTTAAGAGGTTTCAAAATAACCTGTTCCTTTTAGTTGACTTTATGTGTGGATTTAGCTTCTATTGACCTATTTTGGTTATCCGCCAGTACAGGTGCTGTTGAAAAATAGTAATAGTTAGTATGAATAGGGTATTAGTATAGGCAGTGTAAAGGAATACAATATTCTTAATTAATAATAAGTAGAATAAATAAGAAGCAGTTTATCTCAAAATACAGCAAAAAGTAGAGTCGAAACCCTTGTTGGCACAAGTTTCTTGTGTCTACTCTCTTGAGAAAGAGTTAGGCCGTCTACATTCAGCCAAGCCCTTTGCAGAAGGAGCCGTCACCTTTCTGACAAAGAAGCTGGACCAAAGGGCTGTGTCAAGCCGGGTGGAGAAGAATCATACAAATAACGACTTTCCCTGTAAGGGATTAACCTGCAAACTCCAGATGCCAACACAAGAGGAGGCTATCAGGATGAGTAAAGGAGCTGAGAGAGAGTCATAAGATCTTCTTGTCAGTATTCTAAATCGTTGTCTGTCAGCTCTCAAACAGGAGCCTACAGTGTCGCTTTTACCAGGGTCTTTGTGCTCACTAGAACTCGCTTTCTCCCATTAATCTGATTACCCTTTAATAGAAAGCACAAAATGCAGTGTACACATACGCATTGCCTCAATGCATATAGCGCCATTCCTTATAACCCCCTCATTAACCTTCTCACATTCTAGGATTGTCACCTCTAGACCCTCCAGTCACCCCACCTTATTTTCAGGATTGTCTATCTCTCTCTGTTAACATCTCCCTCCTCCTCTTCAATTTATTCTCTGTAAAATATAAATCCACACGACGAAGAGTAGGATCTTTATTAGTAAAGCACCACTCCAGATCCACGTCCTATTGCAACTTAACAGACACACAACTGCCTACTTTAGAATATAATACATTCCAGAATCATTAATGAAATGATGTGCGCATTGCCACGGAAACATTTCATGCGCACTGAACATGACACATCCTCATCTTTTATAAAACAAATTTTTTTTTACAAACCCAAACCTATACAAACAATTATATAAACAACAAATGAGCAAAAAATAGTAACTAGAATAAACAATAGTAATAAAGGTTAAACAATGTAATCAGAAAGCCATTTAGGTTTTCTTCTACTTCTTTTACTCTCAGTAGCTCTACTGTTATCACGCATTTCAAACTCTGATGGATTGGCTCCAGAAATTCCAAGTTTACTAATATCATAGTCCTTGTTTGTATTTGTATTGTATCTTATAATTCAGAAACCTGCCCAACTTGTTCAATTTCTAAATCCAGTCCACATTGAGCACACAAAATAGGTTCCTTCTCCTTGTTGCTTTCCAAATAAATAGGCTCATACATCAGATCATAAGGTATCTTGTGTTCATAAAGCATATTGTCATCATTGAAATACACCCATCCATCCCCCTTTCAAATGGCAATGCATTTTAAATTCCAGACTTTACCATCTGACAATCTCACCACATTTCTCAATACCTCAATTACTTCAAAAGGTTTTGAGAATTGACTCTCACCCTTCTTAACCTTCCATGGTTTCTTAACCTTGACCAACATTCCTTCATTAATGTTGATTCCACACTCTGTACCCCTTCTTTGATCACATTTTGCTTTATAATGATCATGAGTGTCTCGTAATGTACATCTTACAGCATTTAAATCCATAGTAACAACCAGATTCTCAAATAACCATGAGGGATTACTTTTAGTTCTTGCTACTCTGCCCCTCATGATTTCAAAAGGAGTACATCATGTTATTTCATTCATTGTTGTACGATACATCCACACTATTTTATGTACATGTAACTCCCAGTTGTCATTCGCAATACCTTCAGATTGAATGGCACCTTTGAGCACTCTGGTAAAACATTCAATAAAGCCATTACCACTGGGATTATATAAAGAAGTAGTACAATGTTCTATACCTACTAAAATAATCCTTAGCTTTTTTTATACGAATTGTACCCCATTATCAGTAATTACCTGTGCAGGAATACCTTTATCAGTAAACACCCTATCTAAGAATTTAAGGACTATGGCCCTCATTATGAACATGGCGGTCCATTCCGCACGGCCGGCGGCAGAAACCGCCAACAGAGGAGCAGCCTGGATCGCCAAATAATGAACCAAACGAAATACAACCATCCTGCGCACCACCCACTGCCAGTAAAGGAGTCCTGCTGATGTCAGCAGAGTCCGCCCACACGCCGTCGGAAAGGCCCAACCTGCCCATCAAATTATGAACCACCATTCCGCCGCCAGTTCGAGGGCGGGAACCACCGCCACACAAAGCCAGGTGGAAAAGAAACAAAAAGAAGGAAACACTCACCGGAGTTCAACAAAACGTGCAGCGGCAGCCATGGACAAAGAGCTGCAGATCATGCCAGCCTTGCGCCTTGCCATATATCCACACAACCGAGACCACCGACGAAGACAACAACGGTATGTACCGCAACCTATGACACAAGGGAGGAAAGGGCAAAGTTACATACCCACCCACTCCACCCACCCCGCAACGCCCCCCCAACCCTTCCAGCAGCACAAGTCAGACACCCCACACCAAGAGGAACATACCCGACCAAAGGCCACTGCAACTTGGCCATAGTACATACTATAGCCCCATACCCATAAATAATTTAAACAAACACCAGGGTGGAACTGCGTGCAGCCCAAACACAAGCGACATCAAAACTTTATTATGTAGCTCAGTGAGAGAAATGGTGCCAACAGGGCCAATAGCCAGTCCTTCAAAAGTCATTTGTCCTTGGCCACAACTGGCCACATCTGACTCCCACAAGTGCTGGGTACTACACTGAACGGGGCACCATATGGGGATCCAGGCACCTCACGGAAGAGGGGCGGGGTGGGGATTTACGATGGGGGTGGGACTTTGACGTGTGTGAGGAGGTTGGAGGCGGGTAGGCTTCTCCTTTGAAGGGGATGGGGGCTGTTTGGCTCAGGTGGAGCTGGATGGCTTAGGCTCCGAGCGGGCCTTCTTCTTCTTCACCGGAGAAGGGGCACAGGAATGGGAAGTCTGGACCGGGGTGGGCTGCGATGTGGAAGGAGCGGAAAGGGCAAGGAGGTGGGCACGTTTCGGGACAATATGGGGTGGGCCAGAAGGTTCAAACAGGTCTGCACGGGAGAGGAAAAGATTTTTGGGAGCAATTGGGGTAGGTGTGGATGAGGGTGTGGGAGTGGAGGCAGAGGAAGTTGATGTATGGGGTGCAGGTGTGCATGTAGTGGGTGCAGGTGACTGCTCAGTATGCTGTGGTATGGTGGATGTCTGATGGGTGGGTGTCTTGGTGTGTTTCAGTGTTTTGGGAGGTGGGGTGGACACAGTGGGAGAAGACTGACAGCTAGAGTGGATGTATTTTGGGTGGGTGTCTGCAAGTCGGGTAAATGTGCTGCATGTGTCAACTACTGTGGATGTGGTGAGTGCAGGTGTGGTGTATGGGGTGCATGTATGGCTGTCTGATATTGTGGGGAGTGGAGGAAGAGGAGCAGTAACAGTGAGTGAAGGTGCAGTGCATGAGGGTGTCAATGTAGAGGGGACAGACAGGGAGGCGGAAGAGGCGGACACACTGGGGGAAGTGGACGTTGTTATGTGTGCAGGTGTCTGTTGGCTGTGACAATGCTTGTGGTGGGAGGTGTGGTGCTTGTGTTTGGAAGTGTGCTTCTTGTGTGTTGATGTGCCTCTCAGCGGGTATGATTCTGTGCTTTGGACGGGTGAAGGGAGTGGAGTGCTGGAAGGGGTAGGGGATGTTGGAGGGGGGACGGAATGGTCAGGGAAACTATCTGCTGTCCAAGAGGAGGCCAGGGCCTGAAAAGATCTCTGTAGTGCAGACACGGCACCATGAATGCCATCCAGATGGGCATTGTCCTGCTGCACCTCAGAAGCCAGACCCTGGATGGCATTGACGATGGTTGTCTGCCCTACAGAGATGGTTCTCAGGACGTCAATAGCCTCCTCTGTGAGGGCAGCAGGACTGACTGGGGTAGGGGAGGAGGTGCCTGGGGCGAAGGAGATGCCCACCTTCCTGGGTGGGTGGGCATGGGCAACTCGGTGGGGAGCAGAAGGGAGGGCGCTGATGGTATGGGGGTGGCGGAAGATCTCACAATAGTGGTTTGTCCACTAGTGTCCGCCACCGCCGGAGGACCCCCATCGGAGGAGGTCTTAGAGTCACTACCTCCTGTGGTAGTAGCCTCCCCCGTGGAAGTTATCTCGCCCTCCCACCCACTGGTCCCCTAGGCGTCCGTTGTCTCTGCCTCGGAGGATCCGTGGGCCGCTGCCTCTCCACTTGCCTGTGCCTCAGCTCCCTCGCCTGATGTTGATGCTGTACCAGACAAACACAAGAGAACAGGGATGGGGAGACAAAACAGGAGAGACACTTGTAAGTAGCTGAATGCTGATACACAATTGCCAGACATACACCTACCCAGCAGACACACCTAACAGGCAGCACCGTGCACTAGGCCCATGGCCATGGCCCTGACTACTGAGCAGTATACTGACCTACACCCATATCCTGAAATTGTATTGGAGCTGAGGTAGGTGAAACCTGACAGGGACACCCCTACACCCTTTGGGGAGCAGACAGTAGCTGGACACCAGTCAAAATCCCTGATCTAAGCACCATGAGCCCTATCGCACACACACTCATCCTTCCAGGCTGAAATATGGCTGTGAGTAATCAACCCCTTGTGACTGCTGTGCAGCCTTCAAGCGCCCATCCAGGTCTGGGTATGCCACCACGAGGATCCTTCGCATGAGGGGGTTAGTGCCCGACGGGCACCCCTTCCACGTTGGGAGGACTTCCCCAGCTGGGCCTCAGTGATCTTCCGTGCCCAGCGCCGCAGGTCCTCCCACCTCTTTCGACAGTGGGGGCTCCACCAGGTGTAGACCCCCAGGGTCCGTACTTCCTTGGGGATGGCATGCCAATGTGCCGTCTTCTGGTGGGTGCTGACCTAGTAGGGTGACACAGAAATGGAACACAGAGGTCAGGCACCTGCACGATGGCAACAGCTGGCAGATTGTCAGACATAGGACAGACAGTACTACCAGGCAGTGGCCCGCAGCATTCCATGCACCAAGCCCCATCCTGGCTCACAGGAGCACACATCTGTGTAATCCACTCCATCGATCACTCACACAGTGCCCCCAAAACCCAGACTCACCTGTACCTCAGGCTGTCCATAGATTCTTCCGTACAGGGGCAGGACCCCTTCCACCAGTTTCTCCAGTTATTCCTGGGTGAAGGCCGGGGCCCTTTCCCCTGCACCACGTGGAACATCCATAGCCAGAGACAGGCCACAGCAGTACACAGAGTGGAGTACTTGTCCGCACAGGATCAGGAAGTCAAGTGATCAAACGACGACGAACGCACGTATGTTCCGCGGCGCTATGCAACGTCACCGCCGGTGGCGATCATGATATGCCAGGATTCCTCATTGCATCCATGTTATCCAATGAGGGTGCGAACAGCAGTCAACACCACCGTACGCTGTGAGGTTAACCGCTAGCAGTATTAGGTCACTTCCACAACAAAGGGGCAGAACTACAGTGGGCAGACATTTTGCCATCACCTACGCACCTTGAAATTCATATTACTCACAATGCTGGGCCTACTAGCCATAAGAAGCACCTAGGCCTCTATCCATTGAGTATAAATTCACACATGGTTTACTCCGTTCCCTCCTAGTGATGTACATGTACATCTGTCAGTTTGCAGTTATTGTACAGACACTACTATGAAGAATGAAGTGCATGTATGTGGCAAATATGCCAGTGGATGTGTGCCCATCACTCCTTTTTCCTACCCCTCATAGGTACCGACCCTTGTGGCGAGGAAGGGCACCATCAATGTACAAACCACTTGTGGATATGGGGACCAAGGTGGAGCATCAGATCATAATCACCTACAGACTTACATGTGCAACTATTCAGAACCTTTGTGCATTACTGGATCCTGCACTAACTCCCGGAAATCGTAATCAGCATGCCATTCCAACTGAGGTGCAGGTGCTCTCCGCACTCCATTTCCTGGCCACAGGCTTTTTTCAAGTGACAGTAGGCATGGGTGCTGGTTTTTCACAGACAATGTTCAGCCAGGTACTGACAAGATTTCTGAATGCATTTGTACAACACCTGCAATCCCATGTGCGATTCCCCCAAAGTGCTGACCTCCCTGCCATCAAGTCTGACTTCTATGCCTTTGCAAACATTCCCCATGTCACAGGTGCCATCGATGGCACCCACATAGCTATCATCCCCCCAAGAGAGAGTGAACAGGTGTACAGAAACAGGAAGAACTTTCACTCCATGAGCATCCAAATGGTATGTATTGCAGACCAGTACATATCCCATGTGAATGCCATGTTTCCGGGTTCTGTCCATGATTCATTTGTTTTGAGGAATAGTAGTGTGCCAAAGAAGATGGAACAACTACAAGAGGACAGAGGGTAGATCCTAGGAAAGTTTGTCTGTCACTAACTGACAAATTGCTGAGAACCAGCCTGTCTGACTAAGGGGCATAACAATGATGATCTGTACTGCACCATTTTCTAGGTGATTCTGGCTATCCAAACTTGCGTTGGCTCCTGACACCAGTGAGGAATCCCAGGACGGATGCAGAGAGGAAATACAATGAGGCCCATGGACGTACTAGGAGGGTGATAGAGCGTACTATAGGTCTCCTGAAGGCTAGATTCCGGTGCCTACATATCTCGGGGGGTTCCCTGGCCTATGGGCCTGATAAGGTGTGTAGAATAGTGGTGGCCTGCTGCATGCTGCACAACGTGGCAGTGAGACATTCAATCCCCCTTTTGGAGGCAGAGGGTGCTATAGGTCCTAATCAGTTACCTCAGAGAGGTGAGGAGAGTGATGGTGAGGATGAGGAAGGGGAAGATGTCAATTCCAGGAAACAACTGATACAACTCTACTTCCAATAACTGTGTGGGACTTAAGCCTGTAAATGTGGTTAGTGACTGATACTATAAGTGTGCCATGTCATCTAGGGGGAATTGGTCATGATACGCGAGACATGGGCCTGTTCAGCATGGTACTGACAGACAATATATGCATTCTCTCCTTGCCTAATTTGAAACACACATTGCCACCACCATGCCCAAATTGATGTTCCCTGCCAGTTGCATCCATACTCCACTTTGTTCATCATTGAAGACAGGGGACATTGTTACAGGTGACATATGTGGTTTATTGGTGGAATACAGTGAAATGTGCTATGTACAGTGATGGAAGTCGTAATGGTTCTGTGTCCTCAAAACTGACTTGGTGGCAGGCCTGTTTGATGTCATAGGTGGGTCCTATTTGTAGTTTAGTACTTTATTTTGCCCTCAGCTAAGTGTAGTTGGTGAATGGGTGGGATGGTTGCTTGGCAGTAGTAGCAGTGTCAATTGTTGGAGTGGGGCTTGTTCTTAGCTGGGTTTCCAGTGCCATATCTTGGCCTGAGACTACGTTTGGGCACCTGCTGTGGAGCTTCTTAGGGTGGCATGGTTGGGCTTTGTGATTCCTGAAGGGTATTTCCTGAGCTGTTTCAGCTGCTTGGGTTATCTGTTGCTGGTTGTCCAGGGCTGTTGTGGGGGCCTCTTGTCCGGTGTGGGTTTCTGAGTGTTTGTTGACCAACTGCAGCAGTGCTCCAGCAATGGTGGCTATTGTGGCATTGTGTTCTTTACACTGCTCCGTGGCCTGTTGATGTTGTTCCAGCTGCATCCTCTGACTTTGCTCCAGGGTGGATACAATCTGTGCCAACCTGTCTTGGGTATGTTGGTAGGCCCCCAATACCTCTGCAATGACGTCCTGGGCTGCTGCATCTAACTGGTGCCCTACCCCCTGACCCACTGGGGCACTTGACCTTGCTCTGGCCCCCTGTGCCTGTGTCCCCTGCGCAGGTATGGCGTGCCACTTGTACTGGGGCCCTCGTCTTCCTGCATGTTGGGGGTGGGAGACTGTGGCCTCTGTAGCTGTGTTCCAACTGTTTGTGCCCTGGGTCCACTGGTGTCGGTACACCTCCCCTGGCCTGCTGGTTTTGACTGGGTGTTAGGGGTGACAGTGTTTTCCTGGGTCGGGCTGCTGCATGGTGAGCATCCAGGGCTGTGTGAGGGGCCTGCTTGCTCATCAGTGTCCAGGGATCCTTCACCAGTGTCCTGTGATGTGTGTCTGTCTCCCTGGAGTGCTGTGGCACGCCTTGTCCCCTCCATTAGGGTTGCATGGGTGGTGGTGTCTGTTGGGGGACATAGAAATGTATGTTACATATGCATGAGGGTTTGAGGTGTACTGAACTGTGCAATTTTGTGCTGGTGTGCCTTTCAGTGGCCTTCCAAGGTGCCTTTGTGAGGTGGTTATTGCATTTGGTGGCAGTGTTGGGGTTACATTGTGGTGGGGGTTATTATTCCATTGTGGGTACGTGCAGGGGTGGGTGGCTGTGCACAGCAGGAGTGATGTGGGCCTGGTAATGAGTTGTGGGTGATGCAGGGTGGTGGATGTGGTGGGTAATGGCTGGGTGGGTTGTGGGTCTAGGTGGGTGTGGGTGGGGTGGGGTGGTGCATGTATTACAGCTATGGTGTATATGTGTATACAGTGTAACTGTAGATGACTTGCCCGAGTCCATTCCTCCAGTGAGTCCAGTGAGTCCCTCTGGGTGCAGGATGGTGAGTACCTTCTCCTCCCAGTAAGTGTAGTCTGGTGGTGTTGACGGCGGTCCTCCCCCAGTCTTCTGCACTGAGATGTGGTGTCTGGATGCCATGGTCCGGACATTCCCCCGCAGGTCATTCCATCTCTTGCGGATGTCGTCCCTGGTGCGTGGATGGTGTCCCACTGCATTCATCCTGTTCACAATGGTCTGCCACAGCTCCATTTTCCTTGCGATGGGTGTGTGCTGCACCTCGGACCCGAATATTTGTGGCTCCACTTTTAGGATCTCGTCCAACATGGTCCTTAGCTCCCTTTCGGTGAAGCAAGGATTTTTGGGGGGGACATGGTGAGGGTGGTGGATGTCGTCGGGACTGGGGCCCGGGTTTGGGTGTTCCTGTCTGGGTCGATATGCGTGTCCTCTCTGCTGGCGTTCTATGTCTGGCTCTGGTGCTCTCTGTCTTCTGGTTTCGTTGCAAGGGATTGTGGGGTGTGTCTGGGGGTGTTTTATGGTGTTCTGGATGTGTGTCAGGTGTGTGGGTGCTAAGCCTAGCCAATGTGTGCACTGGTTGCTGTTGCCGCCCGTGAAGATCGCAGCCTCCAATGGTCGTCCGGCCTCCACTGTCCGCCGAGGTGATTTGTGCACCATTATTTGGAGGGCAGGATGTGGGTGTTCTTGGCAGTGGCGGGTGGGGTGGGCCAGGATTCCCACCAACAGGGTCCTGGCAGGGAGTGGTGGTCTGGGAATTTTTGGCAGGGTTAGGTTTTTCTATCATTATATGGCAGGTTTCCATTCGCCGCCGTCGGCAGGATTCTGTTCACCACCGCCACAGTGGTCGGCGGTCTTTTTTCCGCCATGTTCATAATGACCGCCTATATCTGTATCTACCTAATCGTCAATTTCAATGACAGGCCATTTAGAAAAAATTTCTATGGCAGCAATAATATATTTACATTTATCACCAATGGCCCCCATAAAGTCCAAAACAATGACCTCCCAAGGACTCCTTGGGTTACAAGAAATACTCCTATTGGGTTTTAATGTTTTCAAAGATTTATCAGCATTAGCACAATTTATGCAATCTCTCACACAACATTCTATGAAAATGTCAGAACCAGGCTGCCACAATGTTTTACTGATTGTTTGTCATTACAAGCCCTCCATGTCCCTTGTGGCATTGCAATGTGGTTAATCTCCTTAGATTAGCTGGGGAAATAGCTCTACCACCTCTCCATAATATACCATTGATATGGATAAATCATTTCTAACCTCCACAAATGTTCTCAAATTAGGTTCTAATACTCTCTTCTCAGGCCAACCCTCAACAATGTATGCTAAAACATTCTGCACCATAATGTCTTTAGCATACCCGTCTTCCCATGCCTTCTTTTCAATAAAAGGGATACCTTCATCATGTATCCAAGCAATATGATAATTATCATGCTCAGAATTGATTTCTTCCTTAATCTGTAGAAGCATCCTGCTGAAACATTGTCTTTTCCAGGTACATAAATGATGTTGTAAATAAAATCCTGGAGTCTCATTGATAATCTGGCTATGCGAGCAGATGCTTTGATCATGCCTTTCATTGTGAGTAGTTTAACTAATGGTTTGTGATCACTTTTCACCTCTCAAGGACTGCCCAATACAAACACTGTGAAATGCTCCAAAGCCCACACACATGCTAACATCTCTCTTTCTATGACTGAATATTTATCTTCTGTACCAGTGAGGGACCTTGAAGCATAAGCGATTAAAGATTCACCACCGTTAACCATCTTCTGGGATAATACTGCACACAGACCTTTCGAGTTGCCATCAGTAGTAATAATACTAGGTAAATTCAGGTCAAAACCTGATGAAGCAGCAGCATTAGCAATAGCTGAGTTGACAACTTCAACTTCTCTGTTGCACTCCTTACTTCAATTAAATATATTTCTGTTCTTGCGTAATTGTCTTATGTTGAAGATTCTGCATGAGAAATTCATTATATATTTTGAATAAAATTCTGTGAGACCAAGAAATGATCTCACGTCATCCTTGCAGGTAGGTTCTGGGGCTAAACGTATCACATCTACCAAATCAGGTTTGCGCTTTATCCCTTCCTCGCTCAGAACATGACCTAAGTATGTAACACTTTTAATTGCAAATTTACACTTGGAAAATTTGACTATTAATCTTCTCCCATTCAGAATACTTAACACATGATCTAAAGTTTATTCATGTTCAGTTTTATCTCTGCCATGAATCAAAAATATAATCTTGAAAACATTGGACGTTTGCCATATCACCAAATAAGGAATGCATAAGTCTTGGAAAGACTGCAGCATCAGAAGCTAACCCGAATGGCATTGTTTTATAATGGTAACAACCAACAGGAGTACTGAATGCCGTGCAATCCTCTTGTAATTCAATCCGGTGATAAGCGGCAGAAAGATCTATAGTAGTGAAACATTTTTCACCATTGATAGTAGAAAGCATTTCCGAAATGCGAGGTAAAGGAAATCGAGCAATAAGTATTTTATCGTTCAAATAACGTAAGTCAATGCATAATCTAATCTTGCCATCCGAGCGCCTAGCAACTACACCCAGGGAAACCCATTCAGATGATTCAATTTTCTCTATTATGTCTTCCTTTACCAATGTATCCAACTCCTTTTCTACTTCTTTTCTAACTGTTAAAGGTATATTTTTCACCTTGAAAAGTTTAGGAACAGCATTTTTTTAAAGAAAAATAATGTGCTCGAAATCAGTTAATTTGGCAATCCTATCACTAAAAACCCTAGGCAACTTCCTCCGAACCAAATCACTTATTTGTTCACACTCATCAATTCCCATAACAGGTTCAGGACTATTGAGGTCTAGAATAATTCCCAACCCTTCTTGATCTTGCCAACCTAACAATGAAGGGCTTTCCTTACCAACACACAATCTACATAAACTGGTTCTATCTTTAAATTTAAATAGAAGTTTGTTAAAACCCAACAATTCAATTTTTACTCTAGAAAAACCTTCTGGAGAAATATCAGGACTATCCAATTCATTACCAATTTTTTTTGCAAACTTATCTGTTCAATAAGAAAAGAGTAGTGAGAGGCCGGTATACATTTGAATCTCAATCCCACCAATAGTCACAGTACGTGCAGGTTTTTTCTTGATCTTTTCCTTATCTACATTTTAAATTTTGTCTTCACTACCTTTAATGCTTAATACAAACTTGTCATCTCCTGTCTTATCCAATGAAAGAAAATCATTCATGTCACTCCCTTCGTCCACAAATTTAACGTCATTGTGAATTGTCTTCCTGCAGACCTTAGAAAAGTGTCCCATCACACCACATACAGAACACTTTTCTTTTAATGCAGGGCACAATTTACTATTTGCTAAATGTGATCTACTGTTACATCTAAAACACTTAAGATTTTGTTTAGGGAATTCTTTTAAAGTTTCCTTATTCACTTCTTGTTTCTTTCCTGCTTTTCTTCGTTGACTTTTAGCATTAATTTTACCTACGCATTAATCTTGTTTGGACTCCTTCTGTATAACTTTCCCACTCATCGAGGACATTTCGGCTTTGCTGATACTATTAAAAATCTGTTGTAAATTTGAATCCCCATTCACCCATAGCCTCTCTTGTATAGAAGAATCATTTACATGCATGACAACTTTATCCCTTATTAAATCCTCTTGTAAAGGACAAAAATTACAATCTAACGATAATGTTCCAAGTGCTGCAACGTAGTCATCAATATTTTCATCAGATTCCTGTTTCTTGTGACAGAACTTGTATCCTAGTATACCAATACACACCTTAGGGGAAAAATATTGATCAAAAGTACTGATAACGTTCTCAAACACTTTTTGATCTCCTTCTTCACCCACATCTTTGGTCATTTGATTATAAGCCTTCACCCGCTCTGGTCCAACACAATGTAGGAAAATTAGTTTTTTCTGTTGCTGGGGCATCTCACCTTGGATATCAATTGTGTCAATATAGTTAAGAAAAGTGCTTTCTATTTTGGCCGTTTCATACAGGGAACACTGCCCGCTGGCCAAAATACTTGTGGAGGATGAAGGGAAAAGCTTTGTGCGCACATAATGGTAAAAAATAAAACGTAAAATAAATACTCACTGAGCAGAAAATAGAAAAAAAAAAGTTTTTACTAACTTTAAAAACAAATAAGATACAACATGTGGTTGAAGAAAACGCTCCACGTACTTAAGAACAAAGTCTAAGATTCCACAAAACGAAGCGCAATGTCTTAGGAGTTTACCAATTATACACACTAAATATATTTGGGCAAGTAGAAAAATGTAGATGAAGAAAACAAACCAATTGTTTAGCAAGCAAAGTAAAAAGATCCAAAATGAAGCTAAACACTTCCGGTGTTCAACAGTGAGACTGGAGGAACGTGAGAGCATAATATGCACTGCTGCAGTATGTGAAGTCGTCACTACAAAGAATCCATTGGTGAAGACAAACGACGAAGCGCATCCAGTCTTTATAAATTACCTGTACTTGGACACGCCGGAGGTCGGTGAATCTTTTAACCGAGTTGGGTTCTCCTCATCCAAGAATAGTCGGATCACTCAAATCAATAATCAATAGCCATTTTAATCAATACCCAATGCTTAATTAATAGATCAATCGACACATTAGGAATCAATAACAATCGGTATTTTGACACACCATGACCTTTCAGTCATGAATAACCACACCAGTTTATTTGAAGTTAATGAATTTATTTCCCTATATTAACAAAGCTAGCATGATATAAGTGAATCTCAAAATCAAATGATATATGTATACGAACATTACTAGCTGTCCATAGCGGCGGAAGAAACGCAATCTGCGCAAAATCTGAATTATAATGCACTCGGTTATAGCAGTGCAAATCACTAATATAAGTAACTGAATTTGACTAATTGCATACATCGGTCAGCATAACAAGATTTCAATTTAGCGTGGTGCATCGAGTGAATACCTCAACTAAACTCTAATTGGCATTGGCATGTGGGGCTTCATGCAAAAACGAATTTAGTCAACACAAATTTAGAAAACTTCTAGCTTGGGCCCTATCAAAATAATCAGTTGGTACCTAGGAAGGAAAACACAATGCATAATACAATTATCCTTTCATATTTACCAAATACAATCAGCATACAAGGAAAAGTCTTCGTCCTTCAGGTACCGGTTCGATCAGCATGGGGCAGATTTCAAAGGGGGCAAAGTTAAGGGCAAGTTTCCTTGCGGCAACAAGGAGAATGGGGCAAGAGTTACTGCATGGGCACGACGGGGCAAAATTAAAGTTAAAGTCTCTAGGGTGAGAATTCTTTAAAGTCTCTTTCTCTGCGACAGAGAAAAGGTATCAAAATGTCATACAAGATGGCATCTTGCTTCAGGCATCAAAATGACATAAAAGAAAATGTCCGACTTCTCTTTGTCCAGTGGGTTTAAGTATGAAACATTCCAAATTCTTCAGGGTCTTCCATTGGAGGGTTCATAGGGTGGCTTCAATTTGACCAATAAACAGTGTCTTTCTCCTAGTACTCATTTATGCATATATTGTCCTTGGAGCCTTGGAACACAAGTTGCAACAAAGTTTGCCAATTATTTCGGTATCAGTGCTTTTATTGTCCGCACCTGCAGGAGCTGACCTTGCATCAAAAGGGATGAAACCATCCTAGCACGAAACCTTGAGATAAGTGCATTAGTCATCTCTACTGGAAAAATACAGCATTAGAATAAAATAATGTCCTTGTTAATGCAAGAAAAGACCACGCTGTTAAATTTGAGACCAGGCAACTAGGCCAAAAGCCTCTGCTAAATTTAGGCTAAGCATAAAACAGTTTCAACAAGAAATCATAGAATACTTTTGCAATTATGACGGATTACTATATTTTCAATTCTTCATGATTAATTAAGCCCGTTTATAATAATGGCGAACTACCCCGTGGGCACAATTTCCCACGTATATTATTTTTCTTTGCTAAAATCACACTACTTTATACGATTTTGATTATATGATATATGAATATTTGTTAGTCCTTCTTTTCTGCGTCATCAATCCCTCCTCTGATGACTAATTATGTCATCAGATCAAATCTTCCCACAAATTTTATTCCATTAAAATTCTGCCTTAGTAATTTGGCACTTCAGTCAATTCTTTCTTTCTTTTTGTTCCCTTTGATTTTTCTCTGTATATTTCTAGCATTTTATTTTGTTCTTTCTCTTCTCTTTTCCTTTTGTTTCTTGTTTTCAATATTTTAACAGCTTTCCATGTTCCCCAAATACCTAATAAGCAAATTAATGTTATTAATATTCCTTTTACTATTTTCAGAAATAGTCAGTTCCAAATGTTGCTGAGCCAATTTCCCACAGAAGCAAATCCTTTTCCAACCATCTCCCATACTCCTGGTTCTTTCAATTCTTTCAAATCTGTACTCTCGTTAGTTACATTTGTAAGCATTTTTCTAATTTGTCCACTGTTGTCTGGAATATAAGAACAACAGTGACGTGCACTAAGCATTTTGCAAACGCCACCATCCTTTGCTAAAAGAATGTCTAAAGCAAGCCTATTTTCAAGAGTCATAGCTCTTTCTGCAGCAAGTTCGGCATCCATCAGGAATATAGCTCCTGAGAATTTTGTCAACATGTTATCCACAATAGTAGACAACTTCCGTATTTTAATTGAATTCAATATGACTCCTACTGAAGGAATCATTGCTCCAAATATATCACCTACCACACCAGAAGCTGTCTCCCTTTTCTGAACATGATGTGATTCAGACAGCTTTGGAAGTTTCTTCAAGTCGTCTAGTTGATAAATCTTTGGAAATACTATTCCCAAATAACACCTCCCATACCATCCTTTTGGAAGACGATAATAGGCATTGAGTCCACAGATATAATATACCCCTGGAATAACTGGGTCTTGGCCATTTAACATGAACGTCCATTTAGCTTGAAATAAAAACGTATGTTTACATTCACTCATTCCCACAAAGATTGTGTCATAATATTATTTAGGTCTATATATACAAAGCCTCCCTACGTGTACTGCATCTAAAGCTATTTTCCCTTGTGTCTTTATCGCGGCAAAAGCATAATTATCTACAGATGTCCTCTTGTGTAATTCCCTTTCTAATTTGTCCTTCCCCTCCTTCCTCCTATCATCAGTGTGATCTAAAAAACTTTTCTCTATCGGTGAAAGCAAGCATGTAAGATTTTCTCAGTGGGCGTGAGCTGTGTGAAAAGGTGACAATGGCTCAAAGAAACCCCTAACTAACTTTATATAATATTCTCTTGCTGCTTTACTCAGGAGCTCTATTATGGGGATATATGCAAATACAACATCGTAATTGGAATAAAAGTAGTGAATATACTCCTGGCCATAACCTCTGGTCATTAATAAACTACATGAAATTCCATACGTAAGAGGCATGCTATGATATGTCACTCCTTCTTTTACTGAGGTAGGTATTTGTGTGCACACATAACAATCTTTCGCATCCATTGTCTCAACATACTCATTCAGCAAGCGATAGAAAACGTTGGAAGACAATTCTTTCTTGTCGTGTAAATATTTCTCGTCTTGTTCGAGTTTCCGCTGAGGAGTTAGTTCAGTAGTAGGTTTGGAAGTAGAAGCATAATTCGCGTATCTCTCATTCTTCCCATGTATTCCAAGAACTATTGCTATAATTATTAGTACACATGCAGTTATTAGACCTATACACATGTATTTACAGCATTTCATTTTGTGTCCTTCGGTAGTGTAGCCTGTCATGATCTATATAGAATCAGAAAGTTGAGACACTTTATCAAATCAGGTTTGCAGATATATACATATATATATAGCTGAACGAGTTAATGTTCACACTGTTTTCTTTTAGCAGCTTAGTCTCTTATCGGTTAGCAGCTTTGTCTCAAAATTGGTTTCAAAGTCAATCAAGTTATCAATGTCTTATCCGGTTCAAAAGGTCAATCAGATTTTCAACGTCTTATTCAGTAATGTTCATGAGATTTCACTTTTCAAGTACCAAAGTGTTGTTCTGCTTCTTCGTTTTCAAGACTGAGAGATAGAAATTCGTCTGACCAATCGTTAGTGGCTATGTATGCCCACTCTGGACCAGAATGTCTTCTGCTCGGTATTCTTTTCCTTTTCAATTTTGCATCTCCTTTTGATTCTCTCTCGCTTATGCCTTGTTCCTTGGCTGTGTCTTTCCCTTCACTTGGTGTTGTTATTGCGACAGACACTTCTTTTCTTTTCTCTTTCAACTTTGGCCCTTCACTTTCGTTTAATATTTCTTTAGTTCTTAATTTCACTGGTGATATGCTTTGTCTCCGTTTCACACTGTTTTCACCGGATGGACCTGCAACCGGTTCTGGAAGAGTTTGAACAATTTCACTCTGTCCTGTCTTGTCTTCTCCCCCTAGGAGGTCAATCAGGTTTTCCTTTTCTTTTCCTGTATCGTCTTCTTCTGGGAAAGCTCTCCTCTGATCAGGCTCTCCTGCTCCTTCATCTGTCGCAGGCTCTTTGTCACCTTCGGGATCTTCGTCACTTTCTGAGGCTTCTCCTTGGTCCTCCTCAAATGGATCAGCTGTTTCTTCCTCAGAAAATATTTCCCCTTCCTCTATTTCTGCTTGTTCGCCTCCAGGTTCTCTTTGTCCTGTCTCGGTGCCTGGTACTCTTTTGTCAGTCACTGGTGATTTCAGCGCTTCAAGTTCCTCTTAAGTTGGGCACGTCACCCTTTTCTTGTGACTGGCGTGAATCCAGTTGGGAACTCCCGCACATTTCAGAGCGGTGGTAGTTGTCAGAATCACTTGGAAAGGTCCTTTCCAACGGAGATCTAGACACGACTTCCTCACGTGTTTCTTTATCACGACCCAGTCACCTGCTTTCAGGGCGTGTCCTGGACCTTGGATCGGTGGCAAGGTGGTTGCCTCCACCTGGTGAGAAAAAGAGCGGACCACATCAGCTAGACCTTTGCAGTAGTTCAATACCATAACATCGGTAATATTTACAAGTGCATTTGCAGGGACTGCTGGGAGTCTCATGGCTCTGCCCATGAGGATTTCATGCGGTGACAGTCCAGTCTTTCTATTGGGTGTGTTTCTCATTGACATTAACACCAAAGGCAATGCGTCAGGCCATTTCAAGTTTGTGGATGCACATATTTTCGCCATTCTCGATTTCAATGTGCCATTCAGTTGCTCCACTAGTCCTGTGCTTCAGGGCGGTAGCTACAATGCAATTTTTGTTCAATGTTCAGTGCTGCACACAGTAATTTGATTACTTCGTTATTGAAGTGACTTCCCCTATCTGATTCTAAAGAGATCGGGAATCCGAAACGTGGTATTAGTTCTCTCAAGAGTAGTTTAGCAACTGTGAGACTGTCATTTCTGCGTGTAGGGTATGCTTCAATCCAGTGACTAAAAATACACACAATCACCAACACATACTTCAGGCCTGCATGCATAGGCATCTCAATGAAATACATTTGCATCCTGCTTAATTGGCCCACCTGCTCTTCCAATGTGGCTCAAATTTACTACTGTTCCCTTCCCTGCGTTCATTTGTTGGCAAATGACGCAACAATGGCAAACTGCTTCAGCAACTTGACAGAATTTGGGATTAAACCAATCAATTTTGAATAGTCTAATCATGGCATCCCTTCCAAGGTGGGCTTGTCCATGATACAACCTGGCCAATTGTGTTAAAAGACTGTCTGGTAGAACCAATCTCCCTTCACTTGAAACCCACAAATCATCTGGTTTCTTTATGCATTGTAGTTTGCTCCATGAGAGTTTCTCATCTTTACTGACATTATTTTGTAGGAATTTCAATTCTTCAATTGTATCTACAACCTTTAGGGCAAAGGCTTCACTTGGTTCAAGTTCTGGCTCATTTATTAAGTTCCATTCGTCTCTGAGCAATATACAGTTCAATGCGCAAAACCTTGCGACTTGATCTGCATATCCATTTCCCAAAGAAACAAAGTCTTGTGATTTCGAGTGTGCACTGCATTTTACCACTGCTACTTCCCCTGGTAACTGGATGGCGTGTAACAATTCTCTTATTCTTTCACCATTCTTCACTGGTGATCCTGAAGAGGTCATGAAGCCTCTCTGTGACCACAATTGTCCAAAATCATGCACTATTCCAAATCCGTACTGACTATCAGTGTAAATGGTGACTTTCATTAATGGGGAAAGCTGGCAGGCTCTAGTAAGGGCCACTAGTTCCGCTGCTTGTGCAGAGTAAACTCCTTGAAGCCAAGATGCTTCCAGGACACCTGTTATTGTACATACAGCATATCCTGCTTTCAATATTCCTAGTGCATCTCTTAAACATGAACCATCAACAAAAATAATTTGATCATTTTCTTCCAACCGGGTGTCTTTGATATCAGGTCTAGGTTTTGTACAAAATTCAGTCACCTGAAGACAGTCGTGCTCGATGTCTTCAGCGTTCTCAATTTCAACATTTTCACTGGGAAACAAGGTTGCTGGATTCAACGTAGTGCAACTTTTCAGCTGCACATTAGGTGAACCCAAAATTATTGTCTCGTACCTTGTAAGCCTAGCACCGGTCATGTGCTGTGTTCGGGAACGTGTCAAAAGTATTTCGACTGAGTGAGGGACCATAACTGTTCAAGGATGTCCCATCACTATTCCTTCACTCTGATTTAGGCTTATACCAACTGCTGCTACAGCACGCAAGCATCTCGGTAGGCTGCTGCGATTGGATCCAAAGTAGCTGAAAAATATGCCACTGGTCTGTTTATGCCACAATGGGCTTGGGTCAAGACAGACAAGGAACATGCATCACGTTCATGACAAAACAATGTGAAAGGCTTTGTGTAATCAGGCATACCTAAAGCTGGAGCTCTGCACATGCATTCATTTAATTCAATAAAAGCATCCATTTCATCTCTTTTCAACACTATTTCATCCAGCGCATCTTTCTGGGTCAGTTTCAGTAAAGGTTTGGCTAGAGCCGAGAAATTGGGAATCCATTGGCGACAATAGCTCACCATTCCCAAAAATGTTCTCACATCCCTCCTCGTTTTGGGTGGACTCATTTGAAGTACACTTGTTATTCTTTCTTTCATTATTCTTCTCGACCCTTTCTCTATTTGGTGGCCCAAATATTTCACTTTCTTCTGGCAGAATTGTAATTTTGAAGGAGACACTTTGTGTCCATTCCTTCCCAAATGGTTCAATAGGGCAATAGTGTCAACCGTACAGTCATTTTCTGTCTTGGATGCGATCAGTAAATCATCAATATACTGTACTAAGGTTGATTCAAATAGTAATTCCAATGATTCCAAATCTTTCTTTAGAATTTGATTGAAAATTGATGGTGACTCCGAAAACCCTTGAGGAATTCGACACCAACTGTAGACTCTGTCCAGGAATTTGAAACAAAAGAGAAATTGGCTGTCCTCATGAAGAGGCACAGAAAAGAATGCTTGGGACAAGTCTCTGACTGAGAACCACTCTGCATCACAGGGAATTTGAAACATTATCACAGCTGGGTTTGGTACCACAGGACAACATTTGACTACTGTGTCATTTATTTTTCTCAAATCTTGAACAATCCGGACCTTTCCACTCGGTTTTATTAGCCCCATGATTGGTGAATTACATGGACTACTTAGTACTTCTCTCAGTACTCCCTGTATTACAAACTCGTCTATGAGTTGGGCAACTTTCATGAGAATGTCTTGTGGCATGTGGTATTGTGGTGTCTGGGGAAAATTTACATTGGGTTTTACGGTCACTTTCACTGGTTCTACTCCTTTGACCAATCCTACCTCTTTCCCTGTCATATCCCACACTTCTTTTTCAACTGTTTCCTGTAACTCAGCAGGAATATCTGCTTCAGTGAGCATAGGATAAAGAGTAATCAGGGGATACTCTTCATCAACAGTTTCCACTTCGTCTCCTCCTAAACTGTCCTCATCACTGTTTGTCTGTATTTTAATTCCATCATTTGAGCACATAATCGAACATCCCAATTTACACAATAAATCTCTCCCTAATAGGGATATCGAGCTTGAGTCACATACCACAAATTTATGTGACCCTTGATAGTTACCAATTCTGACTTGCACTGGATCTGTGATTGGGTTTGTCAGATACCTATTTGCTACTCCCACTACTTGAACTGTCCTCCCTGAGAGTGGCAAATTTGGTACTTCAATGCTTCTGACTGTAGAGCATGTAGCTCCTGTGTCAACCAAAAATGAAACGCTGTGACCCATAACTCTTCCTTCCACATACGGTCCCTTTTGACCAACTTCCAAAGATGCTGCAAGCATACAATTTCCCTCCTCATCTGAACTTTCACTCTCCCACGCATCGTTTATTCTTTGCTCACTGTGTAACGGGAATTGGTGTACTGCGTCATTTCGGTTCATTCCTTGACCCGTGACCTGTTGAGGAAGCATTACTTGTTGCTGATTCATTGGTGCTAAGGGTATTTGCATTTGCTGATTAGGTACCATAGGAAACTGCTGTTGTTGTACAGGTTGTAAACCCTGCATCTGATTCACAGTATTTTGAAAATTTGGATTTGGACCCCTCATTTTCGGTCCTCTCATATTCTGAAATGAATTGACATCATTGTTTTGCTGACCTACACCTTCCTGCCCCAACATTGGGCACTCCCGTTTCCAATGCCCGACGATTCCGCACGTGTGACATGGCATCACCTTCTTCATTGCCTGTATACCATTTGGAATCACAAAAGTATTTAAATCAGGACCATTATTCACAAAACCTCCTCAGCCTCTGCCTCTCATCTCTGGCTGAAACATAGCATTTCCTTGCTGTTGCTGCTGTGGCAACTGTTGTTGAAAACCTTGCAAACCTTGCAAACCTGTCTGAGCTGCTCTAAGCTGCATCACCATCACCTTTTCCTTCAACTTTTTCTGTTTCGTCTCAATCTCATCACTGCAGTATTTTGCATAGTTCAACACCTCATCGATCGACTTTGACTGCCAACAAATCAAATGCATTTTAATCATCTGGCTAACCTCGGGTCTCAACCCTTCCACAAATCTGAACACAAAATGGAGCATGTCCTTTGGCTCAATCGTTTCCGTGCCACTGTAATTTTTTAATGCTTTCAACAATCTCTCATAATATGCATGTATCGACTCTTTAATCTCTTGTGCTGTTCTGTCAATTCTCTGCCAATCCACATTTTTCAACGTAACCTTTGTTTTCAAATGCTCAATCACCTTATGGTATAAACTCATTACCTTAAGCGATGGTGTACCTGTGTTCCTATATCTTTCTGGTTCACTTGTTGGCCAACCTACAGCCCTTTTACAATCTTCCCACAAATCTGCCGGAACCACAATTTCGAATAGGGTATTCAGGTCTTCCCATAGACATTTAGCGAGTTTCACAAATCTATCTGTTTGTTGATACCATTCGATCGGTTTCTCTCTTAATTTAGGGAAATCATCCGTAAAGGACTGAATATCGCACCTGTGCCACGGTACATGTACAAGTTTTCCCCCTGCTGTTTCTCTCATTGATAACATTGTTATCAGATCATCATTCTGTTGTACTTTCTCATTCCGGTGTGGGGTACTTTCTTTCTTTTTGTCCTTTTTCTTAACCCACCTGCTTTCCCACTTATCTAGACATCTCCAAACCTGCGCGCTTTGCAGTATCTCTTTAAGGTGTGTTTTCATTCCTGCAGATCTCATGTGTTCAAAATCTTTTGTCTCAAAGTCTAACCTGTAACTTCTGCTCAAGTGTTTGGTCTTACCTATATCGATCTTGTTTCTGTCTGCAATTTCTTGTAACTTCTTATGTATGCTGCTTACTTCTCTTGTAATTATAGGGCACATGTATCTCAGCTCTTCTTCTGTGTATGATTCTAACCTGTTCAGACCCATCGTTCCCTCTACTAGTTCGTCTGCTTCCATACCCAATCTTATTTTATTCAAATATTCTTCTCCCTTTCCACTGGGTGTACTCTGTGGAGAGTTCAGGCTGTTCAACCATTGTGTTAACTGTTGTGCGTTCAGTCCCATCAATGTAGCACTTACATCGACTGCTACTGATGGTTTCTGTAACGTTTCTGTTTTTGAAGTTAGCGGTACTATTAGTGGTGGACCTGACCTTACCACAGTTGACGGAACACAAGCTGGAATTGAACTGAATTTCAACAAAGACTCCGATCTATTTAGCAGTGTACCTACCGGAGTCGTTTTTTGAGTATTTTCTATGCATCTCCTCCCTGTCTCATTTTGTGTCATTACCCCTTGGTCGCATGCATTCAGCTTTGCCTGTATATACAATGGCACTGGCGGACCTACAGTGATAGGCAAGGATATTGCATCCGGATTCTGTCTGTTCCCCGAATTCTGTGGCATATTAATTCCCACATTATGGTTCATCATTGCTGGCATGTCTAACTGGTTTTCTGCTGTACGAGTGTACCTCAGCACTTCTTGCATCTGCTTTTGAGGCATCAACATTTTTATTAATTCAGCTTGAATCAATGTTGGTCTTTGATAATTCTGTCCTCCCTGTGCCATTAAACTAGAAGTCATTTCTAAATTATGCTCATCATAATAGCGCCTTTGAACCTGTGGCTGGTAATCATTGACAGGTTTCAATTTAGGCACGTCGGGATATATTCTCTGAACTTGTGGTATTTCTAGTGTAAAAGGCATGTCGGGACTACTTTGCCTCTGCGGTATTCTCAAATTCGGTGTTACAGTACCCTGTACTGGTTCTGGAGGGGCAGTACTAGTGCTTGGACCATTTTCGCTTTCCACATATGGTGGCGGGCGGTCATTTAGCAATTGCATAATGAACTCCTCATCGTCTGACTCGTCTGACCTTTTCGAATTTCTGTTGTTTTCTCTATCTCTGGACTGACTCCTGTTTGTTTTATAGGTAGCTTTCCTTCCTTCCGTCTCTACTTCGTCAGTAATTGCTGGAAACAATTTAATTCCCTGCAATACATCTGATCTCCAAATCTTTTGAGTAGTATCCCATCTAGTATCCGCTAGTGTCTTTTCTACTTTTCTCACTCTTGTTTAAAATTTCTTCTGTTGTTGCCTTCTAGCTATTAGCTCCCAAATTGCTAATGCTTCAAATTGTGCTGGTCTTGGAGGTACTTTCATGTTGTATAGTGAGAATCTTAGATTCTCCAAAACTCTTAGATTAAATGACCCATGGATAGGGAACGCTACACTTCCATGCTTTTCTGTTAATTTACACCATTGCTTTAGCCAAAGACATGGTGTGACACCCTTTTCTTCAATCACGATGTAAGCTGGTGTACCCTCAGGCGGTGTTTCTTCTCCTACGTTTGCTTTAATATATACATCTCCCCTTAAGGCACTCTTAAATGCTTTGAAAAATTTCATCTTTCCGTCTTTTATTTTCTTTAAAAAAATGTAATCAATAAGTGACTTTAATTCCCGGAATACTCTTCGCTTGCCTTTCCCCACCAATTGCGCTTCACGGGCTGCGTCCAATCCATGCGCGACCCTTCTCACCAACCAACCTATCCCAGAGCGGATCCTAGTGACGTCACACCCACACACTACGGCTGACAAAGTCTCGCAGCTTGTCCTCCTTCATTCAGCTTCACTCAAAACTAATTTCTGCAATAGCTCGCGAGCACTAACCAAAAAGAAGAAAACAAATCTGTCGGTTTACTACAGGAAGGGTAATACAATCGCTTCAAAAACCTTAGGGATTTTTCACTAGCCTCAGCAGTTATTCCATCTTTCTCGGTTTCCCACTTTCGCAAGCAAAATTTGACCCGCAAATTTTACTCTCAACTGATCAATGAACTATTCTAGCTCGCCTTAGAATTCGTCAAATCTCAAAGTCGAAAATGTTCTTTCATTCCTCAATATTCATACTGACTCGTTGACCACGCCCGATCAACCTATTAAACCGAGCAGATTACAACATCAATCAAGTGTCTCATACACTTTTCAACATACTCCGGAGTCTCTTGACCTCGCAGGGCCGTCTCAACATCAACAACCACGTGGACAATTTTTCCTGCACAAAGCGCTACACACATGTGAAGTTCGACGACTTCCCTACTCTCACACTTTGGAGTGTCACTCCTCTAAAATTTTCCCTGGAGTTTGCAACCCCCTAAAATCCTCACAAACTTCACAATTCATCTGTGGCATAAGCTTTGCAAGCGCGAAACCCTAACTTCATTCATATCGTCACTAGAAACGCCGAAAACATTCTCACACCTCCATTCGCAAGCTCCGAGATTCTGGGAAAGTCATTGGGGATTTAGGGCATCATCATCTCTCCAACTTGTTTTATCAAAGAAAATTCTAACTTGACTCCGCCTAATGTTCGGATGGGGTCCCAAAGGGCGAAACCATCAATCTCTGCTACCATCTACTGATAGCACGTCCAGTCTTTATAAATTACCTGTACTTGGACACGCCGGAGGTCGGTGAACCTTTTAACCGAGTTGGGTTCTCCTCATCCAAGAATAGTCGGATCACTCAAATCAATAATCAATAGCCATTTTAATCAATACCCAATGCTTAATTAATAGATCAATCGACACATTAGGAATCAATAACAATCGGTATTTTGACACACCATGACCTTTCAGTCATGAATAACCACACCAGTTTATTTGAAGTTAATGAATTTATTTCCTTATATTAACAAAGCTAGCATGATATAAGTGAATCTCAAAATCAAATGATATATGTATACGAACATTACTAGCTGTCCATAGCGGCGGAAGAAACTCAATCTATGCACTCGGTTATAGCAATGCAAATCACTAATATAAGTAACTGAATTTGACTAATTGCATACATCGGTCAGCATAAGAAGATTTCAATTTAGCATGGTGCATCGAGTGAATACCTCAACTAACCTCTAATTGGCATTGGCATGTGGGGCTTCATGCAAAACGGATTTAGTCAACACAAATTTAGAAAACTTCTAGCTTGGGCCCTATCAAAATAAGCAGTTGGTACCTAGGAAGGAAAACACAATGCATAATACAATTATCCTTTCATATTTACCAAATACAATCAGCATACAAGGAAAAGTCTTCGTCCTTCAGATACCGTTTCGATCAGCATGGGGCAGATTTCAAAGGGGGCAAAGTTAAGGGCAAGTTTCCTTGCGGCAACAAGGAGAATGGGGCAAGAGTTACTGCATGGGCAAGACGGGGCAAAATTAAAGTTAAAGTCTCTAGGGTGAGAATTCTTTAAAGTCTCTTTCTCTGCGACAGAGAAAAGGTATCAAAATGTCATACAAGATGGCTTCTTGCTTCAGGCATCAAAATGACATCAAAGAAAATGGCCGACTTCTCTTTGTCCGGTGGGTTTAAGTAAGAAACATTCCAAATTCTTCAGGGTCTTCCATTGGAGGGTTCATAGGGTGGCTTCAATTTGACCAATGAACAGTGTCTTTCTCCTAGTACTCATTTATGCATACATTGTCCTTGGAGCCTTGGAACACAAGTTGCAACAAAGTTTGCCAATTATTTCGGTATCAGTGGTTTTATTGTCCGCACCTGCAGGAGATGACCTTGCATCAAAAGGGATGAAACCATCCTAGCACGAAACCTTGAGTTAAGTGTATTAGTCATCTCTACTGGAAAAATACATCATTAGAATAAAATAATGTCCTTTTTAATGCAAGAAAAGACCACGCAGTTAAATTTGAGACCAAGCAACTAGGCCAAAGCCTCTGCTAAATTTAGGCTCAGCATAAAACAGTTTCAACAAGAAATCATAAAATACATTTGCAATCATGACGGATTACTACATTTTTAATTCTTCATGATTAATTAAGCCCGTTTATAATAATGGCGAACTACCCCGTGGGCACAATTTCCCACGTATATTATTTTTCTTTGCTAAAATCACACTACCTTATACGATTTTGATTATATGAATATTTGTTAGTCCTTCTTTTCTGCATCATCAACGATCACATGCTGAATAAAGGTCCCAGGAGTGGTGCTGGTCGTCGCCACTTGTAAAGTATGAATCCACACATCGAAGATGAGTAGGTCTTTATTAATAAAGCACCACTCCAGATCCACGTCCTACTACAACTTAACAGAAACACAACTGCCCACTTTAGAATATAATACATTCCAGAATCATTAATGAAATGATGCACGCGTTCTCATGGAAACATTTCATGCACACTGACATGACATTCTCCTCTTTACTCCACCTCTCTCCTCCATCTCTCATATGCTATACTTCTACAGATCCTTAGCCTTGCACCTCATTGTCCCATATTTTCCTTGGCTCCTCCTTTGCTCTCCCTTCCGCTTTCCCACCTCCCCTGTACCTCTTCATCTCCCTCTCCCTTTTCTCTTCTGCAATCCTCCATCAACACTCATCTTCCCTCCTTTTTTCCCCTTTCCTCTCCTTGGAATTACGATCTGCCCCATCTGATTTCTCTCACTACATTTTCCACATCATCTGCCCTTCCATCCTTTCCCATTTACCCTTTCTTAGCTCTATTATTCCTGCTCCTCCTTCGCCCGCATCGGGTTTGTGATTGTTCAGACAATGTAATTGACTATTGTGATAGACCTATTGGTCTATCTGTTTGACATTTTGAATTTAGGTGGTCTTACCTGTAAGACATTCAGGGCCTCATTCCAAGTTTGGCTGGCGGCGAGCAGCGCCAGCCAAACGGGAACTGCCAAATGGCCGCTCCACGGTCAGAAGACTGCGGATGCCATTCTGGCTTTCCCGCTGGGCCGGCGGGCGACCGCCAAAAGAGCGCCCGCCGGCCCAGCGGGAAAGGCCCTGCTACGGAGTTGCAGGGGTGCGACGGGTGCAGTTGCACCCGTCGCGATTTTCACTGTCTGCTAAGCAGACAGTGAAAATCTGTATGGGGCCCTGTTAGGGGGCCCCTGCACTGCCCATGCCTGTGGCATGGGCAGTGCAGGGGCCCCCAGGGGCCCCACGACACCCGTTCCCGCCATCCTGTTTCTGGCGGTGAAAACCGCCAGAAACAGGCTGGCGGGAAGGGGGTCGGAATCCCCATGGCGCTGCAAGCAGCGCCGCCATGGAGGATTCCCTGGGCCAGGGGAAATCCTGCGGGAAAACGCCAGATCCCCTTTTCTGACCGCGGTCAGAATGGCCCTGGAAGCACCGCCAGCCTGTTGGCGGTGCTTCCGTGTCCCTCCACCCTGGCCGTCCATAACCGCCAGGGTTGGAATGACCGCCTCAGTCATTGCTTTTCTTTGTAAACTGCTCTCATACTTGGTGTTCTGTGCTATAAAAACTGCTAAATAAATAAATAATGCAAAAGTTGTCATACAACACGATTTTAAAATATTGTTCTTACAATTCATTTTACCAAATTAAGCTAACTTTCATTTTTTAAATTGTAAAAAATGTATATGATTGTGCCACACTGGAACCGTCACATCTTCTCTGGAGAAAATATTTTGCACCAGTGGGTGACAGCTCCTTTTCACAAGCCTCATAAAATTTGCTGCAAAAACAGACAGTAGTAGACATCAGCCTATACCAGATGAAGTACTATACGATCTTAGGGAAGGGAGGCTTAACAACATCCAATGTAATCATTGTGAGCTGAGCATCCTAGCACATCATGCCATCCTTCACCACAAAGACATATACTATATTTCAAGTCCAGTCATGTCAAGGTACGTAATATGGTAGAACCTTGTGCGGCCGATGACTACTAACTGTGGGATCCGATCAAGATAAAAGAACACTGGATTACACTTCAGAGGTACAAGACAAGTCCGCTTGCAGCATTTATCAGTAATAAATATTAGATTATCACTGTGTAATAAAGGTATGCTTGTCGAATCAGACCCCTCGAGGAGTGAAGGTACTGGGGAATACGACTGCTGTACTTTGTACTTTGTGCTTTGTGGTTTTAAGGAATTGAAGAAAGCATCACTACAGGTGCTCAGAAATGCCAAGAATATTGAACGACCCTTGTTTGCCTTGATGAAATAGGACAATGTGAAATTAAAAGATTTTGGGACAGATGTACGAAGCATTTTGCATGGCGCAAACTGCAAAATTCGCAGTTTATGCCATTCAAAACGCGCATCGCGATGCACAATACCATTTTGAAAGTCGGTTCCGACTCGCAAAATGGGAATGCAACTCGCAAATAGGAAGGGGTGTTCACTTCCTATTTGCGATTCGCACCGCAATTCGCAGTTAGCACCCATGTCAAGTGGGTGCTAACTCATTCGCAAAAGGGAAGGGGTCCCTATGTCGCCATAAATATTTTTTCAGACCACAATGGACCACTGCCTACTCTGAAAAAACGAAACCAAATGGTTTCATTTTTTCTTTTGTATTGCAACTCGTTTTCCTTTAAGGAAAACGGGCTGCAATAAAAAAAATAAAAAAAATGCTTTATTAAAAAAGCAGTCACAGACATGGAGGTCTGCTGTCTCCAGCAGGCCACCATCCCTGTGAGTGCAGGGAATCGCAAGGGGGTCGCAAATTGCGACCCACCTCATTAATATTAATGAGGTGGGTCTTTGCGACCCCCTTGCGATTCGCAGAAGGTGTCTGAGACACCATTCTGCATATGATTTTGCGACTCAGAGTAGCAAAATCATATCTTACTACATCTGGCCCCTACTCTTTAATTCCTGTATGCATTCCTGTGGGACTCTAAAGAACTGGTGGTAGTCATCCGACAAGGTAGACAGGGTCCGGAGTTCAGTAAGTATGGGCAGATTCCATGTAGGTGGTGCACACAGTGATATAGTAGGCGTTGGAGTAGGGGTACAATATCACTTCCTTAAACAAGAAATACCACGTGTCAATGTTACTTGTTTCACAACCCACACAATTCTATAATTTAGAAGCTGGGGAATTTCATGAAATATATAGCTGTGCCCCAAACAGTGATGGGTGATAGCTTTACCATGCAGTTATCGAAAATTTCTGTGGTTGAATTTGGGAGTTGTTCTCTCAAGAAGGAATGTGCTGTTGGATTTCCTGTGATGTTGAAGATTTATGAGTTTGCATTAAGAATGGGTACTGTAAGAAAGATGTGTAGATGGTGTCAAGTTCCACAAATGTAGAGCGCTCCATAAAAATGCACGTCTGAGCCATCATTGTTCATCATCAGTCTAGCAGCAGGTAGTACCCACATGCACTTCAAAAGAATCAGCCAGGAGAAATCTGTAACTCCTATTGGAAGTGTATGGAATCCCCACAAATTTATTTTGGCTTTTAAACTCTGATGTTTGCACGTCTTTTAAGAGTAAAACACAGTTATGGAGTCTCACCCACTACATGTTTTCATCAGAAAAGGATATGGGTTGTAACCTCCAGTGCTTAGCTTTTAAACTAGGTCTATTGCTGTGTGGTTGGAATCTCTGCACAGATTACACATGCAATACACGTACACATGCATGTGCACACTTATGGAGGATGGGGGCAGAACAGCTTGTCAGGCCCACCCTGCCATTTGTAAAGAGGTAGCAATGCGGCGGATGGGAATCAGAAGATAGTTATGGTCTGCTAAGTCCTTATAACTCAGTTAGGACCAAAAAGAAATGTTCCCACGTGCTGCATGGTCTACATGAAGAAAGATGAAAATGAACCTATTTAAATTTCTGAAGGTTGGGCAGAATGGGTTGTTGAAGTTGAATGATCCTTTTCCTGGATTGATGCCATAATAATACAAGAAGCGGAAAAAGAGATCATTATTTTTTAGCCTTCTTTTGCATAAGTAAACTGTGCTTCACTATGTGCCAAGTGTTCACGCCAATATTCTGCTGGTGGATCCACAAAACTTAAGTTGAAACCCCCAATATGAACATCATGGATCCCTTGTGTTGTGTATTTTAAGTTTGTTTTTATCTTTTTCTTCTACATATTCACAGTTAGTTGGTTGGGGTTGGTAATTGGGGTTTCCTTCTTGGTTCTCCGATAAATAGTGCATGTACATATGCTGCAGTCTTTAGTCATCCTTAATCGTGTACACTGGGTGGCATGATTTTGGATCAATAGAAGGCCTGTGCAAAATTTTAAGGGCCTCACTTACAAGAATCTGACACATTGGCATTGATGCGTCAGATGTCTTGTGCTTCCCTAAAATCCCCTCATGATGCATTGGATGTGCTGTCTTTCAATACATAGCTCCAAGGCACAGGTTTTCACAGAAATTCTGACTCATCTGTTGGCACTAAACTCACAAGTTGCTAGAATACTGTTGTAAAAATGACTCTTCTCCATCAGTGCGAGCAGGTTTCCTTTAAAAAAAGGCTTGAACCTTCCTTATCTATCTTTTTCAACAATGTTTATAACACTTTATACTATTTGTTGCACCACTATTAGCTAGGTATCTACACATATGTTATATTTGTCTCTGAATCAGGAGACCATCTTTCCTAAGATCTTTAATTAGTCAAATGTTTTCTCTTTAAATTCAGACCAGTGATCATTATGATGTGATGAATGACTATGAATACTACATTGGTATGATTATTTAATGTTTTTTCGTTATTCTCTTGGTGGTCTTTATGTAATGCTCATCAATATTCAGTCTTGATCAACACCCACTAAAAATACTAATATATTTTTTCCAGTACTAGCAATTTGCTAATAAATAGTTGAGCTCTAGAATTGCACTTCTCTCACTGGGGATTTTGATAAACTATCGTTTTAATGGTGGGACTAAATAGTCACAATTAGTCTGTTATGGACTAGAATTGTTTCACTATATCTTCCTTTTTCCCTATTTTTCGGAAATCATCACATTTTCTTTTGCTATACACCGGGGTACTGGGATCCTTAGTGTCTCTTGATTCTTCATCTTAATTAATCTTTTCCTCTCCATATTCAGTCCCCTGGTAGATTGGAATGGTCACAGCCCTGCATGACATTCTGCATGCCCTGATTTTAACCATTGAAAACATTAGATTTCATGGGTCTATAAGTGGCCTCAGTTTATTGACTTTGAATTGTTTTCAGCCTTGAAAAAGCCCCAGGTGGAACTACCGTAGGGGCGAAATACGTGTCAGCTGTTGTAATTTGCTCTACACTCATTTGAACTCATTGGATTTATTTCACCACAATGGTCGTCATCTTTGGCTCAATTTCTGTCCTCTGCACCAAATTGGATTTATGAAGTTCTAAATAAAGACTATACACACTTAATTGATGAACGTGGGTTCTCATTCCTTTACTTGTGTTCGATTCCTTTGAAAAAAGCCCTGCGTTAATTTTACTGCTTGCTCTCAGCAGGCAGTAAAATTTTGACGCAGTGAAGTTGCAGAATGATGCAGTGAAATGAACATTTCACTGCATCAGTTCTGCATGTTTTTTTCCCTGGTAATGCCTACTCTGTATACATTATACCTGGCAAGGTATAATCTGACACAGAGCTTTACATACTGACGCATTGGGCCCAATACATCAGTTTGTAAATCTGGAGCAGTGCAGTACACTGTTAGCACCACTGCTGCATCAAAATAAATTAATGCAACGGTGGTGCAGAGGGCTTGTAAATGAGGCCCTAAGTCAAGAAATTTGCATTATGCTATAATTTGTGAAGTTCTGCAATTGTTACAGCTGCAAAACGTATAAAGATGTTCTTCCACATGACATTTGCTCAAAGAGAAAATGTTCAGCAGAAGCAGTAAATGTCTTGCAGGAGACATTTTCGCTACAGATTAGTCCTCTTGAACCCATTCTGAATGGAGCACACCCCATGTGTAGCATACCTCATACACTTATATTTTAGGTCTTTGTTTTTACACTGTTTATTTCTATGTATGCAATCCTGCTGTATGATGATATTATGTGCATCATATATGCTGTAGCCAAATATTATAAAACTTATAATTGAAGAACCACCAATAAATATGCTTGTCAAATAAGTGCCACATTAATATTATTATTGTAATATGACATTATTCAGATGCTACGGTCCTCTTTTACAAGAATCTGATACATAAGCGCAGATGTGTTAGATGTATTGAGCTTCCCTAAGATCCCCAAAGATGCCATGGACACACTGTATTTACAATACAGAGCTCCATGGCGCACTTTGTCACAGATGCATCAGAAATTCTGACACATCTGTTAGCACTGAACTTACTCATTGCTGGAGTAGTGTCGTAAAAATTACGCTTCTTCAGCAATGTGAGGAGGTTTCCTTAAGATAAAGCTCTGCATCAATTTGACGCCTGCTCTAAGCATGCCGTAAAATGCTGACGCAGTGAAGTTGTAGAATGACGCAGTGAAACGTAAATTTTACTGGGTCAGTTCTGCATGGCGTTTTGCCCAGTCCTGCATGGCTTTCTGGGAATGCCATATCCTCCATATATTATACCTGGCACAGGTATAATCTGATGCAGGGCTTTACAAACTGATGCATTGGGTCCAATGCATCAGTTTGTAAATCTGGAGCAATGCAGAGCACTGCTAGCACCACCACTGCGTCAAACAAATGACACAATGGTGGCTCAAAGGGCTTGTAAATGAGGGCCACTAAGTGCCTGATTATGAGTAGGATTTGTATTTCAGCCAATTCGTAAATCCCTGTTTGCGCATGAGTCTGAATTAGGAGTTGGGAGTTACTCCATTAAATTAAATATCGAATGTACTAAGGCCCTGATTTAAGAAAAGTAGCGCAGCACCAAGTGCATTGCCACTTTTCTTGCACCCCTTGGTGCCCCCCTAAAGCCACCATGTGTGCACCACATCTAAGATATGGCACACCATGGCTGTAGTTAGAGGAACTTGCATCAGAATTTTTACACTAGTTCAGAGCTTTGCAGGATTAGCAACAAACATTTCGAAGCTAATCCTGCAAAGCCCATTGAGGCCCATTGAAAACAATGGTCTGCCTCTTTTTAACACCTGTTTTAGCAGGCATTAAAACTGACCAAAAAATGATGCAAAGAAATCTTTTATATTTGTTTGCATGATTTTTTATGCCTGGTGGACGCAAATGTAGCACAAAGGGTTATAAAGTGGTGCAATGCATGCATTGTGCCACTTTGTAAATTAGACGCAGCACTTTCGGCCTTGTTGAGCCACATTAGGGTAAAAAATGATGATGCTTATGTGGCGCAAGGAGGCGCTAGGCGCTCTTAAATCAGCCCCTAAATACCTCAACCATAGTAAAATTTCGGCAGGTCAAATCTGCCAAAATTTAACAGGGGAAATTTGTACAGTATTTAAAGTATTATGCGGATTTTGGTGCTTTGAACGCCAAAATCTGCATGTTATTCCCAAAAAACCCGTTACAGACGCTACTTATTAAACCCGATAAATGGCATTACTGTTGGGTATCCTTATTTATGAGGTGCGACAAATAGCACCTTCTTTACTGGCCCACCCTTAATTAAGCCCTTTGTTCTCTGCAGATTTTTTGATAAATTTGCCTTTCACAAACTACATTTACAAAAACTACTGTTCCATTTTCAAATATCTGTTGTCTACTGAAACAAAAAAACACATCCTGGAACAAATGTAATTAAATCCATAAATATAGGTCTCGCTGCCGTTCGTAGAGTGGAGTGTGTACAGTAAGGAAAGAATTGCTTCTGTCTTCCTATCAGCATTGTTGAAGTTTCAGTACAGATCCAAGTGTCAGGAAATAATTATAAACAAAGCCCAGTTAATTATACAAGACATTCTCTGCTGTCCTAATTAAGGCCCGGTTCAATACTGCCAGCCTTGTGATTTTTTTTTATTTAATCACGGATAGATTTAGGAGAGTCCTGTTTGGTGAATATGTAATCAGAGGCATGTTCCTAAAAGAATCTGATTAAGAAAATTATTCTCCAATGATTTCTTTTCCATAAGTCATGTAATTCTTTCCCCGGTGCTCGTTGAAGGGCAGAGCAGTTATTTATTGATTTAAAAAGTCCCAAGCAATAAGGAAGACTGGAATAAACAAAGATTTACAGGAAATTGCTTCCATGAATCATATTAAACATTGATTGATTAACAAATGTGATAAATGCATTTCTCAAAAGAGGTATAACTTTGCGGGATATGATAGCATCTCAAAGCGTTTCTGGAATATTCACTGCAGGTTCTGATTAGCTCTGTCGCCTCCCGGCTTGTTTTTTGCCTGTTGCTGTTGAATTGCTCTTGAAGAATGGTATTTTCCAGATTCTAATCCAAAATCAGACTTGGAACAAAATGTATCAGACAGATCTAACAGTAAAAATATATTGTCTAGTTAAAAAAGGGCTTTCTTGTTGCAATGATATTTTCCATTTTTTGGTAATTGCTTCTGAAAACCTCCTTTAGCAACGCAAACGAAGTACAATGTTGTGTGCTAGGTTGAAAATCGACAATGTTCCTTGTTATTGAATATGATACAAAAGGGGCGAAGTCGTTCTACATTTTATAAACGCAATTAACAATATAATGGGTATATGAAAAAATGATAAGGTGGACAATTTAAAGGTTGTCAGCAGCTATTTGGAAATTATTTTGGCAGACATTTGTGTTGCACAGCTTCAAATTCTGTAATTGTAGTTGTGTGCAGTTGTGTAAATCAACCGCATAGCTCCCCTTTTAACGAGTTGGGAGTTGAGCATTTCAGAAGTATCCTGGACTTCTCATCGGGTGCATAACTAGCACATGATTTGCATATGTCTTGCAAACCAAGCTGCTTTTAGAAGAAGCAGGAGCAAGCGCCGTCATTTAGATTACTGCAACCAACATTGCATTCAAATAACAGAAATATCACACATTCTACATTTTTCCTAACAACATTTTCACTTGTAATTAAACATTTTGTAATATAGCACTTGCGGCATTCACACATGTAGGAATACCAGACCCATCAAGCGAGTGTTCCTGGTGTATAGCTTTTTTGCATATAATCCAAACTGAAGACGCTAGCGCCGATAATAATCAACGGGATATGTGTAGGCGGCATTCACAGGGATAATGAATTTTGTGTTATGTAATGGTACATGTGCATTCTAACTACTCAATATACTATCAGTGTAGGTCATTAGACAACTCTGTGCTGTCGATGTGCTTTGTAATATGGTGGGCGTGTTCCAGTGCCTCCATGAATAGGTAGACTGGGTCTTTCGAAATATGCTAACGCCATATTCAATAAGCCTTCAGATGACATTTATGCTGGTATATACTTGACAAACATATAGACATGCTCCTGTGGGCCCCTTCAGATGCTTACCTGTGAACCAGCAAATAAAAATATCATCCATAGAGAAATCTCTCCTCTGCAAGCCAGAACATTATCATCCTCACTCCTGCACATTATCTTCGCACACACTGTGGTCCCGATTCACAAAGGGACTTACGGCTCCTAAAGTTAGGCGTGCTGAGTCTGCCCTCGGGGTGGAATCTCCTTACTGGGTACTGCAGTGTGGAGATTGCTTGCGGGGTGCGCAGACTCCGCACTCGTGACTTTACGAGCCGTAAATCCCTTTGGTAATATGGACAATATCAGGGAATATCACCGTAACTATCAACCACTGGTTGAGTGTGATACGCACCCCTCAAAATGGCGTCCCCCTTATAATATGAGGGTTGCTGCACATTGCAGGACAGTGAAGATAAATATGCACCTAGCACCTGCACTGAGATGCACAGATGTACAGTGGTCATCTCGACAATAATTTATGTGAAAGAGTGCACCAGTTATCCAAGTAGCACACTGCATAAAACGGTTTCCAAGGCAGTGGAAGGTATATGTGCAGTTAGTCCATTACATTGCATGCATTGATACCGTTTTGATGTCCGTTCTTGTCATTGCTAAAGACCCTCCTTCTGCAGGAGGAAAAATTAAACAAAAGCACACATATGAACTCACTGTATCGCAGAATACACATTTAGGCTACCGCATGAAATGCTGTTACTTCTAAATAATAGGTGATAGGTGTTTAATGTACATCACTGAAAAGACGTGCCGGTGCTGGCTATATGTGCATATTGAATATATTGGTAGCCCAAAAGCCAGAGACTATTAAGTCTTCATACAACATTCTGAAAGAATATATTGACCAACATTGTGAGACGTCATTTTTTTCTGCAGATAAAGTTACCTAGAGATTAAGACAAGGTGCAGACTGAGAGAGTTAGAATCACTGCCAGGACTTGAAAAAAAACATGCACGACTAGAAAATATTTGAAGGGCAGAGGCTAATTTCCAAACCCACTTCCGACATCAGAAGGGGTATATATTTTGGAGACAGTGACCCGAAGTAGTGCCATCCAGAAACACTGAGGGGAATGTGAGAAAGGGCCTCTTTTTGACATGGTCACCTACCACTTTTTTGCCTGATGTGGATGTGTCCTCGAAATTGTAGTGCCCAGGGCCCCTGCTAACCAGATTCCCTGTGCCTGAGCTCTTTCCCTAAATCTGTTGTGATGCATTGTACAATTGGATACACCATTAACTACCACTATGAGTGGGTACCAATGCACCCAAGGATGGGGCAGCAGCACTGATTGTGCCATCCTCTAGGGCCATGCATCCAGATGCACCCAGCACTGCCATTGCAGGCTGGGTGTTCTGGTGCAAACCTAAAACTCAAAATAGACATGGCTCACTGTCTGTGTGCCTGTCCACCATACACTGCATTTACCATGGGTAAGACACCCCTCTGGCAGGCCTTATAGCAGTAAGGCAGGATGCTCCATATTATATGTAAGGGTATAGTTGCCTGACCAATATGCCTCCACCCTGTCCTTGCCAAACCTGGGACATGGTGAGTGAACAGAGCAGCCATTTTAATGCATGTGCCGGACACTGGTGAACAAGAGTTTGCCAACTACATGAGGGCCACTCTGAACCCTGGGTTGTTTGGTATCAAACAACTCAGAATGATAAATCCAAACTGGTGTCAGTCTTGGATTTATCCCTAAATGTACCCAGTGGCCACCGAAGCAGTGCCCTCTTGTTAGAAATGGGTTACCCCTGTCCAAGCAAGGACCCTCACTCTAGTCAGGGTAAGCCACACACAATCCAAATTATCCTGTGCCCACCCTCTGGTAGCTTGGCACTGAGCAGTCAGGCTTAACTTAGAATGCAATGTGTAAAGTATTTGTGCAATACATCATACAATACCACAATATAGCCTCACAAAAAGTACACCACACAGTGTTTAGAAAAATATATAATATTTATCTGGATATTTGCATGTCAAAACGATCAAAGATGCAATAAGTAAATGTAGAGATATCACTGAAAAGTGATAAAAAGTGTCTTAAGTCTTTTTAAAGCAAACAAAGTCTATTATAAGCACAAAGTACCTGGTTCGCGTGAGAAATCTCCGCAATGGGCCGCAGAGGAGGAGAAGCGTGGAAACAAAGGGGGTGTGTGTCGATTTCTTAGGCCGCACACGGCGATGCTTCGTTTAGTTTCCACGTAGGGACAGCTTTACGTCAATTTCCAGCGCTCGGTCTTGGATCCTCTTCGGGTTGCAGGGTTTTCAGAAGCCCCGGGGTCTGTGCGTGGAATCCTGGGCTTGTGGGGCGAAGTCACAAGCGCTGCGTTGTTCCAGGTGGCATTGCGGGGAAGTTTCTTCCGCACAGCAGGTGCTGCATTGATTTCCCCCCTGGAAGTCAGGCTGCGTCGTCCCAGGACAGCTATGCGTCGATCCGGTGGGCCATGCGTCGAAGTTCCTTTCGCAACACAGGTGCCGCGTCGATCTTATCCTTGCGAAGTCGAGCTGCGTTGTTCCGTTTTGGCGTGCAGTGAATTTCTCACCACAGGGCAGGCTGTGCATCACATTTTTGCCGTTCAAGGAGTCCAGTTGCAAGAGAGAAGTCTTTTTGGTCCTGAGACTTCAGGGAACAGGAGGCAAGCTCTATCCAAGCCCATGGAGAGCACTTCTTCTCCACAGCCAGAGAGCAGCAAGGCAGCATGGCAACAGCAAGGCAGCAGTCCTTCACAGAAAGCAGTCAGGTGAGTCCTTTGGGCAGCCAGGCAGTTCTTCTTGGCAGGATGCAGGTTCCGGTTACAAGTTTCTTCTCCAGGAAGTGTCTGAGTTGGAAGGGGCAGAGGCCCTGTTTATATACCCAAATGTGCCTTTGAAGTGGGGGAGACTTCAAAGAGTGGCTTAGCAGTGTACCAGGTCCCCTTTCAGTTCAATCCTGTCTGCCAGGGTCCCAGTAGGGAGTGTGGCAGTCCTTTGTGTGAGAGCCGGCCCTCCACCCTCCCAGCCCAGGAAGACCCATTCAAAATGCAGATGTATGCAAGTGAGGCTGAGTATCCTGTGTTTGGGGTGTGTCTGAGTGAATGCACAAGGAGCTGTCAACTAAACCCAGCCAGATGTGGATTGTAAGGCACAGAAAGATTTAAGTGCAGAGAAATGCTCACTTTCTTAAAGTGGCATTTCTAAAATAGTAATATTAAATACAACTTCACCAGTCTGCAGGATTTTATATCACCATTCTAGCCATACTAAATACGACCATCCTACTCCTTTCAGATTAGCAGCTACCACTCAAACAATGTATGAGGGCGGCCCCAATGTTAGCCTATGAAGGGAGCAGGGAAACCTAACAAAGGGTAGGAGGAGTGTTCTCAACTGGATATCACCACCCCTAGGGTGTTGCCCGTGAGGAGGACCCTCTTTTTCTGTTCCCTCCATCTTGGGATAAAGGAAAATAGCCAATGAGGTTTAGGGTAGTGACCCTTCCCATAGGAAGTGGTCACTATAGTGGGTGCAGCCAACCAAAGGTACGTGTCCCATTGGACACTACCAGAGTCCCCCTAAAATGCCACTAAATTCAGTATTTAGTGGGCACCCCAAGCCAACATGTTAGATTCAAAAGGACAATGAAGACCAGCACCAAAGAAGATCCAAAGCAAGAGAACCGTGGACTTGCTGCACCATGAAAAGTGCCAAACCCTGCCTGCTGCACCCACGACCCAAAAATCGCTGCTGCAGAGGAGCTGGACACTGGATTTATCCCAAGAAACCCAGGGGACCTCCAGGCTTCACAAATGACCCCACATCTCTCTTTGGGTAGAGGCACCACTCCGCAACAAACCAAGAAGCAACAAGCATTGAGGGTCACTTAACTGGCCGGCCAATATCTCCCAAACCAGAAACTGCAGCCAGACCCAATGACACACCAACAATTACCAGGACAAGCCCCATAAGTGTGCCAACCTTGGTGGCACTGTGCCCTCCAGTGGTAGAGTTGTGCCAATACCCTGAGTACTGGTCAGTGGACATCAGAAACCAAGTAAAACAACTTCCCCGAGCTGCATCTGGACCAAAACGAAGCCCCAATCAAGGGACTTCAGGAACACCCTGGACATCCTGCAAGAGTACCCCCGTTGTCCTGCAATCAAACCAGACCAAGACCTTCATCTGGCCCAGGGAGGCATCTTTTTTACACTTCCCTTGGACCAACAACTCGCCCTGCACCCGGCCACCCTGCGCCCTACAACGAGGAACCAGACGTTCCCCAAGGGATCCTCACCCCTTGCAACCTCAACACCACAAGGGGTCCCCAAGGCACCACCTTTAAGCCTGCCTCTGCAGACCTTTTCCAAGTGATCCCTCGCAGTGGCCCTGCACCAGCTCCAAGAGTCTTTCCAATGCTGCTCCCACTGAACCGGCAGCCACCCGAACTTCTCCTGCTGGCACAGCATGCCCACCGATGACTGTGACCAACCTGCCAAACTTAAACCTGGTAAAGCAACTGTACGATTTTATATGTATTTTTTAAAGTGACTGCCTATTGATTCCTAAAGGTGCGTAATTAACACACAGAAAGACTGCATTTATCAAAATGTGAAAAATTCATAACTTAAAAAGTACTTACCCAATTTTGATACTCTTGATCTTTAAAATTATATAAAAATCTGAAGTATTTTTATAAATTGTGTCTCAAGTTATTCCTTTGCATGTGTGAGTCGCATGATTGATACTCTTAGTACAACAAATGCTTTGCACTTCTCCAAGATTAGCCTAACTGCTCGACCAAGCTACCTTAAAAATTAGAGCATTAGGTGATCTAGTTTTCTCTGGAAACCAACATGTGGTTGTCTGGACCCCTTACACAGTGTACCTAGTTTTGTATACCACATAGAGGGTCAGCCTCCCACAGCGCATATTTACAAGCCCCTAGCGCCTTTCTGTGTTATATTAGCATCATTTTATTATGCTAATGTGCGTTAGGAAGGCTTTTTTGCTGTGCCACATTTACACAGTGGTGCAATGCTCGCATAGCAACACTTTGCACCCCCTTGCGCCACATTATGCCTGTGCCAGGCATATTGTATGCGGGGTGTTCAGGCGCTAGGAAGCCTGCAAATATGGAGCAGTGATATCAGCAATATTTCACTGCCCCATTTTTGGCATAATTTTTAATGCCTGCTCAAAACAGGAGTTAAAATTACACACCCATAGAAACATATGGGCCTCCTTGCACGTTGCTGCTGCTGCACTATCGTCAAACTTTTTGCCACTAGTGCAGTAAAGCACCGCAATAGCATCAAACATTTTAACACTATTGGCCTAATGACCGCTATGGTGCGCTGTATTGTAAATACGGTGCGCCCATTGGTCTCGAGTTATTCCTTTTAGTGTGTGAGTCGCATGACTGATACTGTTAGTACAACAAATGCTTTACACTTCTCCGAGATTAGCCTAACTGCTCAACCAAGCTACCTCAAAAATTAGAGCATTAGGTGATCTGGTTTCCTCTGGAAACCAACGTGTGGTTGCCTGGACCACTTTCACAGTGTACTTAGTTTTGCATACTACATAGAGGGCCAGCCCGCTACAGGGCATATTTACGAGCCCTAGCACCTTTCTGTGTTATATTAGCATCATTTTATGATGCTAATGTGCGTTAGGAAGGCTTTTTTGCTGTGCCATATTTACAAACTGGCACAACGCTCGCATTGCAACACTTTGCACCCTCTGGCGCCACATTATGCCTGTGCCAGGCATATTGTATGCAGGGGTGTTCAGGCGCTAGGAAGCCTGCAAACTTGGAGCAGTGATATTTGCAATATTTCACTGCCCCATTTTTGGCATCATTTTTAATGCCTGCTCAAAGCAGGAGTTAAAATGACACACCCATGGAAACCTATGGGCCTTCTTGCACTTTGCTGCTGTAGCACTATCGTGAAATTTTTTGTCACTAGTGCAGTAAAGCACCGCAATAGCATCAAACATTCTAATGCTATTGGCCTAACGACCACCATGGTGCGCCGTATTGTAAATACGGTGCACCCATGGTGTCGTTAGGTGGGGCAGGGGCGACACAAGAAAAGTGTCGCATCAGCACTGATGTGCCCGTTTCTTGTAAATATGCCCCAAAGTACAGTATCACGTATATTCCATTACATTTCTTTGGGGCCAGTAACAATTAAAGATCCTCAGACTGTGAACTTTTAGGACACTCAAACCTCATTCACACCGAAAGAAATAAGGGACAAAAATGTTTGTTTATGTTTATTGCTCTGAGCTTCAAGTTTTAGATAATGGAGGATAGAAAATATGAACTATTAATTTCTGTGCTATTCACTTATACACTCCTGATTTAAAATGTCTTGTACATTTAAAAGAAAAAACAACAAAAGTAAAATAAGATTTGTTTATCAGTTAGAAACAAAGATTTTTAATTCAATAATAGAAAAATACAAATGCATTTGACAGTCAAAGAAAAACAAGAACTGAAACAATGCAGCTTTTTAAAAGCAGAAACGGGACAATGCCTTCTGCTGTACATTACGGTGTCATGAGCAGTGTTATAGGAAGTGTATAATAGGATCTATGGAAAGCAAGGAAAATGGCTCCCCTGATGATTGGTTGGGTAGCAAATTACGGTATTGATAAGTGCTTCTGGTGCACCACTGATAGCTGAGCCATTGCTCATGAGTGAGGTGAGCAGACACAACACACCAATTTACAGGCTTCATAGCTCCTGTTCCTTAGAATAAAATTAAGGTCATATTTTTAACAGGAGAGTAGGACCAAAACCTCTATAAAGGTATGTAGAAGAAAGCTATTTTGTGGCAGCAAAGTTGGGTATTTTCAAAATCTCAGGGTTTGTGATTGCAAAATAGCTTTTCATAAATCTGCTTAACACATTTATTTGATTCAGAAATGTGTTACCAAATTACAAACTAGGTTTAGAAACCATAAAGAATCACTATTTGGTAGGAATGCGGTTAGCATATCCTTTCCAAATAGTGATTTGTTATGTTGTGTATCAATGTTATACAATTGTTTGTAAAACATTGAAAAGTTACCGACTTCAGATTTGGGGTAGTCACCCATTCAGAAAAAAAAAGAAATGGTCCTCTTGGGACACCTTCTCCTCTGTGAACATAAAAGAAAGATTTTAGGGGACAACTCTCAAACAGATATTTACGAAAATGATACATATTTCGTTTTAAATGCAGCCCTTTTCCCTTTAAAAAAAATATGCTAAATTTAAAAAAATGTTTACTTTACTAAAATACTATAAGGAAAGGCCCCCTTTTCCATGATAATCCCCCAATTTGTGGATTGCTCCTGGCTTTTCAACTGTTTTGCAGTGGGGTCATGATAATTAGGCCCCATTACATGTGCTAGTCCCTAATTCTTGTTTGGGCGGTGCATTTTTGATTGGCCCTTTGGTGAGTGGCTGTAAATCATAAGTGAATTTGTGCGTGGCACGTTTCTTTAGTCATTGGTTATAACAATTGTTATTTGTTTTACGTTTTCTACTGGTGTTTCGCCTTATTGACACAACTAGGTCTTTTTGTGATTCTCTTCTTTTTACCACCTTTTTCTCGATTGGTGATTTCTACGCACTTGTTGTGGCATGTGTGAATTTTACTTGATTTTTGATACTGAGGACACTAGTAGATTCTTTATGATTCTTTTATTCCTCTTTTATTCCTCTTTTCTTTTTTTTTCCAATTGGTGATTGTTTGCTTTCTTCATTTTTTTGACACCTATGGTGCAATGGGTTTAGTTGGTATAAATATTGAATTCTTTCTTGTTGCTGTTTATAGGATTTTTTGAGGATTGATTAATTGGACCGAATGTGAGTTTTTTCCCTTGGTTTCCTTATTAAATTGAGAGTATTATTATTTCTTAACCTCTTCTGTGCCTTGGACGAGATGATCTCGTCCAAGGCTACAGTTCCCCTGTGCCTTGGACGAGATCATCTCGTCCATGGCACAGGGGAACTTGGGGGCGCGCCAGCGCGCCCCCCGTGCACCCCCCTTCCCCCCCCCAAGTCGGGGATGGAAGGGGAAGACCTTCCCCTTCCACCCCCGACCCCCCCCCCCCCCTCTGTGACGTCAGCGCGCGCGCGCGCGCTGATGTGTCACAGGGGCCTCCCTCGTCGCGCTGGAAGCTCTGCTTCCAGCGCGATTGAAAAAGATATGCAAAAGCATTTCTTTTTCAATCACTTGGGAGGCCCGGAGGGGCTTCAAAGGGAAGGAAAAGTATTTCCTTCCCTTTGAAGTCCCTCCGAGGGTTTCAAAAGCCGGATTGCTTGCAATCCGGCTTTTGAAACCCCACTAGACACCAGGGATTTTTTTTTTTTTTTCTTAGAAATTGACAAAAGGGAGCGACCCCTTGGGCAAGGGTCGCTCCCAGGGAGGGCATTTTTTTGAAAAGGCCTTTTCTGCCCCCCCTGGGGGCAGAAACCTCTAGGCACCAGGGACCAATTTTTTTTTTTTTTTTTTTTTTGTTTCATTTTTTTTTATTGAGGTGGGGAGCGACCCCTTAGGCAAGGGTCGTTCCCCTTGGGGGAAAATTATATTTTGGCCATTTCTGCCCCCCTTGGGGGCAGATTGGCCTATTTTGATGAGGCCAATCTGCCCCCAAGGGGGGTAGAAACCACTAGACACCAGGGATTTTTATTTTTTATTTATTGTTATTGACAAAAGGGAGCGACCCCTTGGGCAAGGGTCGCTCCCAGGGGGGCATATTTTCGGGAAGGCCTTTTCTGTCCCCCCTGGGGGCAGATCGGCCTACTATTAGGCCGATCTGCCCCCAGGGGGGGCAGAAACCTCTAGGCACCAGGGACCATTTTTTTTTTTTTTGTTTCATTTTTTTTTTTTTGGTGGGGAGCGACCCATCAGGCAAGGGTCGCTCCCCTGGGGGGCAAATTGTATTTAGACCATTTCTGCCCCCCTGGGGGCAGATTGGCCGATTTTAGGTCAATCTGCCCCCAAGGGGGCAGAAACCACTAGGCACCGGGGATTTGTTTTTTGGCGCCAATGTCACGCAGGGGGAGCGACCCCGTAGGCAAGGGTCGCTCCCGGGGGGGGGGGGGGGGGGGTTGGGGGGGCAAATTTATTTTAGGCCATTTCTGCCCCCCCGGGGGACAGATCGGCCTATTATTAGGCCGAACTGCCCCCGGGGGGGGGGGCAGAACACTCTAGGCGCCAGGGCAATTATTTTTTTGTGTTTTTTTTTTTTTGTTGTTTCTTTTTTTAGAGATGGGGAGCGACCCATCAGGCAAGGGTCGCTCCCCTGGGGGGGCAAATTGTATTTAGACCATTTCTGCCCCACTGGGGGCAGATTGGCCAATTTTAGGTCAATCTGCCCCCAAGGGGGCAGAAATCACTAGGCACCGGGGATTTGTTTTTTGGCGCCAATGTCACGCAGGGGGAGCGACCCTGTAGGCAAGGGTCGCTCCCGGGGGGGGGGTGAGGGTTGGGGGGGCAAATTTATTTTAGGCCATTTCTGCCCCCCCGGGGGACAGATCGGCCTATTATTAGGCCGAACTGCCCCCGGGGGGGGGGGCAGAACCCTCTAGGCGCCAGGGCAATTTTTTTTTTGTGTTTTTTTTTTTTTTGTTGTTTCTTTTTTTAGAGATGGGGAGCGACCCATCAGGCAAGGGTCGCTCCCCTGGGGGGGCAAATTGTATTTAGACCATTTCTGCCCCCCTGGGGGCAGATTGGCCAAATTTAGGTCAATCTGCCCCCAAGGGGGCAGAAACCACTAGGCACCGGGGATTTGTTTTTTGGCGCCAATGTCACGCAGGGGGAGCGACCCCGTAGGCAAGGGTCGCTCCCGGGGGGGGTGGGGGTTGGGGGGGCAAATTTATTTTAGGCCATTTCTGCCCCCCCGGGGGACAGATCGGCCTATTATTAGGCCGAACTGCCCCCGGGGGGGGGGCAGAACACTCTAGGCGCCAGGGCAATTATTTTTTTGTGTTTTTTTTTTTTGTTGTTTCTTTTTTTAGAGATGGGGAGCGACCCATCAGGCAAGGGTCGCTCCCCTGGGGGGGCAAATTGTATTTAGACCATTTCTGCCCCCCTGGGGGCAGATTGGCCAATTTTAGGTCAATCTGCCCCCAAGGGGGCAGAAATCACTAGGCACCGGGGATTTGTTTTTTGGCGCCAATGTCACGCAGGGGGAGCGACCCTGTAGGCAAGGGTCGCTCCCGGGGGGGGTGGGGGTTGGGGGGGCAAATTTATTTTAGGCCATTTCTGCCCCCCCGGGGGACAGATCGGCCTATTATTAGGCCGAACTGCCCCCGGGGGGGGGCAGAACACTCTAGGCGCCAGGGCAATTTTTTTTTTGTGTTTTTTTTTTTGTTGTTTCTTTTTTTAGAGATGGGGAGCGACCCATCAGGCAAGGGTCGCTCCCCTGGGGGGGGCAAATTGTATTTAGACCATTTCTGCCCCCCTGGGGGCAGATTGGCCAATTTTAGGTCAATCTGCCCCCAAGGGGGCAGAAACCACTAGGCACCGGGGATTTGTTTTTTGGCGCCAATGTCACGCAGGGGGAGCGACCCCGTAGGCAAGGGTCGCTCCCGGGGGGGTGGTGGGGGTTGTGGGGGCAAATTTATTTTAGGCCATTTCTGCCCCCCCGGGGGACAGATCGGCCTATTATTAGGCCGAACTGCCCCCGGGGGGGGGGCAGAACACTCTAGGCACCAGGGCAATTTTTTTTTTGTGTTTTTTTTTTTTTGTTGTTTCTTTTTTTAGAGATGGGGAGCGACCCATCAGGCAAGGGTCGCTCCCCTGGGGGGGCAAATTGTATTTAGACCATTTCTGCCCCCCTGGGGGCAGATTGGCCAATTTTAGGTCAATCTGCCCCCAAGGGGGCAGAAACCACTAGGCACCGGGGATTTGTTTTTTGGCGCCAATGTCACGCAGGGGGAGCGACCCCGTAGGCAAGGGTCGCTCCCGGGGGGGGGGTGGGGGTTGGGGGGGCAAATTTATTTTAGGCCATTTCTGCCCCCCCGGGGGACAGATCGGCCTATTATTAGGCCGATCTGCCCCCGGGGGGGGGCAGAAACCTCTAGGCGCCAGGGGAATTTTTCTTTTTTTTCTTTTTTTTTTTTTTTTTAGAGATGGGGAGCGACCCATCAGGCAAAAGTCGCTCCCCTGGGGGACAAATTGTATTTAGGCCATTTCTGCCCCCCTTGGGGGCAGATTGGCTGAGTTTAGGTCAACCTGCCCCCAAGGGGGCAGAAACCACTAGGCACCGGGGATTTGTTTTTTGGTGCCAATGTCACGCAGGGGGAGCGACCCCGTAGGCAAGGGTCGCTCCCGGCGGGGGAGGGTGGGGGTTCGGGGGGGAAATTTATTTTAGGGCATTTCTGCCCCCCCCCCGGGGCCGGCTGAGCTACAGGCCAAACACCACAGGTAGGCACCTTGCAAAAAACACCTCTGTTTTCTGTGAAAAAATATGTTGTGTCCACGTTGTGTTTTGGGCCATTTCCTTTTGTGGGCGCTAGGCCTACCCACAGAAGTGATGTACCATTTTTATCGAGAGACTTAGGGGAACGCTGGGTGGAAGGAAATTTGTGGCTCCTCTCAGATTCCAGAACTTTCTGTCACCGAAATGAGAGGAAAAAGTGTTTTTTGGGCCAAATCTTGATGTTTGCAAAGGATTCTGGGTAACATAACCTGGTCAGAGCCCCGCAAGTCACCCCATCTTGGATTCCCCTGCGTTTCTAGTTTTCAAAAATGCACTGGTTTGCTAGGTTTCCTCAGGTGTCGGCTGTGCTACAGGCCAAAATCCACAGGTAGGCACTGCTTTTTATAAAAAAATGTGATGTGTCCACGTTGTGTTTTGGGCCCTTTCCTTTCGTGGGCGCTAGTCCTACCCACACAAGTGAGGTATCATTTTTATCGGGAGACGTGGGGGAACGCTGGGTAGAAGGAAATTTGTGGCTCCTCTCAGATTCCAGAACTTTCTGCCACAGAAATGTGAGGAACATGTGTTTTTTTTAGCCAAATTTTGAGGTTTGCAAAGGATTCTGGGTAACAGAACCTGGTCCGAGCCCCGCAAGTCACCCCTCCTTGGATTCCCCTAGGTCTCTAGTTTTCAGAAATGCACAGGTTTGGTAGGTTTCCCTAGGTGGCGGCTGAGCTAGAGGCCAAAATCTACAGGTAGTCACTTTGCTAAAAACAGCTCTGTTTTCTGTGATATGTCCACGTTGTGTTTTGGGGCATATCCTGTCGCGGGCGCTAGGCCTACCCACACAAGTGAGGTATCATTTTTATCGGGAGACGTGGGGGAACGCTGGGTGGAAGGAAATTTGTGGCTCCTCTCAGATTCCAGAACTTTCTGCCACAGAAATGTGAGGAACATGTGTTTTTTTAGCCAAATTTTGAGATTTGCAAAGGATTCTGGGTAACAGAACCTGGTCCGAGCCCCGCAAGTCACCCCTCCTTGGATTCCCCTAGGTCTCTAGTTTTCAGAAATGCACAGGTTTGGTAGGTTTCCCTAGGTGGCGGCTGAGCTAGAGGCCAAAATCTACAGGTAGTCACTTTGCTAAAAACAGCTCTGTTTTCTGTGATATGTCCACGTTGTGTTTTGGGGCATATCCTGTCGCGGGCGCTAGGCCTACCCACACAAGTGAGGTATCATTTTTATCGGGAGACGTGGGGGAACGCTGGGTGGAAGGAAATTTGTGGCTCCTCTCAGATTCCAGAACTTTCTGCCACAGAAATGTGAGGAACATGTGTTTTTTTAGCCAAATTTTGAGGTTTGCAAAGGATTCTGGGTAACAGAACCTGGTCCGAGCCCCGCAAGTCACCCCTCCTTGGATTCCCCTAGGTCTCTAGTTTTCAGAAATGCACAGGTTTGGTAGGTTTCCCTAGGTGGCGGCTGAGCTAGAGGCCAAAATCTACAGGTAGTCACTTTGCTAAAAACAGCTCTGTTTTCTGTGATATGTCCACGTTGTGTTTTGGGGCATATCCTGTCGCGGGCACTAGGCCTACCCACACAAGTGAGGTATCATTTTTATCGGGAGATGTGGGGGAACGCTGAGTGGAAGGAAATTTGTGGCTCCTCTCAGATTCCAGAACTTTCTGCCACAGAAATGTGAGGAACATGTGTTTTTTTAGCCAAATTTTGAGGTTTGCAAAGGATTCTGGGTAACAGAACCTGGTCCGAGCCACACAAGTCACCCCTCCTTGGATTCCCCTAGGTCTCTAGTTTTCAGAAATGCACAGGTTTGGTAGGTTTCCCTAGGTGGCGGCTGAGCTAGAGGCCAAAATCTACAGGTAGTCACTTTGCTAAAAACAGCTCTGTTTTCTGTGATGTGTCCACGTTGTGTTTTGGGGCATATCCTGTCGCGGGTGCTAGGCCTACCCACACAAGTGAGGTATCATTTTTATCGGGAGACGTGGGGGAACGCTGGGTGGAAGGAAATTTGTGGCTCCTCTCAGATTCCAGAACTTTCTGCCACAGAAATGTGAGGAACATGTGTTTTTTTAGCCAAATTTTGAGGTTTGCAAAGGATTCTGGGTAACAGAACCTGGTCCGAGCCACACAAGTCACCCCTCCTTGGATTCCCCTAGGTCTCTAGTTTTCAGAAATGCACAGGATTGGTAGGTTTCCCTAGGTGGCGGCTGAGCTAGAGGCCAAAATCTACAGGTAGTCACTTTGCTAAAAACAGCTCTGTTTTCTGTGATGTGTCCACGTTGTGTTTTGGGGCATATCCTGTCGCGGGTGCTAGGCCTACCCACACAAGTGAGGTACCATTTTTATCGGGAGACTTGGGGGAACATAGATTAGCAAAACAAGTACTATTGCCCCTTGTCTTTCTCTACATTTTTTCCTTCCAAATATAGGAGTGTGTGTAAAAAAGACATCTATTTGAGAAATTCCCTGTAATTCACGTGCTACTATGGTCACCCCGGAATTCAGAGATGTGCAAATAACCACTGCTCCTCAACACCTTATCTTGTGCCCTTTTTGGAAATGCAAAGGTTTTCTTGATAGCAATTTTTTACTCCTTATATTTCAGCAAATGAATTGCTGTATACCCGGTATAGAATGAAAACGCACTGCAGGGTGCAGCTCATTTATTGGCTCTGGGTTCCTCGGGTTCTTGATGAACCTACAAACCCTATATATCCCCGCAACCAGAGGAGTCCAGCAGACGTAACGGTATATTGCTTTCGATAATCTGACATTGCAGGGAAAAGTTACAGAGTAAAACGTAGAGAAAAATTGATGGTTTTTTCACCTCAATTTCAATATTTTTCTTTTTCAGCTGTTATTTTCTGTAGGAAACCCTTGTAGGATCTACACAAATGACCCCTTGCTGAATTCAGAATTTTGTCTACTTTTCAGAAATGTTTAGGTTTCTGGGATCCAGCATTGGTTTCATGACCATTCCTGTCACTGACTGGAAGGAGGCTGAAAGCACAAAAAATTGCACAAATGGGGTATGCCCCAGTAAAATGCCAAAATTGTGTTGAAAAATTGGGTTTTCTGATTCAAGTCTGCCTGTTCCTGAAAGCTGGGAAGCTGCTGAGTTTAGCACCGCAAACCCTTTGTTGATGCCATTTTCAGGGGAAAAACCACAAGCCTTCTTCTGCAGCCACTTTTTCCAATTTTTTTGAAAAAAACGAATTTTTCACTGTATTTTGGCCAATTTCTTGGCCTCCTTCAGGGGAACCCACAAAGTCTGGGTACCTCTAGAATCCCTAAGATGTTGGAAAAAAAGGACGCAAATTTGGCTTGGTTAGCTTATGTGGACAAAAAGTTATGAGGGCCTAAGCGCGAACTGCCCCAAATAGGCAAAAAAAGGCCTGGCACAGGAGGGGGAAAAGGCCTGGCAGCGAAGCGGTTAAAGGTTTCACTCTTCTGTTTTGTAGATTATCATATCTGCTCCCTTAGTTATGTGTCCTGATGATGACCCTGTAAACTGCCAGGGTTCAAAACACCATTGACACTTTTTGAAGCTGATTGTATATGAGCAATTAGCATTTGTTGTTCACATTGACTTAGTGTGGTCTTTATTGTTTGAATTCTTGTTCCATCACTTCTGTTTCCAAACACTGTTGATTATGCATGTTAGTGTTGTCCTGTAGAGCTATTTTTTATGGTTTATAAGTGATTTCTACATAATTATATTTGTGTTTTTTTAACTTTTAATACTGTGTTGCACCATCTTTTATTTACCTGTTTTGATTTATTGAGTTTCCTGGAACTACTGTGGCAAAAAGTACTTTTATAACATGAGCATTTCTCTGCTCTTAGAGCACTGTGTACCTGCAACCTGTCCCCAATACACATCTGGGGTGGGTGACAGCTACATTTTATGCATTCCCTCTATGCAGCCACAAACACAGGAAGGTTAGATGTGTCTGAGTGCTCATCTGCATTCATATGCATTCTGATCGCGCTTCCTGGGCTAGAAGGGTGGGAGGGAACGACACACCTGAATAGGTAGCGCCTGTCCTCACAGAAAGGGCTGAT